>NW_005871050.1:12582843-12638177 GCF_000147115.1 Myotis lucifugus | reverse complement strand
ATATCACGGACTGGCTTTAATATACATTCAGAGCCACATTTCTCAGTATTTCCCACTCCATTCCCACTCTATTCCTATGCTGAAGCCTCATTAGACATTGTGTGATTCCCTGAACACAAACGCACCTTTATCCCTCTGCATCTTCTATTCTCTTTCTCAAATGTCCTCCCTTTTCTTATCATTACTCAGTGCTCTTATTCATCTTGAAATTTCACATACCTAATTCACATTCAAATGTTATCTTCTTAAAGAATGATTGCCTACATAGATTTGTCACACTTCCCTCTATTTCTACAGAATACACACATACACACATATGCTCACACACATGTAAATTCACCTAGGAGAACAGTATCACATCATATTATAATTTTTAAAATTATTTGTTTTCATCTCTATCTTCTCCTATTTGTGATGAACTCATTAAGAAAAAGGTCACTATACTGGTAGTCTTCATTCCTAGCTTTAGCTTATATAGAATTGGTGCTCAGTAATTGTTCTTTTAAAAATTTCCTGGCTAAGCCCTGGCTGGTGTGGCTCACTTGGTTGAGCATTGTCCCATGCATGGAGAGGTCACTGGTTTGATTCCTGTTCAGGGCACAAGCCTAGGTTTCAGTTTAATCCCCAGTGGGGGGGGGGGGGTGGCGTATAGGAGGCAGCCGATCTATGTATCTCTCTCTTGATGTTTCTCTCTCCCCCTCTCCCTTCTCTCTCTAAAATCAATTTTAAAAACATTTTTAAAAAATTCCTGGCTAAGAGAATCTAGGCATATTACATGGAAGGAAATTTTCATGGGGGACAGGAGGTGGAATAATAAAGAGAAAGATAGTTGTGTGTTTTTTTCCTGGATCTTACCCTACGTTGTCTGAAATTGTACCAGCACCTTCACCATCATACCACTAGCCTCCCCCATAACATCAAATCTCCCTACCCTTAAGTACCAAGCCCTCCAACCTATTGGAGAAACACTGGTGTCTACTAATTGAGTCTGAGTGAAATCTTCATATAGCTTGGAAGGGAGATATGGGGTCAGATTATGGAGGAGCTCAGAAATTTGAATTTTACCCAGAATAGGGCCACATTGGAGACCGGTTGGCAGGGCAAAGGATGATCCAAAGGTATTTTTAGGAGATTCCTATATAGCAGTGATGGCGAACCTTTTGAGCTCGGTGTGTCAGTATTTTGAAAAACCCTAACTTAACTCTGGTGCCGTGTCACATATAGAAATTTTTTGATATTTGCAACCATAGTAAAACAAAGACTTATATTTTTGATATTTATTTTATATATTTAAATGCCATTTAACAAAGAAAAATCAACCAAAAAAATGAGTTCGTGTGTCACCTCTGACACGCGTGTCATAGGTTCGCCATCACTGTTATATAGGATAGTTTGGACTGGGGAAGGACAGGATTTGTAGAACTCTATTGCAGAATAAAGCTAATTCTTAGGAGGGAGGGGCCGGAAGAGAAGAAGAAAGGGACTAACATTTGTGGGAAACTTCTATGTGGCAGTCACTGTTGTAAAAGCATTTTACATACATTATCTCATTCAAGTCTAGCAATAATCATATCCATAAAGTACTCTCATTAACTCCGAATTGAGAAAGCAATGATTTAGAGTGGTTAAGCAAATTGCCAAAAGTGAAAAGGTAGTAGCAAATGGAAGAGCTTAGATTCAAACACAGGTCTGCTTGATGCCAAAGTCCAAATTGGACATTCTCTACTTAAACTTGAGGCACTTGAAAACAGAGACTGAACAAAACGAAAAGGCAACCTATGGAATGGGAAACTTTTTTTTGCCAACATCTATCTGATAAGGGGTTAATATACTAAATGCATAAGGAACTCACAAACCTCAATAGAAAAAAAATTATCCAACTAAAAAGTGGGGAAAGGACCTGAAGATAAAGATTTCTAAACAAATAAAAGGCATACAAATAGCCAAAAGGTATATGAAAGTTGCTCAATATCACTAACCATCAGGGAAATGCAAATCAAAATTATAATGAGATGTCACCTCACACTTGTTAAGAGATAACAAGTATTGGAGAGGATGTTCAGGAAAAGGAACCCTTGTACACTGTTGGGGATGTAAACTGGTATAACCAATAAGGAATAAAGTATGAAAGTTGCTCAAACTATTAAAAATAGAACTACCTAATGATTCACCAATTCCACTTCTCGGTATATATACAAAGGAAAAAAATCAGGCAGGATCTCAAGAAGATATCTACAATCCTATGTTCGCTGCACCATTATTCACATTATTCCAAGATATGGAATGTTTGTTAATGGATGAATGGATAAAGAAAATGTCATATATATATCCTGCCATTTGCAACAACATGAATGAACCAGGAGGATCTTCAGCCAAATGAAATAAGCCATGCACTGAAAGACAAATAGCACATAATCTCACTTTTAAGTAGAATCTAAAGTACTGTAGTTGAACTCATAGAACCAGAGAACAGAATGGTGGTCATCGGGGGTGGGGGGAATAAGGTACAAAGTTTCAATTGTTCAAGATAAGTAAATTCTGGAGATCTAATGTATAGCAATGTCAATATAGTTAACAATAATGCATTGTATACTTGAAATTTGCTTAGAGGGTAGATCTTAAATGTTCTCACCACAAAATTAAAAAGATAGAAAATAGTAACTATGTGAGTTGATGGATATGTTAAATAGCATGATTGTAGGGATTATTTCACAATATATGCAAGTACCAAAACATCATGTTGCACATCTTAAATATATATAATTTTTTGTCAATTATACCTCAATAAAGATAGAAAAAAAACAAACAAAAACCCATCATTCTAAGAGAAAGAAGTCATACACAAAAGAGTAAATACTATATGATTCAACTAATATGAAATTCTAGAAAAGACTAGTTTAACCTGTAGTGACAGAAAGCAGATCAGTGATTCTCTGAGACTGGGAAGGGGGAAAAGAGAATCTGTCTTAAGGGGTGATGGGAAGAACACCCTAAGTCTTGAGTAGCAGTGAGTCATCCTATGGATACATATTAGTCAAAACTCATCGATGTTTGTACTTAAAATGGGTGCATTTTATTGTATGGTAATAATACCTAAATAAACTTGATTTTGAAAGAAACAAAAATGTTTTCTAATTCTCTCAAAATTTGTTGCTCAAATTTTCCAATTAAAATTTAAGAATAAATGAGAAGGAACACCAGGAGAGATTCTTTTAAGTGAAAAAGAATTTTATAAAAAATACCATAATACTGGGTTAGAAATATTGGGGTTTTCTAAATGCATACTTATTTGGGATTTCACAATCAACAATTCTTGTCATTTATTGCTTTTTAAAAATTGCATGGTAATGGATCTAACACCTTCTATTCACATGTTCTTCTATACTATACAAAGCAGAGCAGAAAGAGCATCTGACCCAAGACAGGTTTTTCTCATCTAAATGTCCAATGTACTTGTTAGGAGTGCTTTGACTTTAAGGTAAGAAATTCAGAATGCTTTCCAAGTTTGTTAATTAATAGCATCCCTAGACAAATATCTTCTTACTGCTGTGCCTGATTACTAAATCTCCCTGCTTTAAGGCAACAGATGGCTTAAGTTCTCCCAGAATTAAAAAGGAAATAATTGAGAATTCCTTGTGATTCAAGGGACTAAATTTAATCAGTTTATCCTGTTTTATAAGCTACAAATATCCTAGAAAAAAAGGAAGATGATCAAAATGGCAGTGAATGGTTGTTATCATCTAATTGTGTGAGTAGTGTGCAATATCTTTATTGCACCACTTGATGACATATTGCTACCATAAAATCAGCATGTACTAAACCTAACCAAAGCCTCCATCAATCTTTCTTCAGGAACTTTTTCTTATGACAGCACTCTTCCTCTCTAGATTTAGAAAATAATATAACTTGCAGGATTCCTTAAGCAGTCTTTAAAATACCTCTGATTCAAAAATAAGACTTAATAATAAAACATTTCCTAAAAATTTCATCTTAAGGTTCACTTGGATCAGAGACCTTTTCTGGATTAACCTAGACTATATCAACCCTATGAACTAACAATATTTAAATATCTGTATAAGGAAAATTTTATTTTATTTTTAATTTTAATCCTCACCCAAGGCATGCTTAAAGAGAGGAAAAGAGAGAGGGGGAGAGAGGGAGAGAGAGAGAGAGAGAGAGAGAGAAACATCAACCAGTTGCCTTCCGCGCATGCCCCAAGCAGGGATCAAACCCACAGCCCAAGTGTGTGCCCTGACCAGGAATCAAACTGGCAACCTTTCAATGCACAGGACGATGTTCAATAAACTGAGCCTCTCTAGCTGGGTTAAGCAATATTTTTAAACTGTTTTTTACAATCAGTCCTATGTCACCATGTTATATGGTCCCCTCTAGACTAAAAGCCATCTAAAGGCAGGCATTAAAATATCTGCATCCGTTACATTATAAAAACACATTGCTCATTGATGTTCAACAAGTCTATAATTAATTGTATCTTCTTTTTAAGACTTTTATTGATTTTTATAGAGAGGAAGGGAGAGAAACACCAATGTGAGAGCAAAATATCAATAGGCTGCATTCTGCACACCACCTACCGGGGATCGAGCCCCGCAACCCAGGAATGTGCCCTGAACAGAATTGAACTGGCAGCCTTTTGGTGCACAGGACAATGTCCAACCAACTGAGCCACACCAGCCAGGGCAGGGCTGCAATTCTATCTTATCATCTACCTGTTGAATGGAATAAGCCATGACCAACATGACCATATAAAGTATATCACTAGCTTGCTCCACATTGGTGTTTTCCACAATCATTCTACTCACTTAATCTGTCTGTTGCTATATAACTATAGTCAGGTTGCTTGCAAAAACAGGGCCTGTTTCTTTTTTACACAAATACCTCTCTAAATCTATCATATGTTTCCCATAATAGCATGAATAAATTGTGTATTTTGCAGATGTTCTAGCCTCTCCACTGCATTTTCCAGGAAATTAGCTTTGAATGGCAATTAATTTTGTTTGAAAGCACATTTTTAATATTCTTTATTATTTAGCAATATCTAAGTTCCTTTAATATATAATTTTAGAATTACTTGTTTTGTGACATAAAACAAGGAATGAAAATGAAAAAAGAAAGAAAATGATGCCCAACTTCTTACACAAATTGCTTACACCATTCTCCACACTACCTACACCCACCAACATACACACATACAAACACAAAACCCTGACCTGTAGCACAACTACCTACCACTTGATATTTTGGTAGAGAGAAGAGAAAATAATACAGAAATGAAACGAAGAGGCTACCTGATATTTTGATAATGTAAAAAGGTTTAGACAACAAAATGATTAAATATTCTGATTATTTTAAATCCAGCAGTATGTGAAGCAATCACCTTCATCCTATCTTCAGGACTCGACCCATCTCTCTCTGATCTATATACCAGAAGAGCATGGGATATAAAGTAGCTCAGTATGGGGTAAAAGATGAAGTAGGGATCAGGCACCATCTAGCATACCCACAATAGCAAACTAGAGTCACACATGCTTATCACACATATTTTTTCCACAAAAGAATATCAGTCATAATTCATTTTTGTTTGCTAAATGGTCACCATTTCAAATGATCTAATCTCTTAAAGCGATATGGTCATATTTATTTGATCTCTAGTGAAATACAAATTTAGCATTACAATCATGAAATTCATTCTGTTTTCCAGTAGAAAATATTTTTAAGTGGCTACTTGTTTTGGGTAGGTTTCTTGATTTTGCTAACCCTGTAAGACACTGGAGATGAGGTAGGAGAATAATTCCTCTAAAATTTTCCACAGTGGTATACATAAATCATGAGGTAATACTCTTTCATAATGATGGTTTTGGAGGACAAAATCACCCCTCACTTGAAGGTTAACTCCACTGTATGCATTTTTTAAATAGTTCTGCTTTTTATAAATATTAAAGAAACATATTTTAATGAAAAAGAAAAACCAAACAATTCAAATATGACTAAAGTAGGAAGAAAAGGAACCATGCAGTCTGGATGGTAGTTAGAGATAGAACTAGGTTCAGAAATATCTGATATAATATATAATCCTTGGAAGAAAAAAGAAATAGTGATTTTATATTTGATAGAATTCTTTAGATATGGTTATGCCAATATGCCTCCATCAAAATAGTCACGTTGCCCGGGCAGTGTTGCTCAGTGTTGACCTATGCACCAGGAGGTCACAGTTCAATTCCCAGTCATGGCACTGCCCGAATTGCCAGCTCAATCACCCGTGTGGGGCATGCAGGAGGAAGCCAATCAATGATTCTCTCTCATCATTAATGTTTCTATCTCTCTCTCTCCCTCTCCCTTCTTCTCTGAAACCAATAAAAATATATTTTAAAAATAGTCATGTCAAACAGCCATATCAAAATGCTCTTCTTTGAAAAGAAACTAGTGAAACACAGGAGGGTAAGATGTGGCAAAGGGGATATGCTCTCGAGAGGTCTATATCATTTTGATCAATACTGGAGAAGCCATCAAAGGTATCTGATAAACAGCTGCATGATAACTGAAATTTCACTTATTTTAAAATCAATTTCTGCATCACATTATATCATGTTCCTAAATCATATTTCAAAAATGCTGAATTCAATAATAATTTGATAGCTACTCATTGCCAGGTGTTGTTCATTATTCTTTACATACACTGTATTATGTAGTAATCATAGAACCCCAGAGAAATAGTTCTTATCCCATTTTGTAGACAAAAAAGCTATGGGCTCCAAGAGGTTATAGAACTATAAGGTCATATGGACTTAAAGGGTTATCACAGGTGCTTAGCACTCACTGATGACTCACTGGTGAAGAACTAGGAACTTATTTTGTTGCACTTTCTGGAAAAGTTACTATTAATAATAAATAATAGTCATTTCTAGGTTTAACTTATTTTTTCTATAATTCTGCAAAAAAAGTGCCATTTGGATTGAAAGTGGAAAAAAAATAAAAAGGCTTAAACATTCATAAATGATTAGTAGAAAAAAATAACAGGAATGCAATTATATTGCAAGATTTCTACACATGTAGAATGATACAATTGCTTTCCATAGTAATTGGCCTTTTGCTCCAGCAGAAATATGTCAATATTAAATCACAATGAAATGATTGATTATATTATAACCTAAAGTCAAATGTATATTATACAATTGAATACATTTAATTTAAGAGTAATTTTCATTAGAATATATTTAAATCCTCACACGGAGGAACAGTTCAAATCTGAAGTAATATCATTTTTCAGTTGTGGTGGCTGGCATATATACAAGGTTGTAGAAAACAAAAATTCCAGCTTTAAAAACCGTAACTTTATGAATGTATGGATGCAAATAGCTTTACTTAACCTTATTTTGTCCATTAAATAATGTAGGCTGTTCCTAGGTATCAACCAATGCTATAATGTATAAAATAGCATTCATCCTATATAATAAAAGCCTAATATGCAAATTGACCAAACAGCGGTGGAAGGACCGGTTGCTATGATGAGCACTGACCACCAGGGGGCAGATGCTCAACACAGGAGCTGCCCCCATCCCACAGGCCCCAGGCCAGCCAAGGCGGGTGCCAGTGGGGGAGCAGGGGAAATTGCCCCGCTGGTTGCCCCACAGAGGGAGGCAACCAGCGGTGCTGGCAGGGTGATCAAGGGGCAGGGCTGGCTAGCGAGAGGTCCGGCACTGGTCCTTGTTTGCCTCGCTGGAGTGGGAGGTGCCAGGCTGGCCAAGACGGATGCCAGAAGGGCCCCCCCCCAACTGCCCTGCCAGTCACCCCACAGATCAGCCCTGATTGCCAGCCAGGCCTAGGGACCCTACCCATGCACGAATTTCGTGCATCGGGCCTCTAGTATATAATAAATACAATTCTATAAATTCTGATGTCACTCAGGCATTTAATTTATCCCAGTGTCTTGGATAAAGCAATTTAACAAACTAAAGCATACTTTTATCTTGATGACCAGTGTTACACAGATTTATTCCAATGTATTTCTATTTAGCCATTATTATCAAACATATTCTTTACATTTATTTAAAATCTATATAATATAGTAGTTAGAACCACGCAGATGTATATTTGAATATCGGCTCTGCCACTAAGTATTTGGTGTGACGTTGAAGAAGTTGTTTAACATTTTTGAGGTTGGGTTTCTTCTTCCATATAAAGAGGAATAAAAATAATTATGGCATGCTGGTTGGCATGAATTAGTGGTTGGGCATCAGTCTATGAACCAGGAGGACACATTTCGATTCCCGGTTGGGGCACAGGCCTGGGTTGCGGGCTCAGTCCCCAGTGGGGGCGTGCAGGAAGCAACCAATCAATGCTTCTCATCATTGATGTTTCTATCTCTCTCTCCCTCTCCCTTCCTCTCTGAAATCAAAAAAAATGTATTTTAAAAAATAATTATGGCACGATATTCTTATAAGGTTACTGTTAAATTACATATATTGCAGTATTTGGCCCAGAGCAGGCACTGAGTGCATGGAAGTATATTTCCTTTCTAAAAATATTACATGACTGGGAACCAAGATGGCGGCATAAGGTAAACACCTGTACATGCTGCCTCCCACAACCACATCAAAACTACAACTAAAAGACAAAAAGGCTATCATCCAGAACCACGGGAAAGCTGGCTGCGTTGAAGTTCTAAAACTAGAAGGAAAGAAAAAGGCTCATTGGGACTGGGTAGGAGGTGCAGAGGTGCCAAGAGTGGAGGTACAGAGGCATGCGCAAAACCAGCTGGCACCTGGGTGCACTGTTTTTTTCAATTGGAAGGGAGATACAAGCTCCCAACTGCTCTGAACTCTGGGGACCCAGACTCCAACGGGGAGAAACTGGACTGTCTGGCATTGGGTCGGAAAGTGAGAGTGGCTTTCTCATAGAGGTGCTCACAGGGATCATTGTTACTGCGTGGGGGCACAGGGCATGGGATGCGGAGATGCAGAGATGTGGAGATGGCTGACTGGCAGCCATCACTGTTTGCTCCGCCCTGGTGATTCCCTGAGACCCCACCCCACCCAATTTACAACCCCACCCAAGTTGTGTGCAGCGGCTTTTGCATATGAATGTCCTGTCCTTTTGCAGCCTAACCTAACAAACTGAGGCTGGGTCAGAGAACACAAAAACTTCCAAACCCCAAACAAAGAGGAGAAATCTGCAGATCTCGCTGTAGCTCCTGCTGGGTGGCCTCAGGCAGTGGCTGACTTTGCACCTCCTTTGCAGATCCAGGAGCCAGTGTACCCAGTGGTCAGATACCAGATTTCAACTCCTCACATCCATAAGTGACACACTCAAGGGGCAGACTCAGAGAGCATCAAAGCCCCACTGAATCAAGTCCTGCTCCATAAGGGTGTCTTCAGCACAGCAGTTCTTCCATTATAGACACAGCGGGTCCTCACAGCCAATTGGCCTGGAGATCAATTCCTCCCAGTGATACCAACAGCAATCAAGGCTTAACTACAAAAAGACTGTGCACCCAGCCCACAAAGGGGTGCACCAAGAGTGTCCACCTCAGGTGATTGGAGAGGCTGAGCCACTGGGCCCTATAGGACACCTACCACACAAGGCCACTCTATCAACACAAGGAAGCAGCCAAAATGCGGAGACAAAGAAACATGTCACGAATGAAAGAAATGGAGGAAAGCAAACTACTGGATATAGAGTCATAAGGTTACTCAAGACTCTTCTAGAAACCTCCAAGGAATTTAGTGAGACCTCCGAGGATCTTAGTGAAACCTTCAAGGATCTTAATGAGAATGCCAAAAAAATGGAAAAGGACCAGTCAGAAATTAAGCATACACTGTCTGAAATAAAGAATAATATACAGAAATTCAACAGTAGACTAGAGGATCCCAAGAATCAAATCAAAGATTTGCAATATGAGGAAGCAAAAAACACCCAACCAGAAAAGCAAAAAGAAAAAAGAATCCAAAAATACGAAGATAGTATAAGGAGCCTCTGGGACAACGTCAAGCATACCAACATCTGAATTATGGGGGTGCCAAAAGAAGAGAGAGAGCAAGATATTGAAAACCTATTTGAAAACTCCTGGAAGATATCAAGGGAAAGATCGACAACAGTACAAGCTTGGTAGGTGACTTTAGTACACCACTGACATCACTGGATAAATACTCTAGACAAAAAATCAGCAAAGAAACAGCAATCCTAAATGACTCACTAGATCAGGTGGACTTAATTGACATCTTCAGAACACTTCACCCCAAAGCTGCAGAATATACGTTCTTCTCAAGTGCACATGGGACATTTTCAAAAATAGACCACATATTGGGTCACAAGCAAAGTCTCCCCAAATTCAAGAAGATTGAAATCATACCAAGCATCTTCTCAGACCACAATGGCATAATATTAGAAATAAACTACAATAAAAACAATCCAAAACACACAAATACTTAGAAGCTGAATAGCATGTTATTAAATATTGATTGGGTTACCAATGAGATCAAAGAGTAAATTAAAAGCATCCTAGAAACTAATGAAAATGAAAACACAACAATCCAAAACCAATGGGACACATGAAAGAAGTCCTGAGAGGGAAGTTTATAGCTCTACAAGCCTACCTCAAAAAACAAGGAAAAATGGTAGTAAATCATCTAACTCTACAACTCAAAGAATTAGAAAGAGAGTAACAAGAAAAGCCCAGAGTGAGCAGAAGGAAAGAGATAATAAAGATCAGAGCAGAAATAAATGACACAGAGACCAAAAAAACAATACAAAAGATCAATAAAACCAACAGCTGGTTCTTTGAATGGATAAACAAGATTGATGAACCTCTAGCCAGGCTCACCAAGAAGCAAAGAGAGAGGACTCCCTATAAACAAAGTAAGAAATGATAGAGGTGAAATAACAACAAACCCCACAGAAATACAAATGATTGTTAAAAAATACTATGAAAAACTCTACTCCAACAAACTAGACAACCTGAGAAATGGACATATTCCTAGAAAAATACAACCTTCCAAAACTCAACCAGCAAGAATCTAAAAATCTCAATAGGGCAATAACTATGGAAGAAATTGAAGCAGTCATCAAAAAGCTTCCAGCAAACAAAAGCCCAGGGCCAGACGGCTTCACAGGGGAGTTTTACCAAACATTCAAGGAAGAACTAAAACCTATTATCCTCAGAATATTCCAAAAAATTGAAGAGGAAGGAACACTTCCAAGCTCATTCTATGAAGCCAGCATCACCCTAATACCAAAACCAGGTAAAGACAACACAATGAAAGAGAATTACAGGCCAATATCCCTCATGAACATAGATGCAAAAATCCTCAACAAAATCTTAGCAAATCGGATCCAGCAGTACATCAGAAAGATCATACACGATGACCAAGTAGGATTTATCTCAGGAATTCAAGGATGGTACAATATCCACAAATCAATAAACGTGATACATCACATAAACAAATTGAGAGAAAAAAAACACATAGTCATATCAATTGATGCAGAAAAAGCATTTGACAAAATCAAACGCACCTTCTTGATAAAAACTCTCAGCAAGGTGGGAATAGAAGGATCATACCTCAACATAATAAAAGCCATATATGACAAACCCACAGCCAACATCATACTCAATGGGCAAAAACTAACACCATTTCCCCTAAGAACAGGAACAAGACAGGGATGCCCACTCTCACCACTCCTGTTCGACATAGTATTGGAAGTATTAGCCATTGCAATTAGACAAGAAGAGGAAATAAAAGGCATCAAAATTGGAAAAGAAGTAAAACTGTCCTTATTCGCAGATGACATGATATTGTACATAAAAAACTTTAAAGACTCCATCAAAAAACTATTAGACTTGATAACTGAATTCGGCAATGTAGCAGGATACAAAATTAATGCCAATAAAGCTATGGCATTTCTATACACCAATACTGAACTTACAGAAATAGAGATTAAAAAAGCAATCCCATTTACCATCACTCCAAAAAAATTAAGATACCTAGGAATAAACTTAACTAAAGAGGCAAAAGACCTCTACTCAGAAAACTACAGGACGCTGAAAAAAGAGATAAAGAAAGACATAAACAGATGGAAGAACATACCATGTTCATGGATTGGTAGAATCAACATCATTATAGTGTCCATACTACCAAAAGCAATCTATAAATTCAACACACTTCCCATTAAAATACCAATGGCATATTTCACAGACTTAGAACGAACGCTCCAAAAATTCATCTGGAATAAAAAAGACCCAGAATAGCTGCAACAATCCTGAGAAAGAAGAACAAAGTAGGAGGGATCTCAATACCAGATATCAAGCTGTATTACAAAGCCACTGTTCTCAAAACTGCCTGGTACTGGCACAAGAACAGACATATAGATAAATGGAATAGAATAGAGAACCCAGAAATCAACCCGAACCAATATGCTCAATTAATATTTGACAAAGGAGGCAAGAACATACAATGGAGTCAAAACAGTCTCTTCAATAAATGGTGTTGGGAAAATTGGACAGATACATGCAAAAAAAATGAAACTAGACCACCAATTTACACCATACACAAAAATAAACTCAAAATGGATAAAGGACTTAAATGTAAGATAGGAAACCATAAAAATACTAGAGGAATCCAAAGGCAACGAAATCTCAGACATATGCCGAAGCAATTTCTTCACTGATACTGCTCCTACGGCATTGGAAGCTAAAGAGAAAATAAACAAGTGGGACTACATCAAAATAAAAAGCTTCTGCACAGCAAAAGAAACCATCAACAAAACAACAAGAAAGCCCACTGCATGGGAGAACATATTTGCCAATGTTATCACCGATAAGGGTTTAAACTCCAACATTTACAGGGAACTCATACAACTTAACAAAAGGAAGATAAACAATCCAATAAAAAACTGGGCAAAGGACCGAAATAGACACTTTTCAAAAGAGGACATTCAGAAAGCCAAGAAACATATGAAAACATGCTCAAAGTCACTAATCATCCGAGAGATGCAAATCAAAACAACAATGAGGTACCATCTCACACCTGTCAGAATGGCTATCATCAACAAATCAACAAACGACAAGTGCTGGAGAGGATGCAGAAAAAAGGGAACACTCGTGCACTGCTGGTGGGAACGCAAACTGGTGCAGCCACTATGGAAGACAGTATGGAGTTTCCTCAAAAAGTCAAAAATGGAACTCCCATTTGACCCAGTGAGCCCACTTCTAGGAATATATCCCAAGAAACCAGAAACACCAATCAGAAAGGATATATGCATCCTTATGTTCATAGTGGCACAATTTACCATAGGGAAGATCTGGAAACAGCCTAAGTGCCCATCAGCAGATGAATGGATTAGAAAACTGCGGTATATCTACACAATGGAATACTATTCTGCTGTAAAAAAAGAAGGAATTCTTACCATTGGCAGCAGCATGGATGGAACTGGAGAGCATTATGCTAAGTGAAATAAGCCAGTCAATGAAGGAAAAATACCACATGATCTCACTCATTTATGGATAATAAAGACCATTATAAACTGATGAACAAAAATAGATACAGAGGCAGAGCAGCATCGAGCAGACTGTCAAACTACAGCAGGAAGGCTGGGGAGGGTTGGAGGGTGGGAGGGGGGGTAAGAGATTAACCGAAGGACTTGTATGCATGCATATGAGCATAACCAATGGACATAAGACACTGGGGGGTAGGGGAGGCCGGGGGAATGTCAAGGGGGGAAAAAAAGGAGACATATGTAATACTCTTTGTAATGCTTTAAGCAATAAAACAAAATAAAAAAGAAAAAAAGAAAACCTATTTGAAGAAATAATGACAGAAAACTTCCCCTACCTGGTGAAAGAAATAGACGTAAAAGTCCAGTAAGCGCAGAGAACCGCAAACAAGAGGAATCCAAAGAGGACCACACAAAGACACATCATAATTAAAATGCCAAGGGCAAAAGACAAAGAGAGAATCTTAAAAGCAGCAAGAGAAAAACAGTTAGTTACCAACAAGGGAGTACCCACACGACAGTCAGCTGATTTCTCAACAGAAACTATGCAGGCCAGAAGGGAGTGGCAAGAAATATTCAAAGTGATGAATAGCAAGAACCTACAACAAGATTACTCTACCCAGCAAAACTATCATTTAGAATTGAAGGTCAGATAAAGAGCTTCACAGACAAGAAAAAGCTAAAGGAGTTCATCACCACAAAACTAGTATTATATGAAATGATGAAAGGTATTCTATAAGAAGAGGAAGAAGAAAAGGGTAAAGATAAAAAGTTATGAACAACAGCCCTAACCGGTTTGGCTCAGTGGACAGAGCGTCGACCTTCGGATTCAAGGGTCCCAGGTTCGATTCCGGTCAAGGGCATGTACCTTGGCTGCGGGCACATCCCCAGTAGGGGGCGTGCAGGAGGCAGCTGATAGATGTTTCTCTCTCATTGATGTTTCTGACTCTCTATCCCTCTCCCTTCCTCTCTGTAAAAAAATCAATAAAATATATTAAAAAAAACTTATGAACAACAAAGTGACAACAAATACATATCTATCAACAAGTGAATCTAAAAATCAAGTCAATAAAAAATCTGATGAACAGAATAAACTGGTGAATATAATAGAATCAGGGGCATAGAAAGGAAGTGGACTGACAGTTCTCAGGGGGGAAGAGGGTGTAGGGGGTGCGGGAAGAGATTGGACAAAAATCTTACACCTATGGATGAGGACAGTGGCGGGGGGGTAAGGGCATGTGGTGTGGTGGGAACCGGGTGGAGGGGAGCTATGGGGGGGGAAAAGAGGAACATCTGTAATAATCTGAACAATAAAGATTTATTTAAAAAATATCACATGACTAATTTGGAATTGCATGGTTTCAACTATTCAGTTAAAAGGCTTATCTATGTGTTTTAATTTAAGTACCCCATATAAGCAAACAATTATCAATTTTATGTAAAATCACAGTTAGTATAAAAAATACACTCCAACTACTGTTTATCAGTTGTCACAAAATATGAGAATGTAGTGATATGCTTTTGGATATGACTTTAAAAAATCAAGGTTTTCTTTTAAAAATGACAATGAGTATGCATGTAGTTGAAGGATGATTACAATAAAATGAATGCTGGGTCATTAGGTTCATCTCCTTGCTTTTCCATTGTTTAAAAAGATAGATAAAATAATAATTACACAAATCATTTGGGTGCTGTGATGACAGAATGAGATTAAGGAAGGAGCTTTATTACCAGTCCATAAATGTGTCATAAAAATACAAAGCCATTTTATCTCTTTCTCTATTTCAAGCAGCTGTCATATTAGTCATATGTGTTTTGTTCAGTATTTCTAACCAATTAATAAGCCTGGTAAGTAAAAGGCAGAATTTCCAAAGTCCAAACTCAAAGTGTTTAAGAGGATGAGGCAATTTTTAAAGCCCACTTAAAAAATAAGTCACTTAATTCATGTTATGTGTCTGTTTATCTAACCTAGTGCATTACAGACATCTTAGAGTAGAAACAGCTTCTCAGTCTTTTTTGACAGTTGGTGAAGATTTCTGTCTGTGATCTACATGTTAACCAGTGTTTTGGAATAAAAGTGCTACTTATTTTAAAGAACTGGGTCACAATAATCTTTAATTTTGATTTCATAAGGACACTTCAATCACCTCAGGGTAAAGAGCAGTGTTAATGATGGCCTCTACAAGTAGAAACAAATTTCTGAATCATTGGATCATATCACTGAAAAGGCAAGTTAAGACATTGTTAAAAATAAATGTCCAAGTGATTATTAAAGTGAATGATTACTGAATTGCATTGATTCATATCTAGATAATTCTGAGTGAGATCAAAATGTACACAACCTTAAATAAATGTGCATCTTTGATCCTAACAAATTAACAAATGACCTCATCAGGCTTGGCTAATAGATTAGTAAGAAAATAACTTTAAACAACATGATTTTTATTAGAAATTACTGTTTAGAAGTTATTCTTAAAACTCTCCTTGGAAATCCAGTCCTAGAATTAAATTTTTAATCAAAAATCCCTATAAAAAATAACCTATCTCTTGCAACATCTGACCCAATACTTCTCTTAATCTGTCCAGTGTTCAGATTTCAAGAAAACAAGGAAGCAACACCTACAGATCCGAAAGACAGTTTGAGGTTTACCTTTCCAAGGCTGTGGATGCCAGAGTGCTTTCACATTGCCCAGCTGTTCCAGATACTTGCACATGTCTTAAATTTCCCCTTCACAGGGACCTTGATGTGCCTGTCTAATGTACAGCTGCACTCTCTTGAGTGGGCAGGTTCCTCCTACAGCACACTTAGTAACTTAGTGGTATAGAATCAATACATCAGAAGAAACATTTGACTCACTTTGGAAGAAGGCAGTTAAACTTGACATCTGTAGTCACAATTCTTTACTTTCCAAGCAACAAGAAATGTTAAAGCATATGAAAAGATGCCATTCAAATACTATGGCTACAAATAAACAAACCCTATCATGAGCATATATGAGAGTTCCAAATAATTGGGTTTTTTTACCCCACTTTAAACAAACAAAAAAACATTATCTATATGGTTCAAACTGGCTATTTCTAAACTTTTACTTCAATGTACACTAAGCCTTCAGAAATAATTATTCATACCAAGCTAATTTATGCGTAATGTGAGTCTAGGAGATTATCACACTTATCTTACCATTTATTTGAAAATACTTTATTCCAGGAAGACTCCTTCTATGTCACATTTAATTGCCTTTGAAGCTCCTGCCATTTGAATCTGTCTTCTGGAACATGCATTTCATCATTATTTTTTAGCCTTGTTACATCAATCACTACAACTGCTATAGAAGATTTCTGGGCTGTGAAGTGATAATTTGTTCCAGTGGTATTAATGAGGCAAGCAGTGGTCTTCAGGGAGGTGACAGCCCATTGGTTTACAGACAGCGCCAGATTAAGGTGCTGGACTATATACAAGGCTTTAAGCATATACTCTAGAGTCTTTGGAGCGTTTTATAACTTCCCTTATCAAACTTAACATAGAAGAGTTACCTCCAACTCCTTATCTACAATGAGCTAGGCATATCTAATCACCAAGGGGGGAGCATTAATAGTGTTGCTTAACTTACCTTGAGTTACAGAACATAAGAGAAACTTTGTACTGTTCCCAACTTAAGGCTCCCTGATGCCTTATAAACTCTGAATTGGTCTATTTCGGTTACCATGGTTGTAATGGGCATATCCCTAGCCACAAAGGAACCTAATTCCCTAAAGTGCAGCCAATGAAAACTTGTATTTCTGGGAATTAAGTCCCAGAACTAGGAATGCCGATTCTTTGTTGTTGTAATACCATGACCATTAATACCGCCTCTAGGAAACAGTACATCTGGAAACAACAGATGGTATATGTGGAAATGGGTTGGATGGAGTATTTTAATACCCACATATCTCTAATTCAGTTCTACAAGTCTGATTTCAATGTTTTCTCAGATTATAGTGTTTCAGAGTTGGTAAGACAGCCCTGATCCATATTATTATTATCAACAGCACCAGATGAAAGCCTAATGACATATATCATTGTCTATGAACTCTCATTTGAACACATATATATGCACAGGCACCAATCTTGACTTTGTTTTTAATAACAAACATGTCAGTCCAATGCACTTCCCTATCCCTTTACCAACAAGCACAGAACACAAATTTAAGATGAAACCATCCCAGAGTGCTACTCTCCTTAATATAGGAAGGAAACATTTAAGCTCTTTCACACTCTGTCTAAATAGTTTATCTCTCTCCACCTTCAAAAGCTACCAGGTCTATTATAGAATTGAAGAAATTTTGCTTAATATGGTAAGAGAACAGCTTTGCTAACAAAATACTTCCTTCTTGTGCTTTAAGAAGGCTGAATTAAATTGTCTTTGGGATATGTTGACATTTTAAGAAACATACCATCTGAATGGTAGGAAAATAACTTTTAGAAGCTTAGAATGTTATATTCTGTAGTTTGTTAGTGCAACATAGTTAGAATTAGGATAGTACTGTACTAGCTATCAAAAGAAAATGAACTCTCAACTACAATATAAAAATAGGAAAAAAAGATGTTTGTTGAATATTGCAAACCAACCAGTGTACCCCTTTTTTAAAATACATTTTTATTGATTTCAGAGAAGAAGGGAGAGAGAGAGAGAAACATCAATGATGTGAGAGAATCATTGATCAGCTGCCTCCTGCATGCCCCACACTGGGGATGGAGCCTGCAACCCTGGCATGTGCCCTGACAGGGAATCAAACCATGACCGCCTGGTTCATAGGTCAATGCTCAACCACTGAGCCAAGCCGGCTGGGACCAATGCACCTCTTTAATGTGATACAATAGAAAGGAAGCCGAGACCAAAAAAAACGAGTGCCAGCCTATTGTAATTTATGTTCAGCAGTGCATTTGCTTAGATAAAAGGGAAGATTGTCTCCTATCCCCCCTGTCCCGAATCACTCCAGGAACCCCCTAGCTCAATGGGAAGCAGTATCCTAGTCCTTGACCTTCCAGCTTGTGCTCAATATGGACAAACAGATTCAAATTCTGAGGAGTATACATGGTCTCCCTGGACACTACACTCTCCTTTGTGAAGAGGTAGTTATGCAGAGAACAAAAGACTCCATATATTTCTATATCACAGTCATACCCTAAACACATTCATGCATTGCTATAATTTATGCCAATGAGGGAAAAGACACTAATGGTGAATAAGCTATATTAATAAGTATAAATAATATTGAATATAGTAAACAGCTTCCAGCACCTCCACAAAAAAATTATTCTTTGTCCTTCCTCTCTCTTTCCTTGCTTTCCTCCCTTCTTTCCTTTCTTATTCCTTTCTTCCTTTAGCAACAAAACAAATGAAAATGAAACAAAGTGATCTTTACTTAGCCAAACATACTGCTTTGCTAAAACATCTTTGAGGGGTGCTTCAAACACTTGCAACATTCTCATTCCTAGCTCAGAAAATACAGCACAGTGGTTAAAAACAAACCTCTGAAGCCAGACTGAGTTCACATCCTAAGCACTAGTTTTGTTGCTTGGAACAAAGCAATTGCCCTTTCTGCATTGTTAAAATAGGGACAATGATGGAAGCTACCTCATTGGGTTACCGAGAAAGTTAAACGAGTGTGCTAGAAACTGCTGAAGGCCACCAATACCTATATTTCCTTGTTCTCTTCCTGGACACGCAGGGAACCTGCACTTCTCAGCTATTAGGTATAGCTGTGCGATTAAGTTCTTGCTAATGAAAAGTAGCCATGTGCCACTTTCATGCAAGGCCCGAAAAAACCTCTTCTGCAATCCTCACTCTCTTTAAATATCCACTAATTCAATGAGAAGAGTCCTAGGACTTAGGAGACCAAAGCCACAATGGAAAGAGTGTGGGTCTCAAATAATTACATGGAAAAGAGCTCCTCTCATTTATCCTGCTGGGACTGTGATGTGAATGCCAAATAAATATTTATTGTCATAAGTCACCAAAATAGTTGACTAATGCAATGAAATAATTCACTTAAAGTACCTCTCACAGTACCTGGTACACCAAAAAAAAGTGCTCAATAAGAGTTAGTTATTATAAACATTATCCTGGTGATGCTGTTGGAGTTTCTTATTAATTGACTGTTTCTGTCCCCGAGAAATTTTTCTGTTGAAGCCATAATCCCCAGTTTGGCTGCATTTGGAGATGGGGCCTCTAAGGAAGTAATTAAAGTAATAAGGTCATAGGGATGGGGCTCTGATCAGATGGTACTGGTGTCCTTATAAGAAGAAACACCAGCCCAGACAGTGTTGCTCAATGGTTGAGCATTGACCCATGAAATAAGAGGTCATTGGTTCGATTCCAGTTAGGGCACATATTCAGGTTGTGGGCTCGATCCCCAGCGGGGGGCGTGCAGGAGACAACCTATCGATGTTTCTATCTCTCCCTCTCCCTCTTTCTCTCTCTAAAATAAATAAAAAACATATGTATTAAAAAAGAAGAGACACCAGAAAGCTAGCCCTCTCTCCACAGGTACAGGTACAAAGAAGATGTCAAGTGAGGACACAGTAAGAAAGCAACCAACCAACTGTAAGCCAGGAAGAGAGTTCTTACCAGAAACTGAATTGGCCCGAAACTTGATCTTGGATTTCTAGAACTATGAGAAAATAAACATCTCTTGTTTAAGTCACCCCGTCTATGGGATTTTCTCATGGCAGCCTAAGCATACCCAAAGTCCTACATGAGGGTATTAGAAGAGTATTTCCGGTATTCTGTACTACTGAAGTTAAATTTAAGGACGATCCATCTATGCTACATATTCAACAGGAAACCTGAGATACATTTCTTTCTTTCTTTTTTTTTTAATCTTTTTTATGGTTTTTTTTAAAATTTCTTTATTGGTTAAGGTATTACAAATGTGTCCTCATCCCCCCATTAACCCCCAACCTCCCCCCCCAACTCATGTTCTCATTTCAAAGTTTACTGCTATCATGTACACTAGCTCTTAGTCATTAGAAAAAATTTTCTATGATCAATACTGATCTTCTATTCATCCCCGCTGCCTAGCTACCCTGGTTCAGCAATTCCAAAGTGCCCATATACAGGCAAAACACACTAGATTCACATGCTTACAACACATACTGTTATAGATTTTGTATATGATGCTACCAGCTGCAAACCAAAATTTCCCCTCAGATTTCATAGCTTCTTGGCTTATAACCTATCGCCTTCTGTTTTGACTGAGGATCCAGTTTGTTAGGCTTCTGACCATGACTTCCCTCTAGGCTTAAATAATCTTTCTCCACCCTGCCTTTCAGTTGTCCACAAACACACACACACACACACACACACACACACACACACACACACACAAACACACACACACACAAAGTATTTTAGACAGAAGTGACTTGACCTCTCCCCAGACCATCCTGCATGGTGACATAGAAGTCCCCTTCTCCCCATCTTAATTATCCAGTGTCAAGGTTGTCCTAGGCTTATCAGCAAATCCCAGATTTCTTACACCATCAAACCACATAACAAAGTGCTTTACATTAACTTGTCTATTTCCACATTTTCGTTGACAGTCTGAAATCTAGTTTTCAGTGCCACAGTAATAAAGCCAATGACCTCCCAAAAGACAAGTCCAATGGCATTTTAGCTTTCACGTTTCTTTATTCCTCTCTGAAGAAGCTGACACTGATTACCACTTTCTTAGCAAGGCATGCCTGGTCTACATACACCTTCTTTGTCCCGGTATTTCCTCTAACACCAACATACTCCCTAACTCAATTGTATTTCATTCTAAAGAAAGAATCACATGAGAATATTGCACATTTAAAAAACAACAGCAAATACCTCTACCTCTAAAGGCAAAACCATTTGACAAATGAAATTATTTACCAGCATCACATAACTCCTTACAGTTGAATAGAACATTTCATAGAGAATTTCTCATCTATCTCAATAACCCTATGAATAGAAAAGGCAGAAATTATAATCCCAAATTTATATATAAGGAAATTGAAGCTTGAAAATATTCACTGCTTTGCCAAAGCCATGTAGCTGGTAAGTAGCAAAACCAACCGAACTTTTTCTTACTGTCTTATCAACCCAAGCCTTTAAATAAACAGTCTGACTCTCTTGAGAAAGACAAATACCATATGACCTCACTAATATGTGGAATCTAATGAACAAAATAAACTAACAAAATAGATTCAGAGACATAGAAGCATGGAACAGACTGACAGATCTCAAAGGGAAGAGGGTCAGAGGGGACTGGATAAACGAAGGTGAAGTGATTAGCCAAAGAACATATATGCATAACCCATAGACACAGACATCAGTGTGGTGAATGTCAGGGGTGGAGACGGAGGGGGCTTCGTGGAGATGGCCAAAGGGGAGGATGAGGGGCATCTGTAATAGCATTAACAATAAAAAATAAAAAAGTGCTCTGGCATGTGTGGCTCAGTTGGTTAGGGGTCGATCCCATGCACCGGGAGGTTGCCAGTTCAATTCTTGGTCAAGGGCACATGCCCAAGTTGCAGGCTCCATCCCCAAGGGGGGGCATGCAGGAGACAGCTGATCGATGTTTTTTTCTCTCTCTTCCTCTCCCTCTAAAAACCAATTAGCTATTCTTTTAAAAAATATAAAAATAAAAAAATAAAAAGTATGAAAACATACCCTGATAAAAATAACTACTGTATTCATGACTTAACCACAATATATACATGTGCAAATAATGACTTTTATTTCGTCCTTTCCAATTTGGATGCCTATTGTCTAATTGCTCTGTCTAGGACTTCCAATACTATGTTGAATAAAAGTAAATCATGGTTTCTGATAATTTTAATGTATTGTCGAAATAAATAAACAATCTGACTCTTTTTACCATGCCACAACTAAAACTTTAAAATATACTTACAGAGGCAGTTTGAATATTTAAAAAGTAATAATAGTAGACATTCACTAAATTCACTTGTTCATTTTAATCTCCAATTTTAAAAAATATTACACAACTGCTGAAAACAGAAAAAAAACCTGAAATCAAAGAGTGAAATACTCATAAATTGCAGTGCTATCAATGGCAAGTTTCATCATCTTGATTAATGATATGAAAACACTAGCAAATGTGGCATAATTACTTAAAAAGTAATTACCTTAGATATCATCAAGTGTTAACCTAAAGACTAGTGCCCTTAGTGATAATATTTTATATTTTTATAATTATAGAAAAATAGAATTAAAATATGTATACTATAAAATGTTTGCTTTGATCATACTTAGTGAAAATTATTTTCCAAAAAATGTAATTTTAAACTCAACTTCTAAGTCAGGGTGAATTTATATTCATTTGCTTATGGTCATTCATCCTTCCATTAGATAAACATATATTGAGCACCCATTATGCACCAGTTATTGTGGTTAGTACTGGAAATGTAATAAAACAAAAGTCCTTGCCCCAATGGAGCTCTCATTCTAAAGTAGGTAGAGCAAGTAAAATATAAAGTATGTCAGAATGCAATGGGTGCTGTGGAGAAAAACAATGCAACATCAGGGGGTTAAGGAGTGCTACAGGAGGTAAGGCTTGGCTAATAAAATAACATGCTCCTGTTAATCTGTATCATGTTAATTTATTAGTCCAGCCAGATTAACTTAGCAGAGATTGGCAGGAAGTAAACTTTCAAACAGCAGAACATATAGGAATAATTATTTTATTTATTAATTCAGTCCATTTTGGTTAACTTACTACTGGCATTTCTTCAAAATGGCATTATGTAAAGGAACAATAATCTTGTTTCACTATTTTCAAATCCTAGACTGCTGTGCTTAACATAAAGGATTTCTTTCCTCATAGGCTCTTTTCAAAATTTCATGGGCTCACATTTTCATGCATGCTCCTTTCTCTAAGATGACAGCTTTATTGATGCATTGGTCTAAACATGCATTAATAGATAACCCTTATATTTATATTAAGGAGCTCCTACCACCTAGTAAATAAAGAGAATTTTGCTCTGATTAAGGTCAGCTGCCCACCAGGTCAAAAGTCCAAATCTCAGAATGTGGGAAATCTCTACCCAGAATTTTAACCCTTTGCAATCCATTTTTATTTTTGGAATTCAAACAGTCTGGTCCAAATTGATTGACGGGATTGAATGTTGAAGTTATCTGTCTCACTAGACCTCAGCTCGACGTTGGACCTGCTCCTAGCGCCTGGTCTGTAGAGTCAGCCTCCACGTTGGACCGAAAAGGGTTAAAGTCCCACCTGGCCTAAAAGGGTTAAATCTTCATCGGCTATTGTCCAATAGTTTTGTATGTTGAACTTCAATACGCATGAAAGTAACTCAAGCTTCAAACCAGGGATTTCTCAGATGGAAGGCATCTGGCTGGTTCCCCTTGGAGAATGGGGTAGAGACTGGGAATGAATTAGTACAAATGGTGATCAATTACTAGAGGAACAAATAAAAAGCATCCTATTTATTCTCATTTGTATATTAGGATGAAGGTCAAACCAACAATCACAGAGAAGATGAATTCATGAGGCTAATTTAGCTCCATCTGGCTTACAAAAAAAGTTAGCTTTCCTATACATCTAGACATGTCAGAGTCCTTCTTCCTCCAGGGGCTACACATAGCTGGGTAATTTGCTGGGCGCTGTTGTATTGAATATCCACAAAAAGTGGCATGCAAAGTGACCCAACAGAATATTTTCACTCAGGTTTTCCAAAATTTGAGTAATTTTTGGCACACAGAAAAGCCATGGTTTGGGAAGGCCAATAGATTTAATTAATTTATTTATTAATTAAACACTTAATGAACATTCCTTGTATCCCACAAGTCATGGAAATTATTTGATTCCGTCATTAAGACAGATAAACATTATTATTTTTTATTGCATGGTGAATAGCCTTAGAACTAGTTTTTAAGTTAGGGGCCAGACCAATTATATGACTTTTACATGGTGGCTTTCAGAAACATTGCTTAATGAAAGTCTGTTGACCAATCTCATTGATTGATCATGAGGAGAACAGAGTTTGCCTCCTCCCCAGTACACCTTTTGGGAATATTAATTATTTCAAGCTGGTTATTTTCAAGAAACAAAAGACTCAAAAAGAACCTGTGATTCTCCTCCTTTGCCTGCCTAAAGGAATTCAGATAGAAACTCCTACTTTAGGAAGAGAACCTTACCATATTCACTTTAGCACATATGAACTAATTGTGGCATCAGGGAGGATCCAAGCAAAGTCTGTTTGTTAGATTCCCCTCTGTGTCCCATCGTTTTTGGGTGGCTAGGCAAGAATTTGTTTACTACATGTTTGCTCTTTCTCATCTACCTGTGAGTTGCCTGCTTTTCTTTTGAAGTCCCAGACCACTGCCTCCCTCTCCTTACTGCAGAATGGTTTATAAGCCTCAATGGCCCAATGTGTCCTCAGGTCTCATGTTCTCATGTAATCCTACGCATGCATAGTGAATCTGGTCATTTTCTCCTGTTAATCTGTATCATGTTAATTTATTAATCCAGCCAGAATAACTTAGAAATGTAGAATTATTTTTCTACCCCCACAACCACATGGATTTTTTTCACTACAATCTAGAGCTCTTAGAGGTTCTAAAAGAAAAAGTTGTGCCCTAGCCAGTTTGGTTCAGTGGATAGAGCATCAGCCTGAGGACTGAGGGGTCCCAGGTTCCATTCCAGTCAAGGGCACATGCCCAGGTTGCAGGCTTGATCCCCGGTAGGAGGATGTGCAGGAGGCAGCCAATCAGTGATTCTCTCTCATCATTGATGTTTCTATTTCTCTCTTCATCTCCCTTCCTCTCTGAAATCAGTAAAAATATTTTTTTAAAGTTGTTCTAGGGGAGGACAAACTGAATGTGGCACCTGAGACAATTGCTAGCAGGTGGCCTTCTAGCAACCACACCTCTTAGTATAAAGTTCCCTTAATCTGTCCTTTTAAAATTTTGCCCTTCTTTCTTTCATTCACTTCTACTTGTGCACACTGACTTTCCCTGGCTCTTCTTACCACTACATGGAAGCCCTACAATGTTGTGGGAAAAGCAAGAGCTTTGGTATCTGACACATTTGGATGGTAGTGGTGGTAATAATGATGATGATGTTGACTACAGATATCTCTACTGAGCACTTACTTAGAGTATGGAATAGTGTTAAGTGATCCATACACATTATGTCATTAAATATCCACAAAACTCCTTTGATTATAGGTACTATTATTATTGCTATTTTATAGATGGGTAAGCCAAGGCACAGAAAGTTTAAATATCTGTCACATGGTCATACTTCTAGAGATTAGGGGAAGTCAGAATTCAAACTCAGTTCCCTCTGCCTCCAGGTTCCTAATTCTTAACCACAATGCTTAAACAAGTTACTTAATCTCTTTGAGTCTTGGTTTATTCAACTGTAAACCAAAAATAATATAGCATGGCCTGCGTGGCTCAGTGGTTGAAACTTGACCTATGAACCAGGAGGTCAGTTTGATTCCCAGTCAGAGCACATGCCCAGGTTGCGAGCTTGATCCCTAGTGTGGGGCATGCAAGAGGCATCTAATCAATGATTCTCTCTCATCATTGATGTTTCTCTCTCTCTCTCCTTCTCCCCTCCTTTCTGAAATCAATAAAAATATATTTTATCTATACTAATAAAAGGGTAATATGCTAATTAGGGTGGATGTCCATCCGGACAAAGCCACAGCGGCTGTGAAGCCTGAGGCTCAGGCAGCCTTGGGCTCATGGCCGGCAGTGGCAGCAGCAGCAGGGTGATGGGGGTGGTGCCTTCCCCTGATGAGCCTGGTCGCCTTTGCCTCCCGCAGAGGACATCCCCTGAGGGCTTCTGAACTGTGAGAGGGGGCAGGCAGGGCTGAGGTACCCCCTCCAGTGCACAAATTTTCATGCACTGGGCCTCTAGTATAATAATAACAAAATAATAAATACCTACTTAATGTTATTATGAACACCAAATGCATAAGTGGTGGGCACCTTTCTCCCATTTCTCTCTCTTCCTTTCTTAGGAAACCAAGAGACTATTTAATTCTTCAGGAATCACAGAGAACTTATTTTTGTCAAACTCAAGTGAAACCCTAATTTTTTCAACTGAGTGCCTCAGAGTTCTTTAGAACATTTTCCTCGACCACCTCACCCTTCTCCCTGGGTTCCAAATTATACTCTCTGGCTCAGTGCTCCAACATCAAGATCATCCTTGCCCTGATCAGGCAGCTCACTTAGAGCACTGTCCCAGTACGCCAAGGTTGCAGGTTCAATCCCCAGGCATGGCACATACAAGAAGCAACCAATGAATGCATAATCTGTGGAACAACAAATCTCTCTCTCTCTCTCTCTCTCTCTCTCTCTCTCTCTCTCTCTTCTCAAATCAATAATTTTTTTAAAAAAAGATCATCCTTAATACATAAACAGTGGCATAATGCCATTAAGAGTAATTAGTAGCTTGTTAAGCATCCCTTGAAGTCCTTACCTCCTGCCCTTCACTCAGCTATGGGCTTATGTTTGCCTTTCTTCCAGAAAGGAATAAAGTATTTATCAAATCAGTTTATATTAAGCAGAAATAGTATCATTTTCCCAGTTGAAATAAGTATTGTGGCCAATGTGCATCAAAGTAAATGATGGCTAGAGGTCCAAGATGAAGTCCTGCAGCTAAAGGGATAACTACTTTTCGTAAAGAAAATTTTTAAATAAACATTGAAAAAATTAAAAACAGGGACCAAGTTGGTACTTACCACTGAACAGATTCACTGATCACCTGGAATATACCACAATCTAAAATTCCTTTCTAGGATATCTACCACTCTTAGAGACTAAGAGATTGAAAAAAAAATCTATTCAGATGCCAATTGGTTTCTCAGTTCTAAATGTTAAAAGCTGCTTTGATGGGAGTCAGCCTACATTATGTATTTCACTGCCAAAAAAAAAAGAATCCTAAGAAAAGGTCCAGATACACTGCAACCCTGAGACACCAGATATCATTTGACCTTCAAATGAATGTTTATTCATATTAATGTGGTCTCAAAGGTAAAATTACAAGAGCCCACTCCAGGACCCCAATCTGTATTGCAATACCCAGCATCTGTAACAGCTTGCCTCACCTGAGGAAGCAGCACAGACCAGTATTCCTAATCCAAATACATCAGAAAGGTTGTTTAACATCAGGGCAAGGGAAGGAATCTAGATTCCCACCATGGCTGTGTTATTAAGTGGACATGCCTATCTGTTTTGAATCTGGGCCAAAACTCTGTTGCCTGTTTCTTCTTGCCTGACATGAATCCTGACCAGTTTGCTTGTATGTCGAATTCCACTCCTGCCTATACTCTCTTGCTGTGCATGATCCTCTGGACACAGTTCTCCAATCTACAAAAAATTAGCCAGACTCCTATTTGTGTCCTTGTCATGACTGGACTTCTCGTATTTTTTCCCAGCTCCTCTGAAACTCTCAATTGTGATACGGGTCCTCTGGTTTTACCTGACACTCGAGTTTTCTGGTTTTGCCTAACACCCTGACCCCAAGTTTGCATGCCAAGTTCATGCATCACCTTGTCCTTCTGCACAGTGATCCAAAAAACCTAGCACTTACTCCTAAACTTGAATACTCAGAGGGCAGAAAATGTGTCTCTGTAAATTCTCTGGGCATAGCACACATGCAGTTAAATGCTTTTTTATTATGATAACAAATGTGCTCAAAAGTTCTGATAATGGAAACAAATTAAGTCCCTTCACAATGAAATTTATGAAGGCCTACCAGATTAATACTACCTCAGAGTGGTAGATGAAAATGCCTTTTCACCACTAGTAGAAATGAATCACGTCAACTAACAGGGCAATCTCTTTAAGACAGGTAGAAGAGGGAAGTGCATGGGAGAGGCGAACCAGAAACAGCGCATTATAGCAGAAGCCTCACAGAGACCTGCAGAATCCAAACAAGAACCTTGCAAACGCCCACTGCCTTCAATGTTCTTTCTCTGCATTCACTTCAGATAGTACAATTTTTTTCCAAAGATCAGAAGACAAAAGGGCCTTGGGTGGCTATTTTATGAACATGGTTGCAAAGTACTTTTAATCATTAAAAAGTTGCTTGGTTTCCTCCTTAGACAACATTTTCCAAAGCCTAAATTATATAATGCTCAGAGTGAAAAGATCATTCTACATTTGCGATCTGTGTTTTTAACTCCCTGGGATGTGACCATTTCTAACAAAGAGTTCTCTGCATTGTTGGCTCTCAAATGTTTTGCAACAATGATTGAAAGCAATTAGATAGAAAGTTTAAAAATTAAAATTCCCATTACAATGGTAATTGGTTATATGCAGGATTTTAGATTACTGGACGACTACTAAATGATGTCTATCAAACCCTGGGGGTAATTATCTTTTCCCCCCTCTGCATATGTGTCACTTTTACCAACACCAAAAGTTAGATAATGCATGTTTCTATAAGCATAGCATTACATTAATAAGACAACAGAAATCAAAGAAAATTGTGGAATGAAGTTATTAACATTGTAACAGATATTAATAATTTTTACCTTGGTACTTTTAAAGGATATTCAAGAGATTGCTAATTGCTGGGGTCCAGCCCCAGCGGTCCAGGGGTTCCCAAAGGTGTGGACGGAGTCAGCGAAGAATGATTTACACGGAGACAGCCTTCATAGCTCTCTAGTTACACTGTTCTTGTGAGTTTCACTTGTTTTTGTTCTTGTGAGTTTCACTTGTTTTTGTTCTTGTTCTTGCTGCACTTCCCTCAGCCCATTAGCTTCCCAGGTAAGATCTAGGGAGCGTCATAAGGTCAAGCCTAATTATGCTTAAGAGGACTGTGCCCTCTAAGCTGGGACTTGTTTGTGACTTTGCCAACAGGTCAGTCCGAGGTTTAACCCTATATCAGCTCCCCACAGCTAATAGGCTTTTATTCAAAATAAGGGTGTGCAGTAGCACATGTACCTGATCTGTGGGAGAGAGTTCAATTTTATGGAATTTCTATATTCTTCCCCATAAAAGTGTTTCATAAAAATGTAAAACTAAATGCAATTTAATGTTTATGTCTCCATAAATCTTATAAATTGGGTTACAAATCTAAAAAAAAATTCGTTCTCAGGCCATGTGTCCCAATCTTTGGTTTTTGGTTTGGAATATATGAGAACCACAGGGCGAGGTAAATAGGCATCCATTCTGGTACTACAATATGTTACAGGTAAGAGATAATAGGACACAGGAGATTTAATTTGATTGGGGCTAGTTTATATTTTTGTGGTTATTCTTTAGATCTTAGGGATGGGAAGGCAGGCTGCTAAATCCTTTAGTAATGACAGCCTTCATTCAATTGGTGAACCTAATCTCTGGATGGTAGGAAACATTTTCAGGGCCTGAGGAAACAGGAAAGGTTTCTGAGGGAGGCAATCAAGTTTAATACTGAGCAGGGAAGAGAGACTGCCAAGATCCAATAAGTTCAAAATCCATTCCTAGGATCATAGTTATTAATATTTCTTGAACACTTACCACATACTCTATTATTTTGGTATGTGCTTTCATTTGCATAATCTCCTTTAATCCTTAAAACAGCTCTATAAGGTTGGCTCTATTATTTGATCTACTTCATAGAAGAGGAATCTGAAGTTCAGACAGGTTAAGTAACTTTCACAGGTCACAGAGGTGACAAGTGAAAAAGGCAGGGTTCAAACCTAGGACTTGTTTTCTAAAACCCAAACTTAGCAATATGTCAAAAATGACTAGGAAAGAATCAGTTGAATGTAGAAATATAGTCAAATCAGAAGTTGTGTTTGTTTCAAAGTCTTATTTTAAATAGTCCAGGATTCTCAGAATATTAGGAAAGAATAATATAGAAAGAAATATGGGGTTCGAGTCAGACAGACCTGAATTCATAATTCAGTGCTTGAAAAAAAGTAGTTATATGACTAAGGGCTAGTTTCTAACTTGGCCAAACATACCTCCCTCATTTACAAATGGAGTGATAATGATACCTGTGCCTTTCCATATAATTCAGAGAATTAAATGAGATAATATGTGTAAAGTGCCAACCAGTTCCTAGCACCTAATATGCACTCAATAAGCAGTCTAAGTGGTATTGATTATTATTGTGCATGGAGCCATAGTAGTCTACAAAGACCTTTCAAGTGGTGTCTGGCATGGTTCAATATGCAGGTCACACAAAATTGTGGGTTTTAAAAGTGTCATTTTGGCCCCTTTAAAAAGCAATAAAAATATTTTAAAATGAGGCCCAGTAAATAATAGCTCTTTACCCAAGCAACAGTACAATACTTTCTTTTTTTTAATGTACAGTACTAAGAGTGGAAACAGTAAAATAAATGGTGTCTTTGCCTCCAAGTGGTCTCCAGCATAAAGTCTGAAAATGCCTGAGAGAGACAGACACACTGAATGAGCCAAAGAACACCTTATTTCATTCCTTAAGTTTCCAGGCATTTTTTTTAGGCTTGAAGAACCCTGATAACCATCAAATGAAAAACAAAAGGTCGTTTCCTTCTAAGATCGTGTCATCCAGCCCCTTAGCTCCAGGCACACTTGCTTAAGAACCAGGCTGAACAGATGGCCAACGATTCCCCTGCCTTCTTTAGTAATGTGTGTGCGCTTGGCAAGCTTCTCTGTCAGAGAGTGCTTCCTCATTACATAGGACTCCAGAAGAGTTACTCCACACCTTCCATAGATTTTTTGATGCCACATTTCTTTTTAAAAAGTGATTTTCTAAGGAAAAGTCACAAAAACATATAACTCGTGATTAATGACTCGAAGAGATTTCTTCATACTGAATAAAGGTTTGCCACTGCCAATTTTAAATCACCTATAATATCCTATTTTTATCTGTATCTGTGCAAAGCCCAGAAACTTAGACAGTTTTTCCATGGCTCCTCCACCCAGAGGTCTCTCATAAAGTCATTCATTGAGATGGAAAGCACAATGTCCCTAAATATTGTCTAATAAACACCTTGAGGACATATACCTTAAGAATCAATAATTAAATGTTGCCCCTGATATAAAAAGTGATACTGTGGACACACTTCAGGCAGAGAGCATGGGCTCAAAATACTTTTTTTTTTTTTTTTGCAGTCGCAGAGATGGATTTTCAGTGGATCAGTAAGTATTTTTCCCAAGGGCACATATTTGTAAACTACATGTTTAAGATTTGGGAAGTAAGGCTAGAGGAAGCAAAAAAGGCAAAATGAATGTAACAGAAGATGGCTTGCTTCAGCACATAAATCTCCAATCTTTACTCTATATGACTAACCTCCTTCTCCCATTACCTTGGCCTCTCACTGTGTGTTAGAATACATTTTCACTTGTTTAAAAACATTAAGTGTGAGCATGCATCAATATGGCTGATAGATGAATCTCACAAATATAATCTTGAAAGACTGCAAACTATGACTCCATTTATATAAAGTAAAAATGGGCAAAACTAATTTATGCTGTTAGAGGACAAGATGGCACTTAACCTTGAAGGGATAGTGACTAGCAGCAGGCATGAGGGGTGCTTCCAGGGTATTGGGGATATTCAATTTCTTGATCTGCATATTGGTTATATGGCTATGAAAAAGCATCATCCTTCACACTTATGTATATTAAATTTTGATAAATATTATTTTTTAAAACTAGGTGTGGGGACTTTCCATGTAGTAGGCTTTACCCAAATGCCTCATTCCTCTCTCCATGGATAAAACTAATACAGTGGGGCCTTGACTTACGAGTGTTCCGACTAACGAGTTTTTTGAGATACCAGCTGTCTCTCGGCCGATTTTTTCCATTGAGTTGACAGAGTAATTTGAGTTAACAAGCTCCTTAACGAGCTCGGTCTCGGAACGAATTAAACTCGTAAGTCAAGGCCCCACTGTACTAATCAAGTGAACACAAGAGACATAGCCAGTGTGCTGGTACATTTCTCTGTGTTGCAAAATGAATAAATGATTTCTATGGCTCCTTTGTAACCATGGATGATAGGGTGCTTTGGATATCTTCATTTTTCCATCCATCAAATACTTATTGAGCACCTTTTATGTGCTCGGCACTGTATGATACACTAGGAATAACAAAAGTGACTTGCTCTCTCAGAGCTTACAGTCTGATGGGGCAGATGTACAATAAAGCATAAAATAATTACATATAATAACTCCAGAGTGTAATAAGTAAAATGTAGGAAAATGTTATAAAGTGAAATAATGGTGAAATGAGGAGGTCTGCTTTAGTTAGGCTGGCTGAGGAGGGCCTCCCTGAAGTCATCATCCACAAAGTTTAGGGGAATTATCATATATGAAGAGCCTGAGGTAGAAAAGCCTAAGAAACCACAGAGTGGCTAGCTCTCTTTATGCTACCAGTGGACCTGCTGACACTATGGGGAAGGCAAGGGGTGGTATCAAGAAGCAAAGGATTTCCAGGAAAAACTCACAAACCTGAAAGTGATTGGCTGCCAGGTTTGAAGACTTGTTGATTATGACCATCATCTTTACTTCCTTAGTTAAATGTTCAGAATGAAAGATGGCTGAGGAGTACCAAGGAAACCTTTTTTGGCTTTTTAGAAAATTAAAGAGTTGCAAACTCACAACATGATACATCAAGACTAGACTCATGCATCCTAGAATTCTCTTAATCAAGTCCTTATTATATCACAACTGTTAACATGTACTTGAATCAAACTCCTAGAGCCAAAGTCTGCTATAACCACATTAGCCTATATAAGACAAACACTAACCAGACTCACATTGCAATTTTCCATACAAAACAGAGAGAGAGAGAGAGAAAGAGAGAGAGAGAGAGAGAAGGGCTGCACTTGTTTGAGGACATTCTTTGAGGTGATTTTATAATGTATTACCAGGCCTTAAATAGCAGCATTAACATAGGTACTTCCCTTTCAAGTATGGATGAATCCATTAGAAATAAAGCATCTTAATTCATGGAAACATGCTTTCTAGTCTTTGCACAAGTAAGTCAACTTCTGGCAAGGTGGACTACTCTCATGTTTCTCACCCAGGTCTAAAGCAACTGTGCCACATGGTAAAGACTCTTCATGTTCATTCTAATTTGAAAAATTGTTTCATGAGGATTGACTCCATGCAAAAGCAAATACTCAAGAACATTTTTCCATTTATTTTCCTAAATTTTTCTGAGCCTTCTGCTACACTCTGGGATGCCCAGGTCTGACTAAACTAGCATGTCTCCCACCACAACGCCTAAGTAGAACAATTTGACCTCTTTTATAGGAGAAAATCCTGCTAGCAACTGGGGTCTCTCCTTGCCTCTAAGTCTAGAGTATTTCATGTATAAGGGAGGAGAGTATATCTGGAAGCAAAGTCCAATATAAAGGAAAGTATACTTGACATGTCTTGGGGTTTGAGCCCTAACTATAACCTCTGCTGAAGAGACTATATTTGAACCTGTGACCTCCCACACCAGTATAGCTGACTGGACCAGGGTTGAACACCTAATGCAAGGAGGGCCTAATCATGAGCTGGGTTGAGCCAATCATATGCCATCAGGAATTTAAACCTAGAGATGTGAAGGTATGAGAATCTGAAAGGTCATGCAGAGTTAGAGTCTAGACATCCATATTAAACAATGCTCAAGATGACTAGGAATAGGAAGCCAATTAAAGGCGCAGAGGTGTGAGTGGAGAAGGACCAAATGTGCAGAGAGAACCTATGAGAAAGAGCAGGCATAAGAAAAACCATGTATTCAAGAGAGGTGAGAATCATGGGAGAAAAGGGGGATATAGAAAGAAGAAAATACTAAATGCATTGCAAATAAAAGGAAGAGACACAAACATAGTAGTAAATGACAATTACTGCATTGTGATCAAAGGCATCTCTATGCAAATTTTTCAGAACTCTCATGTTTACCTTTCATGATATCCTTGCCTAACCCCTAGTTATATTCTTGGGACAGTAGCATAACACTAGGAAAGGGTATGGGCATTTAAACCAGCTAGATTAGGGTTAAGAATCCAGATTCTCCACCTCATAACTGTATGGATTTAGGTAAATTTCTTTCATATATATATATAATTGATTTTTTTACAGAGAGGAAGGGAGAGGGATAGAGAGTTAGAAACATCCATGAGAGAGAAACATCCATCAGCTGCCTCCTGCACACCCCCTACTGGGGATGTGCCCACAACCAAGGTACATGTCCTTGACCGGAATCGAACCTGGGACTCTTCAGTCCACAGGCCGACGCTCTAGCCACTGAGCCAAACTGGTCTGGGCTAGGTAAATTCCTTTATCTCTCTGAGTCAAATTTTCATTATTTGTAAAAGAGGAATAATCTCTATCTCTAAGGTTGTTGTGAGATTTAAATTAGGGAATATAATGCACATGGCAGGGTGCCTGGCAGGTAGTAGAAGCTCAAAAAGTATTACTCCCCATTTTGTCAGTGTGGTGGATATGGGGTAGGGTGTGGAATTTACCTTTCAAATTATATCACTTTTTATGTTTACTTAATATTTTATTAAGATGGTAAAGATGTACTAGTTTTCATTCTTCCTGGTTCTAGTTTGCACAGTAGGGTTATTATTTTTAAGTGAACTGATATGACTTTCCTAAATAGCTGACTCTCTAATTTTGAAATGTAAAATATTTTTTAAAATCCAAAATCAATGATCAATGATTTTTAAAAACCTTTTTATTATTACCACAGTGGATTTCAATCTCATTTCTCAGAGAGCTAGGACATCACAGAGATTATTTAATGGTCATGGTATGGGGTAACAAAGCCCTCTCTCTAATCTGGGCAATTCCATTTTCTTACTTATTTTAGATATTGGGGTTTCACATAAGATTTTGTTTATAAGGATAGCTGTACTTCAAGGAAAAAAAAACAACACTGTAAAACCCTACTGCTGTACAACATGGCCACTTGCCCTTGGCATAAACAGTCGTGCCTAAACTGCAATTGCACTTGAATCTGATTCTTCTACATTTCTAGACTCCTCATCCTAGCACAGCTATTAACATAAGGCCTCGGGTCATTCTAACATGGATCGAAACTGCCATCTGGAAATATAACTAATCTTAAGTATATCTTAAGTAGAGATGTATGTACTCATACACAGCCACGAGCCAACTTATCCAAAAGAAATAGCAGTGGAGGTTTGGAATCAGCACACCAGTGGCATTCAAGAGCCCTTTGGAAATAATATCTAGGCCCCCAAACTAGCTCACCAAGAAAACATCTGTTAATAATCAGTAATACTTGACAGGGTCCACACCAAGGAGAAGAGATGAGATATAAGACTATAAACCATAAAGCATCAACATGGGATACATACACATGCAAAGACAAAAATATGTAGAAACATACTTAATAATCTCATAAAGAGATGGAATCAAGCTGAGGCTTTTTCAGGTGAGAGAAGCTATCTCAGAGGATCCTTATGGAATTGAACAAACTGTTTGTCAAGTTGCCCAGACTGTTTATGACTATTAATAATATGATTAGTCTCAGAGTCAGAGATAAATGGGTTCCCAACAGAGCAAGAGTATATATCTCTACTATACACAGTTTTCCAATACACTTTTTCACTCAGCTTCAAAACGATTCCCTCTAATTTTATTTAAAGGAAAGGTTGTTTTTCTTGAATGTGTAATGATATCAGAGCATAAAAGATTTCCTGTTATAGACTCAGCTGGGATTTTACTCTAATATTATTAACCTAAATGAAAACTTTCTTGAGCAAAGCTGATCTTATTTCTGTATTGTCAAGACTGACAATAACTTATATGTCTTCTGCCATGGAAACTAATGTTAGCTGCTAGGTAAAAGGATTGCAACCATTTGTAACTTTCCTTAAAGTACCTAGCACCAACATACAAAATACCTATGTGCTAACATAGAGGCATTTGAAATTTGAAATTCTGTCAAAAAGAAATGAACTATTCTCTACACCAAAAAAGTACATAGTCCAGATTGTGAAACAATAATTTTTCTAATACTATGATCATTAATCCCATAAAGAAAAAAATCAGAGCCCTGGCCAGTGTTGCTCAGAAGTTGAGTGTTGACCCATGCTCCAAGAGGACACTGGTTGGATTCCTAGTCAGGGCACATGCTAGGGTATGGGCTCGATCCCCAGTAGGGAGCGTGCAGGAGGCAGCAAATCGATGTTCTCTCTCATCGATATTTCTATCTCTCCCTCTCCTTTCCTCTCTCTCTAAAAACCAATAAAAGTATATATTAAAAAACAAAAAGGTTGACAGTTCAAGTCCTGGTCAGGGCACATGCCCAGGATGCAGGCTCAATCCCTTGTAGGTGGTGGTGTGCAGGAGGCAGCCAACTGATGCTCTCTCACATTGATGTTTCTCTCTCTCTTCCTCTCCCTTCCTCCCTCTCAAAAAAATCAATAACAATTTTTAAAAAGAAAAAAATTAGAGCTGTAACCGGTTTGGCTCAGTGGATAGAGCGTCGGCCTGTGGACTGAAAGGTCCCAGGTTCGATTCCAGTCAAGGGCATGTACCTTGGTTACGGGCACATCCCCAGTAGGAGGTGTGCAGGAGGCAGCTGATCGATGTTTCTCTCTCGTCGATGTTTCTAACTCTCTATCTCTCTCTCTTCCTTTCCGTAAAAAAATCAATAAAATATATTTTTTAAAAGAAAAAAGAAAAGAAAAGAAATAGAAAGAAGCCACAAGTCTTATTGGAAAATAGCCTATGTGGCATTAACGTCTTATCCTTTCACATTATCTAAAATATTAATTTCAGATATTGGGGAAAATAGTCAATCTAGAGGTTAATTATCCTAGACCATGAAATTAAACACCTGAATGTTTTAAAAACATCTGGATAATTTATAGATTTTTATTTTTCCTAGATATTTCTAATGTATCATTGCCACAAAGTGATTTGGAGTCTTATTTGCATTAAGAAAGCAAGAAGTAACTAAATTCCTCAAGATTATGGTCCCTATTGAAGTACAGAATGGTGTGCTACTGAATCCAAATGTACACAAGGTTAACCATCATACTGATGATAACTTTTGGTTAAATTCATTAGCATTGACAGTGCTCCTGGGTCATTTATAAGTATAAGCTAGGAAAACTAACCTTCCAATAAATCCAAACATAGTGACTCAATTTATACATTGTGTTACTCTCTTAATACATTAATATTCATTCTGACAAAATATACAATTTAAACACTGAATGCAGTTACATTTGTAATCAGAACTTGCACCATATAAATAAGAAGAGAAAAAAAATGGTAAGGAATAAATGTCACCCTTAACCCCTGTGTTGTCAATACTGGGCTTCTAATTACTGTTACTTTCCAAAATGATCATGAAAACTTGAAATGGAATCATGTGCTGCCTATAGAACAAATCACATTTGCTAATCCATTGTGAAAGTTACGCAGACAGTCAAGATGGAAAGAGGTAAAGAGAGAGCAACTAAACTCTTCACATCAATTTTGTTCATCTACAACTCTCCTCCCTTCTCTCCACCTCAACATCTTAATCATCCAAATTCCCTAAACAATTAACAACACCAAAGGAGCAGATGAGCATCACATATGTGAAGTAAAGTGATGAATACCCATGAGGGCAAGGACTTTGTCTTATTCATAGGACATATCATAGACCTGGCACATAATAGGTACTCATGAATATTTAATGATTAAATGAATGAGTGAAATGAAGACATGTCCAAGGCCTTCCTCTTTCCTGTTTTTCATTTCCCTCTAATTAGTAATGTAATCCTTACTTCCCACAGAAAATCTGTGCCCTACTTCACACTTGGAGTGCGGGTGAATTTCCCGCCAAAATATAAGATGGCTCTGTCTTTTGGTTTTGTTCCATCCACCAAAAGGGTGGATTACAAACAAATATTTGGTAATACGCAGTTACAATCGGCCCGAGTTTACACGTTTCCCGCACTCCACCGCAAATCTATATGAACCGAGTTAAAGACGGCTCCCGCTCCCTCTAATTAGTAATGTAATCCTTACTTCCCACAGAAAATCTGTGCCCTACTTCAGAGACTATAAGCATTTCACTGCAGCCAAATATGTGCCTCCCCTATGGAGTTCATAGTGACAGGATTGACTTGTAGTAGAGCATGGAGGATTCTGCTTCTCAATTACCAGGTAACTGTATGTTTTGCATTAGTCCTCATTATTGTGAGTATGATGATTGAGACATCACTACAAATACTGAAAATCATTAAAGCTGTAACCAGGTCTCCTCAAAATATTTCAAATAAATTCAAGTGATTCTCCAATTTTCAAAATTTACCAACCATTAAAATGCACCTGAAAATTTTAATTTAGCCTTAGGCTCTCTCATTACCATAGATTCTTAGTTTGCAAAATTTGCAAAATGTAACCCTATATTTACTTAGCAAAGCTACATTATGTGCAACATTAATATTAATAAAACAAGCCATCTCATTTATCTTTATTAACAAAACTGTCACTTCATAAATTTTCAACTAATACCCAATGACTTTTTATATTTGAATGCAAAAAAGCCAAATTAAAACTCTTCATCCATTTTCACTTCAATTGAGGGAAATTAAGCAGGAAAGACACTGAGAACAAACGCTCCCTTAGAGCTGAGAATGCAAGTTTGGTTTGATCAAGATTGGGTTCACTGGCATAGGACAAAGTTAAATTTTTACAACTACCTCCCTACTTTCTTAATCATGGAAACCATATTGATTCAGGACACTATGAGAGCAAAACTAAGTAGAACTCTGTCCCTTTTCAAAAAGAGTTTTTATACCCAGTGTATTCCCTTTAATTTCTTTGTTCTTGTTTTGTTTTTAGTGCATCATCTTTAAATGGGCACAAATGATGAGCAAAATTTACCAGGTAGCATATGTAAATTTTATGCAAACATAAGGTCAATATGTTAACATAGAGGTATAAAGGTCTATTGAAGAAGATATTTCTGAGGTAGAACCAAACATAATTAGTAACCAACTGAATAGGACAAAGAAAGTTAAGGGTAAATAGAGTGAAGGATAGGATCAATTGGCAGTTTTTTCCAATTAACAAGGAAAAAATACTCACATGTTAAGTTAATGCAACACATGTTTCATGAGGCATAAAGAAAAAAGTTAAAGGGTTTATGATTAGCAAGCCAGGCCATCCTCACCCATGGTTTTTGCCTCCCAGGTACTCCATAATGTACCCTAATTGAATCTGGTGGATTTCTAACCATTTATTCAACATATTAAACTCTGAATTGTAAGCCCAGCTACCAAGAATCTGACCATAGCCTCTAATAATTGCCATTAGCTCCTCTCCATCCAATCTTTCCCTTTTCACTTAAATACAGACTAATCAAATTTTTCAAGTTTATCTTGTTTTAAATAGGCTGAAAGAAAAAAATATATATTACATATAAATATTAGTATGTATGACGATGTATATTTGTGTGGGTACACACACACACTCATAGAGAGAGAGAGAAAGCACGCATTTCATTTCCAGCTTCAATTTTTCTGATCTTAATCCTATAAGCTTTCACAACTCTAATCACAGGCACATGTTTTGTGGGAGTTTAAAGATTCTTTTCATGATTTACTCAACATTACTTTTTTAAGTTATAAAAATTAGTTGAGCCATAATTGACTCTCTGTTAAAATGTGCAAGACTCTAACCTTATAATTAGACTTTAAAGTATACTTGTTCACTCCCACTAACTCTATTCTTCAACCTCAATGAAACTTCCAATCACACACTATTCTCTGATTTCTTCGTCTATCAGCTTCTTTCTGACTACTCTTACATGGCTACCTGACCCTCATCAGTGATCACTGGTCCCTTACCTTATGTCCCTGATCTGTTACAACTGACCTGCTAATTCACAACCTAAATACATTCCTCCTTTGTTTTTTTCTCGTTCTGCTTACAGGCTGTTGAGAGGCATAAAAAAATCCACATTTTCTTGCTGGTTCTATGATTTTTTTTTACAACAGTTGGTCCTTAAATTTTTAGCATTAATGCTTTTACTCAGCCCTATTGCACTGGGCCAACTCACTATCTTGGTCATGGATGACTTTTTCTCTTATTCTTATGGAAAATCAAAAGTCATCAGGTCTGTACTCCTGACTTCCCTTACCTATACCTTGAAAATGTATTTGCATCTAGTCTTAGTCCTTTCTTTTCTACATAGAGAAAGAAATGTCCTAATTTTCCAAGAATCTTTCTTCATCTGTGCTTTTAACCTCCATCTCCCCTGTGCTGCCTCTTCTGAAAATCTGCTCTATCAACTACAGTTGGGCCTTGAACAACACAGGGGCTTGAGGTACCAAACCCAGTCAAAAATCTGCATGTAACTCAACTCCTCAACAACTTTACTAATAGTCTATTGTTGACCAGAAGCTTTACCAAAACATAGTTATTTCTGTGTATATTATATACTGTATTCTTACAGTAACATAAGCTAGAGAAAACAATAAGAAAATCATAAGGAAGAAAAAGTACATTGACAGTATTAAGTTTTTATTGGAAAAAAAATCCCTGTCTAAATGGACCCACACAGTCCAAACCTGTGTTGTTCAAGGATCAACTGCATATTCCCTCTCAAAATTCTATCTCTGACTCTATATATCTCTATCTCATGCTCCTTTTTAAATTTATTTTTCTCTCTTGCTCATTCTCTTGTTCTAACATTCAATCTCTTTCTCAGTCTCTCAGGCTTTCCATTTTCTCCCAATCTTTTTCCCTATCTTAACTTCTCTCTTCTCATTCCTACTGTTCCTTCTCATTCTCTTCTAGTTCTCAACAGCACTATATCCTGGTTCTCCTCTAGTCTAATTACTACATCTTTAACCCAACTTCTTGGTCTCATTGCCTGCTTCTCTTTCTCTAACAGCTTCTTAAAACCTGTCTTTCCCCTGAGTTATGTCCTCCTCCCCCGCATTCTCTTCTCATTCTATATGCTCTCGCTGAGCGATTCCACTCAGGTCATGGTTTTAACTATCCCATATATGATGATGACTCTCAAACTGATGTCTCTAGCTCTGAATTCTCTCTTGAACTCCAGTTCCACAGTTCTGAAAGCTCAGTGTTCTAAAGAAATGTTATAACAAACACATCCAATACCACGCTTCCCAATCAAACCTGCTCCTCCTCTTATTCTTCCTTCTGTATTCCCTTAGGTGGTAGCTGAGGCCTTGGGGTCATTCTTCTTTATTGCTCCTTATGCCCCATGTACAATTAGTTACTAAGTTCTGTCTATCATGCCTATAAAATATTTCTTCCTTTTCATTAATACTGCCCATATCCTAATTCAGGCGCTCAACATCTCTCACCTGGACAATTGTAGTTAACTCCTAACTGGTTCCTTTATGTCTCATATCCTCTCCCCTCTAATTCATCCTCAATACTGCTACTAAACTTCTGTCTATAAAAAGGAATCCAGATTTATGCCAGAATGCTGTTTAAAAAAACTTTAATGGCTCCTTTTGCCTACAGGAAAAATTCCAAATTAATTAATTGGGATTCAAGGGTCTATCTTTCTAGGAGGATAACACTTTAAGTTGGCCCAAAAGCAACTTAATGCCTCCCGCTACAGTTGAACATATGACACACATTGTCAACAACTCATGCACTTTCATGCCATAAATCAATGCCCTTCCCGCAGGGGAGAAATGATCGCACCCCCACCGCCAACATACACTCTTACTCCTTTAACTGGTAAACTCCTATCCTCTTTTCAAGACCAGCTCAAATGTGTTCACTATCTACAACACTCTCTTTGTCTCCCTTAACAAAATTATCTTCCTCTGTTTGCCATGGTATATTGTACAGATCTGTATTATAGCTCTTGTTTCATCAGACTATATTATTTGTGTCCCCTTCCACTAGATTGTTAACTCCTGAGGGCAGGGATGTCATTCTCTTCTTTTGGCATCCCCAGTGCCTAGCACAGGGCATATATGATAGTCCTCAATGAATTTGTCGTAGTAAATGCTTTAACTAACGTATTTAATTATTAAGGGGGAAAACTTCCATGGAACAAGGAATAAGTTCTAATATACTTTGAGTGTGAGTTGAGCCTATCTACAAAAGCATTTTCTGTCCCCACCAGGGAAGAGGAAGCAACCTTGATCACTGAAGAAACTAAAGGTAGAAGAATACAGGATCCTTTGTTACTTCTAACATAAGGTTACCCAGATCAAAGAAAAAATATAAAAGTATCTTCCATATGTGAAGCATAGAATTAGGATGGAAGTCTGCAATTAAGGAATACAGTGGGGCCTTGACTTACGAGTTTAATTCGTTCCGAGACCCAGCTCATTAAGGAGCTCGTTAACTCAAAGTACTCTGTCAACTCAATGCAAAAAATTGGCCGAGAGACAGCTGGTATCTCAAAAAAATCGTTAGTCGGGACACTCGTAAGTCAAGGCCCCACTGTATAAGATACAATCTAACTACAACTTACATCTTATAGGTGTCTTGGGACCCACCTCCTTTAGGGTCCAACACAGTCAACAGACTTACTATTTTTTTAGCCTAATTAAACTATTATTTCAGCAATTAACATATTTGTAACATATCTAATGAGTACCATCACCAGCTAACCATGTCTATCAAGAAATGGAAGGAGGGCCCTGACCGGTTTGGCTCAGTGGATAGAGTGTCGGCCTGCGAACTGAAGGGTCCCAGGTTCGATTCCGGTCAAGGGCATGTACCTTGGTTGCGGGCACATCCCCAGTAGTGGGTGTGCAGGAGGCAGCTGATCGGTGTTTCTCTGTCATCGATGTTTCTAACTCTCTATCCCTTTCCCTTCCTCTCTGTAAAAAATCAATAAAATATATTTTTTAAAAAAAGAAAAAGAAATGGAAGGAGGGAGACAGAAAGGAAGAGAGGGAAGGATTGAGGGAGATCAGGAAACATCCAAAATGGTGGTAAACTTTTCCCATTTCACATTCCCACACTGTATTTACATCAAACCAGAATGTGTAATCTGAGTTACTGTTTGGTTTACATTTGTACTTCCCCTTCTGAACTGTTCTAAATAGATCTATATGAGTTGTAAAAATTAAGAGCTAGTCAAAACTCACAGAGCATATTGTGGTTGAAAAATACTAAAATAAATAAACCTAGTAGTTTATATTATTCTAGAAATTTTTCTATAGTGGTGACTGAACTCTGCCGAGTCTACATTCCTTTCACATGGTCTCTGTTGTGGGACAGCTGGCCTGTGTTAGAGGATACAGACTATCAAGAAGACAGAGTGAAAATAAGTGGCACATCTGTGGGAATTCTAGCATATTTGCTTCAAAGCAACCAGTCATATACAGCTAAACATGCATGTGGCTATTATACCACATCTCCTAGCGAATACCTGACCTAAAATAAAGTCATAATCTCATTTTTTCTATAAATCTATCTATAGATAAAAGTTAAATAAGATAAAAGCTAACAACATACCAAAAGCATGCTTTTATTCCTAAAAATAAGGGTAAACAAGCTGCTGAAAGTATCACAATAGATTTTAACCAGATGCAATTTCTGGGAAAATTTGATCAAGAATAAAACTTCTGTGTGATGAAAGCCTTTCTAAGAAAAATTGCTTCTGTGAGATCGTGATTCAACGTTTGACATTCCCTATTGTTTTCTATTAAAAGGCTTTTAGCAGTTCTCAGCAGAAAGTCAAACCAGTTCATGCACCAATATTTATTACTTAAATGGCACAGTGAGGTTTATACAAAATCAAAGTTATCTTTAAATAGGAAATCTGTCTATATAAAATTCCTGTGAATATGAGGGGGGGAATCAAAATTCGAGTAGGCTGACAGGTCTTGGAAATGTATGATGCATCATAAGCTTATAGCAGCAGTTAACATTGAAAGGGTAAACTTAACAAATAAATCATCAAAACATGATACTTTAAAAAGCAACGCTGGCTAAAAATTCTCAGTAGAAAAGAAATCCCCCCAAATATTAAAATAAAGTATCTTTAATCTTTCCAACAAAGTTACAAAGCAATCAAAGTATTTATCCCAAATAGTTTAGCATCACTGCTTTAAAAATAATGGCAAGTCAGCATAACACACGGATCAGAGACCAACGCAGAAAACGACACAGATGAACTGTTTGTGGTATATTACAGATTATTGCTTTGTAAGAGGAAATGCTTGAAAATGGGGCTTGGGCAAGGGTATTATAAATTACTTGGATAATCATGTTACAATCAAAGAAAATAGATGAGGCTATTTTTAACTCTTCAAATACAGAAAGTACATTGATGGTCCTAAGGGTGGTACAAACAAATAGTATAACTGGCAATGATTGAAAAAATGTATATATGGTTTATATTGAAAAGTGATTGCATCTTTTTAATAAGGCTAAGTCCCAGATATTCTAACACAGTAGTTCTCAACTGGGGTTGATTTTATCCCCACTCACCCCACTCTGGGGACATTTGACAATGTCTGGAGGCATTTTTCATTGTCACAGTTGGTGAGAAGTCTGCTATTGGCATCAGGGAGAAGCCAGGGATACTCCTGAAGGGGAGCATAGTTTGCCACCCCAAAAATGCCTCTAATTATATTGATTATTCTAACCTAGTTATTTTTAAGGTCCAGAAGGTTTAAGAATCTTTGGCCTTCCCCTTAACAGCCTAAAAAATAGAAGATAGAAGGTCTATTCAAGGAAGGAGTTATCATCATGGAGAGCTAGTATACTATATGTAAAGAGAAAAACCACAGGCTCAAAATGGCATCACTTGCGCTAAAAGCCTGTAATACCAAACCTAGATTTAATACCTGATCTAATTACAGTTTCTGCCTCTCCTAGAAATGTAATCTTAATGAACCAGTCTTGAATTTTCTGGTGAAGAACTTGTAAGGTAGTCTGTCCAGTGGGTCCTCTAGCTGCCCCATAGAAAGAAGCAATCGGTATGCTCAAAGCCCTTGCCACCACCTCCAACCCTAGATGTCCTGGTCCAAAAAATTCCTTTCTTTTCTTTATTTAATAGCTCTCTTGTCTCACCCTTCTTCCTATAAAAACTTTCTTTTTGTACAACCCCTCCAAGCACACTTCTAGTTGCCAGATGGAGTGCTGCCTTATTCATTAATCACTTAATAAAGCCAATTAGATTTTCAAATTTACTCAGTTGAATTTTGTTTTTAAATAAATGCGTGTGTGTGCGCGCGCGCACACACACACACACACTGCTAAATATTGATTGGAACTAAAGATCTTCACAATATAGGAAAATGGGGCCAAACATCAGAATAATGGAAAGACGAAACAGAACCCCTTCTGTACTCTGCTTCTACATAGAGATCCTTAAAATGTGATGATGTAATAAGGGTAAAACACACAGGACCACTCCCTCACAACCAAGGATTAAACAACCCCAAATGTCAATAGTGCCTTTCTGGAAACCCTGGCCTAGGTGAATAAATATAATGAGCCCTCACAACAAGCTTAGGTAACATAGACTGAAATTTGTCATAAAGAATATAATCTTGGATCTCATGTCCAAGTACTATAGAAAACATTAAAATATATTTTTACTTATAAATTTTTGCTTTTAATTTATGGGTTTTCCTAGAAAGCATCATAATAAACCTAGTTATTAATAACAGGAAAGGAGCAAAGGGGGAAGCCAGCCATTATAGGCATGTCATTTGGACAGCTTCACCAGGAAGCTACAACTTTACACTCCCCCGGATCCAATAAAGAGAAGATAGAGGCATGCCCAGTAAAGTTGGGAGGACTAGCGGAGGTGCTTACTGTCAGTCACACCTGGAAGCAGAAGTCATTGGCCAGAATGGGCATGGTCACTGCAATCTCTGAAGATTTTGGGTATTTAATCCCCCGAAATAAAGGAATTCACTCTCTTGTGCTTTTGGGAGCCTTGGGACGCTTGTTGCTTGGAGCACACTCTTCTGCTTTCTTCCAAGTGGCCCACGGCCATGTGGACCCCACACACAATGGATTTATGAACTATAACTAGTCTGATGCTGAACTGGACCCAGCTCCAACATGGAAAGGAAACTCTGGACACTGGCTTTGAAACATACCAGCTACACTTCTTCTATGCTGGGCACAGGAAAATGGGACTTTGGAAACCCAGGGATATAATTCCACAGAAATAAAGCTTTCTACCATATCTCATCCTACTGTGGAGGCCTCTGAAAATGCTTAATCTAGAGGTATCTCAAGAACCCCACTTCCACCAATAACAAGATAGTAGGGCAGTAAACTCCATGGAAGGCAGTGAAGAGTAAGAAATAGTGTGAATGTGCAGAGGAATGTTATGTGTGAATGTGTGTGGGTTTTAAAGGTAAGAAATGACTTGACCAATGTAGGCAAGAACATGCCAATTTGATATAAAGATTATTTTAGGTTGATTGTTTTGTTAAGAAACAGCAAACATAGGAAAAGCTCTGAGAACTGTGTAAGAGACATTTATACTTATCAGGAAAATCTCCATTTGTAAGGGGTCTCCCTCTCCATACCAGGGTACCAGGAAGAGAAGGATGACTCAATCTCTAGAAACCCTCATCAATGGAGAAGGAAAGGACCTAAACCTACATAACAACCTAACCCTTGTTTACTGTGTTTTTTCCTGATAGCCTCCCATAACTGGCCAGCCCCTAATTCGAACATCTTTTGTTTTTAGCTGGAGTTGTTTTTAAGGTGTTGGCTTGGCCATTTCAAGGAGTTACTCAGTTTTCCTGGGTCTCTCCAGTGTATACAGGAAGCAGACAGTTATTAAACTTGGTTGTTTTTCTACTGTTTATGTGTCTTTTACTACAAAGATGTCTCAGCTATACAGCTATAGAATCACACAGAACCAGATTTGCCTGAATAATCTGTGCTAGCAATGATACTGTAAAGAAGGACGTTTGTGAAGGCCAAGATTATTGACACCCCAAAATACCATCTGGAGTCAAGATGTGTTATATGGTCAAGAAGCTGATAAATGCTATTGAAGAGGGCAATATGACAAGCCTAATTCAAACCACACTCGCTGAAAGAAATGCTTGATAAAAGGGAGCAAAGAGAAGGGATAGAGAACAATTAAGTCAGTGATAATGCAAAGAATGGAGGTGTGTCTTAAAATCCCAAAGAAACAATTCCTCCCTTTGTAAGGAGAGTCTTAAATGAAAAAGCAATCATAATGCTATAGACCCCCAACTTCTGTTTTCTCACTGGAGGAAATGTCTTAGTAATTCAGTTACTGCTTAGAGAAAGGAATCTGTCAGGAGCCCTAGAAAAGCTTGAGGGAATCTCTATTGTTTCCCCCAAGAAAGAACTAAATCAAGTAAATTTGGTGCTTAAGGAGGACTGCCACCAAGTGTTCCCTTTTGTCACAGAAAAGGTAAAACAGGTTGGGTTCTCTCTATGAGTTTCAACTGTTAGAATGCACTTGGGGGGGAGGGGATTCTATTAAAATGTAATTTCTAGAATACCACTTACTGCATTAATTATAAGCATTTCTACACTAGTTCAACCCTTTAAGAAAAAGGCCTTTTCCTCTTTTAGATGTAAACTGAATCAATCTCCCGAGTACCCTCATCACCCCGCCCCCCAAGAAAGGCTAACTAGATTAAATTCCTCAGATGGTGCTACTAAAAGATAATTAAAAATTATTTCTATCGTTTTCTTTTTTCTTGATGGGTAATTAGAGAAAACTTACTAATCAGCAAAATAGAGGGTGTTTTAATGCCAAGCATACATATATAATCCCATCTAACATTGTGGAACTTTCATTTTCGCAAAGCACTAACTCACTGGAGTCCTCTTATACCAACTGTATCTACATAAAGCTGAGATTTTCAGATTAAGCTGTTCTTTGACCCTTGTTTCTACCCTACTTTGCTACTGTGACTGCGAAAAGTCAAATTGGGTCTTAAATGTAAGGCACAAATTCACAGACAGCGATTCAGCAAGGAAGTGCTTCAAAAGGAACACTTGGAAAGGATTTGAATGTAGTGCCTGAGAAGAGATGAATAATGCACAGGCACGTCTCCCAGCAATGACACAGAAATCTTTTACACAAGACATCTGTCTCCACACTTAATAGATCAGTTGACTGTCACTTCCACTACACATATGTTGTATCGACTATTGTTGAGAAGTATTTCTTCCATAAACTAAAGCTGCATTTTTAATGTTTCAATTAAAAAATTATTGTTCACAGTATTACAGATGTCCCCCATTTTCTGCCCTTTTGCCCCCCACCACCCAGCCCCCGCCCCATCCTGGCCTTCACCACACTACTGTCTTTGTCCATGGGCTGTGTATATATGCATATATGTTTAAAGCTGCATTTTAATCCTCCCGTCATCTCCTTAAACATTAGTATGCTTAAGACATCGTGTGATAAAACATAACACCATTTTCAAGAACAGCAGAATGGTTTTACAGCTTTATACATAACTCAACTCAATTGCAAACATGGAATTAATAAAAAGAAAATACAATCAATTAGTTAAATGTTACCTGATTCACTACCCAACTAGATTTACTATAGGCCAAAGTAATTATCAAGTCCCAGCTTTGCCAGCATTTGGAGCCAATCTACACTAAAAAGAAAGGGCACTGGCATTAAGGTTCTTAAATTTACATATTTAAATTGGAGTCATAACCCTGGGGTTTGGGATAAGACTCCAAAGTCAGGGAACTATGACAACGAGTAAGTGAAGGAAACTAGTTAGAAAATTTTCTGTTTGGAAAAGTTTCTGAGATGCAATTAAGAGTAAGGTAAATCTCAAAGCAGGAAGTTACAGCCAACAGTATAACCTGGAGATATTACTGCACTAATAGACTTGGAAACTATCTTGAAAATTCCACAGAGGTGTTTTGCTGTTTACTCAACATATTTTCGCCTTCCTCCTCTTCATATTTTTATGTAAGGAAAAGGCAGACCCACCTGATGCACTATTTGTCCACATTTCTTAAGGGAGTTAAGAGCAGGAAGGAGGCCACACAGTAAGGGGAACGTGGTAAATTAGTAGAGTCTGTAGATGACAAACACCTTGAGGTTAGGGCTTATGTATTTTGGTTTTTGACACCTGTGTGAAAGACACGGGCATAATTGACCATTAGTTAAGAAACCTCCCTAATGACTGCTTTTGTGAAAGTATATTCTTTGTAACCATCCACAGCTCTCTGATTGTAGACATACCTCAGAGATCTAGTGGGTTTGATTCCAGACCAACGGATAAAAGCAAGTATTGCAGTAAAGCAAATCTAATCTTTTAGCTGGTGGAGGGTCTTCCTTTCAATTTGTAAAAAACACAACCCCTGTGAGGCACAATAAAGCAAAGTGCAATAAAATAAGGTATGCCTACACTCAAAACATTTACCAAACATTGCCTTTTGACTTCCTGAAAAAACAATTCTAAATGTTCAGCTTTCTACCAACTCTACTACTATTGGTAACTTTGTATGAAACAAATATTTATGGAACTGCTATGTGTCAGACACTGGCCTATCCTACAAGGCATAAAGCCAAGTCCAATGATTCTCAACTTTGATTGCCCATTTGAATCACCTGAGGGACTTAAAAATACTGATGCCTGGGCCCCACTCCAGACCAATTAAATCAGAATCTGTGAGTAAAGACTGGGTGTCAGTATTTTTTAATCTCCGTAGGTAATCCTAATATGCAGGTAGAACTAAGAACTGCTGCTCTAGCTTACCTAAATTTTTACTAAATCACTTAGAAAATAGTTCCATAGTCATACATGTAGGACATAGGCTATTTGCATTATATTAGACGCGTTGAGGCAATTTCCTGCTTCTGTTTAACTAGCTTGTTGTAGCAATCACCCCAATATGCAATACAGCTTCAAAATATAAATATTAGTGCCAGGTTACAGTCCAAGTACTCAGTACAACACTACATGCAGATAGACATTTATACATTACATATGCTTTTGCATCCATCGACTGATACCATGTTTTTGTTGCTGTTATAGATTTTGGATCACTTTACACCATGCACATATAATAAAACTTGATGATGATTGGTTTCTCTGGGAGCAATTTCCAAGAATGGCTGACCTCCCAACAAGTCTATTTGGTGTGAACAAACTAACATGCCGTGATTTCCAAATAACTTTGCATTATGAATTCAACACGGATGGCCCTGTTTGGAATGCATTTCTAAAGTGAAAGGAGTCCAAAACCGAGATATAAAAATACTATCATATGTTATTCAGAGTTTAACAAGGGTACAATTCACAGAATAAAACCTGGAAATGCCTAAATATGTTCCCCAGAAAACTTCACTTGAACATATATCTGAGCGAAAATCTTCTAAGTCAGGGGGAAAGTATCATCATTTGAACAAACTCACTAGCTGATAAAAGGTAAAGAGAAGAATATTTAATATGCTTTAGTATTCCTAAAACTCATCTTTTAAACCAAATATATACAGTATATATCCCATCAATATGAAGAAGTTGAACTTTATGAGGCACACATCCCTAAACCAAAAATACACACATCAAATTTATGGAGGGGAAGGAATATTTTTTGGATGTGTTCTTACCTACACCCTGACATAGATAATAAGCGTATTTTTTAAAATTATGGAACTTACCAAACTGAATCAGTTATGGTCCTCTCCAGTCAAGAAGTTCTTTCTGGAGGTTTTACAGGATTCCATAGCAGGAGGAATAGGGAAACTGAGACGCGAAAGTTAAAACAAGGCCAAACAGTGTGAGTAATTTGCAGCCAGCTTGTAACAAGCCATTATCTTCCCCAGCCAAGGACACGAGAGCAAATGGTTACTAGCCTCCCTAAGGAGGGAAGGAAGAAAGGAGGAGGGAAGGGGAAAGGGAAAAAGGGCAATTTACTCCCTAAGCAGAAAAGCCAGCAGTCTCCAGGCTTGGCAAGATAAAGTTGCCAGGTGCTTCTTGTGAAATCTGGGAAGGCCACAACGAAGTAAAAAGGGACCCTGAGAATTAATCTGTACCAAAATATTCAGCAAATTAATTATCTTTTCTGTCCCTTTCTGCATTGTTGTGCAAGGATGTGATGCCTGGAACTGTTGCAGCCATACTTATATTATGAGAAACAAACTATCCTACATACTGTTAATGGAAGAGCAGGAAATAAAATGATGTCTTTAAGCCACAAAAGTGACCAACCATATCTTAAGAGTTCTTGTTATGTGAGATAATAAATCTCTTTTCTGTTAAAGTCTGTACTGTGGTGTGTGTTTTTTCAATTTATAGTCAAGAACATCCAAAATAAAGTTTATTTATTTATACTCCATCTTATGCCAAAATGACTTGAGTGACTAAATAATCATTTAAAGGTAAGAGTTACCAAAGCCATCAACCCTATTGGACCACAAATCCCTGTATCCCGTTATCATAGAGATAATTATTTAAATCATTAATAGACTTCTAGAGAATTAACACATAATGTCCTTAGTTTCTCTGTCCTTCTCCATTACTCTTCTGTGCTTAACAGGTCTCCCAAAAAGTTCTTCCTTCTATGTAAGCTGATGTAAAAATTCTTAATATGGTAGAAAAACATACAATGTATGAAATTTATGCACTATAAATTTTAGAATTTGTAAGTTAACAACTAGTTCTAATCATAATAACCAGTTTAAGTAGATTTGATGCAGATGCTTAAGTCTGGATAATAAACCAATCAGCTGAAAGAATGTTAGCAATGTTTTGTCTGCAAAATCACAACAAATGTTTAATGAAACAAACATTCTCAGTGCTAGACAGAAAATCCCTCATTTCACAACAGACTTTAAACTGCGTGCGTGTGTGTGTGTGTGTGTGTGTGTGTGTGTGTGTGTGTGTGTTTAGGGGAGGGAATTTCAGGAAATTTCTGTTAAGATCATTCACTAATATACATGAAGTCCCAAGTAATGAAAATTTATTTGAAAAACTGATAAAAGAATTCAGGAGCATTTCACTACAAGCCCAGTACCAAACACAAGCACTGAAGAATTAAAATGTCATTTTTCTCCTTTCCCAAAAGACATGGTAGCATGAATGGACCCTGACCAGTAGTAAAGCTTTCATTTGGTTGTTTTTCCCTAAGGCAATCAGAGTCTAAGATAGAGATTCTCAAAGGATTCAATTCAATTAACAGTTTGTGAGTCCTACTATGTGCCAGATTCTGTGAGACCCAGAGGAACTCAGCAAAGGACTCAGTAAGTGAGTGACTTCTTTGACTTCAACTCTCTTGCTCCCTAATTTGGCTGTGAAAATGGGTATACCACCTAATGAAGCATTTGAGCACTGTCACAATTAAATCCATAAACTTAAAGCAATTTTCACATTTCTTTTTCCTTTCCACTATAGTTCCTATCACTGATGATGTGTGACCTACTTCTACTTCCTAAGTCATAGCAATCTGATATCTGCTCTTCACACTCAACTGAAATTGCTTCTTAAAGAAGAAAAAGGTCACCAATGACCCAAATCTAAGTCCCTTTATTCAATCTCCAGCTTCTTCAACTTTTCTGCGACATTTGATAGGGCTGACCATCCTCACACCTCTTGATTCTGTCTTTTCCTTTAGACTCCAAAACACTAACATTATCATGGTTCTCATAACTCTGACTGTCCCTTCACTAACTTGTACGTTAGCTACTCTTCCTCTACCAGCACCTCAGGTTTTTCCTCAGTCCATTTTGTTTTGTTTTGTTAGATCTCTATATTATCTCCATTGGTAATTGTATCCATTACCACAGCTTCAATTAACTAAATTCTGGAGATATTGAGGACTCCTATATCTACATCTCCAATTCCAAGCTCTTACCTAAACCCCAATATCACAATAATCAACAGTCAGTGGACTATCATCCTTTTGGACACCTCAAAGACAACATGTCCGGAATGGACCATCCTTCCCTATAACAAACCTACTCCACCTCCTGAATGTCCCATTTCATTTACCAGTATCCCTACTCCCAGTAACCCAAAATCGGAACTTTGGAATCACTCTGACCTTCCCACTCACTCTTAACATACCGTTTTCCCAGAGATACCAAAATTTAAAAATTCAACTGTCATATTTCTCCACCCTATGTTCCTCTCTTACTATTCCCAATACCACTACTTTAATTCAGACTGCCATCTACTTTTTCCTAGGCTATGCTGACAGCCTTTTAAATGGTATTCCTGCCTCTAGTCTCTTTGCATACTGTATTACTGATATAGCTATAAATTGGAAGCTGGAAAGAAATCAGAGGTTGTCAATATGTGGTTGCTGAGCAAGAAATGCCGCAAAGAAAGTGTTTCTTTTCTCAAAGGGACTTTCTTGCCTCATATTGCCCCACTTACCCTTGGGAGGGTGCCATTAGCCAGTGAGTAACACTTACCACAAGTTATCACAAGCAGATAATTTACTGGGCATTGACTATGCCAATATAATAGCTACCTGGAATGCATCAACGGCTAACTTTCAAGAGAGATTGATATAATTTATTACTAGTACTAGTGATCTAGTGCACAAAACTCGTGCACATTAAAAGGGAATTAATTAGAGGAAATCTACACTAATAAAAGAGAAATAAGTAAATTGGTCATCACTCTGCTACGCCCACCAGCCAATCAGGATGAATATGCAAATTAATCCAACAAAGATGGCGGGTTAATTTGCATACGCAGGTACAGAGCAAAGACTGAAGGCTCTGGCCCGAGTGAAGACTGAAGACGACTGAAGACTGAAGAGGCTTGGCTTCTCTGCTCCGGCCGCAGCAGAGAAGCCAAGCCTCGCTGAAGCCGGAGAGGAGAAGCCTAGGCTCGATGCAGCCGGAGCAGAGAAGCCAAGCCTCGGACCAAAGGCCTGGGTCCCAGGTGCCAGAGGAAAACTGGTGCCGGCAGCCAGGGGAAGGAAGGCCTATTGCGCAAATCTTCGTGCAACGGGCCTCTAGTATTTTAATACTGCATTTGCCCTTTCTCTATAATAGAAGTATCAGAGATGAAAGAAAATTAGTAAAATGTATGTGAAAAATCTTCCTCCTCTCAGAGTCTGGAGTGCACTACAGGAACCAGAGTCAAGTCCCCGCCCATCCACATACGCCTCAAAATCACATGAGACCCAGGCCTGGCCGGCCCCACCCCCATTGGGCTAGATCCAAACCCGGCCGGCCCCACTCCCGTCAAGCCCTGCCGGGGCAGATGGCACGGCCTGAGGTCCCCCGGCCCAGGCCAGGAGGCACAGCCTGAGGTCCCCTGTCAAGCCCCACCAGGCAGGGGGTGCAGCCTCAGGTCCCCAGGCCCAGCGCCACGGAGGGGTGCACGGCCTGAGATCCCCTGGCCTGGCGCCAGGGCAGAGGGTGCGGCCTGAGGTCCCCCATCAAGCCCTCCCAGGCAGGGGGCATGGCCTGAGATCCCCCAGCCTGGTGCCGGGGTGGGGGGCATGGCCTGAGGTCTCCCGTCAAGCTCTGCCGGGCAGGGGGCGCAGCCTGAGGTCCCCTGTCAAACCCCACCAGGCGGGGGGCGCAGCCTCAGGTCCCTGCTGATTGCTTGTTAAGGCTCGTTATGGAAACTCGGCCTCTGCTGTGGGCACAGCCATCTTGTGTTATGGAATCCCTGCCTCTGCTGTGGGCACAGCCATCTTGTGTTATGGAATCCCCTGCCTCCGCTGTGGATGCAGCCACCTTGTTACAGTGTGATGGCCAATTTGCATGTTCCCTCTTTATTAGATAGGATATTTAGGTTGGCTATGAGAAGCAAAAATAATGATGTCCCAGAATAGCTTTAAGGATAGAGCGTTTGGGTATTCCTCCACGAGAAATATCTGTAAACAATAATCAGACTTGAGAAAATAAGTGTTCTTAAAATATTCATGACCTCTGCTTAATGTTTAGTCTGGCACTAACCCTTTGGGAACATGATTTGACAAT
>NW_005871050.1:12473155-12582743 GCF_000147115.1 Myotis lucifugus | reverse complement strand
TAACTTAATAAGGATAGCATTTGGTACTAGACCTATTGGGGTCAGTACTTTTTAAGTTATATAATGTCTGATCACTATATTGTACACCTGGAACTAATATAATATTGTATATCAACAGTAATTAAAAATAAAATAAACAAGAATACCATATGGGTTTTTATCACTTCTTTGATCAAGGATTTATTTTGCCATAGTTGATAACTTGTCTGTTTCCTAACACCTAGTAATTCTAACATATCTTAGCACTGCCTGCCAATATCTATGCAACTCTTAAAAGGCTCTATCGACACAGCACTGAAACTTCGAACTGAAAAGCCAAATTTTGAGGTAATCTACAAGCTGGTTTGCCTGTAAGCTATGAAACAAGCTTAAATGATTTTTTCTGAGTGTAATTAACACATAGTGCTTCTATAATAATGAGCTAATTTAGAGAGAACCAAGTGAATTCAATCAAACTAGTTGTTTTCACAACAGTTGCAAGTCAGTTAATTTCAAAACAACTAGTTCTTTGACTGATTTCAGTCATGTGTATACACAAAACCTGAAATGGCCATTTGTTTAAGTAATGCATAGGTATAGCTTACTGTGATACCTTTCTAAATTATAAACTCCCACCCTCTCAAGCCACTTTAAATCCCTCCCATAGTAAAATAGTTCACACTTATCTGAGGTTTCGCTTTCTATGGTTTCAGTTACCTGCAGTCAACCTCAGTACAAAAATATTGAGTTTCCCCAGCCATTGACATCATCATGGCTTAATAATCTAGGGTCGCTGAAGCAGATGATCCCCTTCTGAAGAATGACAGGTCAATAGTAACCTAACCCTACGTCACAATGCCTACGACATTCACCTCACTTCATCTCATCATGTAGGCACTGTATCACCTCACATCATCACAATAAGAGTGAGGTTTCTCTCTCACCTCTCTCTCTCTCTCTCTCCTTCCCTCCCTCCCTCCCTCCCTCTTTCCTTTCACCTCTCTCTAAAAGTAATAAGCATGTCCTCAAGTAAGAAATTTTTAAAGTTCTACATGGATTTTCAACTGCACAGGGGTCAGGGCCCCTAAACTCTCATCTTGTCCAAGGGTCAACTGTGTAGGAAAAAACAGTATACTGTTTGTGGTTTCAGGTTTTTGAACATATCCCCTGTGGATAAGGAGGGACTACAGTACCATTTTATCATGTCTAAAAATCCTCAAGTGTTTTTTTTCTTGCCTATAAAATAAAGTCTGAGCCTTTAATTATGTCATTCCATCCAAAAAGAATATTTTCACTCCTCTTCTCAATTTCTCTATATTGTAGAGTTTCCTCAAGCCCCCATGTCTCAACTCTACAAAAGCATCCATAAATACTACAGTCTGCACTGTTTCTCTTCTCTGAATTTGAATTGCACTCAAAATCTAAAGAAAATGAAGTTAACACTTGAAATGTCAAAATTATTGTTTTGTAGTTGACAGAGTACCTGCATGAATACTTGTAACTTGCTTCATTGACTTCTTCCATTGGATTAAGAATACATTAAGAATACATTTAAGGTGTGATAGCAACCTTCCAAATTATACTTCACTTAGTAAACACCAGGGAAAAGCTCCTTTCTCATGTGCCTTTAATTATGCACTGAATCAATGTTAATTTGTATAAATATGATGTGGAGGAGAGCTCTATGGATAACATGGATGTCCAGAAAGATGAACAAGTGGGTCTTAGGGCAAATTAACCCTGAAACATACCTGGAAACAAAAATAACAAGACTGAAGCTGTCCTACTTCGGACACATCATGAGAAGGCAATGTTCTTCAAAAAACACAATAATCCTGGGGAAAACAAAAGGCAGCAGGAAATGAGAAAGACCAAATATGACATGTATTGACTCCATAAAAGAAACCATAGGCATGAGTCTTCAGGAGCTGAGCAGGGCTGCTAAGTACAGTATACTGTGGACATCACTCATTCATAGGGTCATCAGGAGTCCCAGCAGACTCAAAGACACGTAACACACACAATAGCTGTAGACATTGTTCAGTCACTGAAGACATAACAGAGTGAAGCTAACCTGCATGGGGCCTAAGTAAAGTTTCTGGAAAGGGAGTTATGGCTTACTTCCGATACCAACCACCTCCTCCATTCAACTTCTATGAAATGGTATTCATGACAGGATATCATATTTATGACTAGAAAACAAGCTAGATTCGGTAAGACAAGTGTTGCTAAAGCCTGCATAAAAAGCTGTCAGTGACACAAATGACATTGAATGTCTGTCATTACAGATTAGTTTACACCGAGAAAGTGATTCTCATTCATATTATCTAGGCCATCAAAACAAACCTTCTATATTAATTTGCATAACCTCTAGTTAATGAAATTATACCAATTCTTAAAACCATTATGAGGATGGAAGAGATACAGGAGGAGAAGGCGGGAAAGAACAGGATGGAGAAGGATTGGTTTTGCATATTAAACAGAAATGTGGAGGAAGTTGGATTTTTGCCATATTCTCTGCCTCTATTAATAGACAATACACTCATGGTTCAAAACAGAATCATTAGACACTATCATAAAGAAATGTGTATGCAGATCTGAGACATTATTTTATTTATAAGATGTCCTCTCCCTAGGAAGCCTAAATTTACTTTACTACACTGCATTAAAAAATGGAAAGAGAAAAACATACACACCTGCATCATAGAGGCATCACAATGACAGATAATGTTCCATGATATGGGGAGACTTCCAAAGATACAGGTAGGAGGAAGAGATGCTTATAATGACAGTAGGAAAACAAAATCATTATTTTTGAAAGACTGGTAGCACTAGGCCCACAATTCAGGAAGAGCACTGTGCTGAAACTCCTTAACCTTTCTTAAACAGAGAACTCAAGTGGTAAAAATTATGTGGACATTTCTTTTGGAAAGCACTAACTTCTTCCTGTTCAAAACATATTTTATCACTACTATCACAAATAAAGTAGTAATATTTTTAAGCCATCATGGTTGGCCTTAGTTACGTTCAGGGTGCTTCAAGAGCCACAGTTCTTAGAGAGAAAAACAATTATAACAAAAAATATCTCAAATGATTTGTTGCCAAGGACACTCAAGTTTTGCACAAGTGATATAAAGTGAGATAGAGCATGTTTTTAAAATGCATATGGATGCATAATAGCATTGCAAACAGAACAAATCTATATCTGTTCCTCATTTTGTACCCTACTTGTTAGGGAGTAGAATTTAATAACATACAATGCCTTATTTTAAGAAACATATTATTAGGAATCTTTGAAAAATTTAGCCCTTTTCATTAACACTGGATAACTGGAAAATGTCATAACCTCATTAGAAAACAACATTGAAGTTCAAATGAAACGATGCTGATTTAAGAATGTCCATATTCACACTAGGGAGTGAACATCATTTACCAAAGTTTTACCATTAAATGAATTTAAATGGCAACCCCAACCAAGTTACCAACATTTGCTACTATTATTAACTACACTGTCTACTGCACTTCATTTTCTGTAAAATCTTTTTGTATACACTATCCTGATTTTTTTCATCACTATAGCCTTGGGAAATAAACTAGAAAACCAAGGCCTAGAGAGATTATACATGACTTTCTCAACGTCACACAGCTAGTTAGTAATAAAGTCAGCAATTAAAATTTAAGGACCCAGATTACTAGTCTAATGTACTTGTAGTGTAAAATGAAAGGCTCATTATGGTTATATTATAACATGTTAAATATTGCAATACTAGAAAATTTTAAATTTAATCGCATAAAGAGATTTTTGAAGAAATGGGCTACCAAAAATGATTGGATGTGAGGGTTGGCGTGTCCTTAATGTGTCGGTGAAATGAGATACAAATAATTGAAGACAGATAAAATTGCATATTAGGTAGTATCTGCACTATTTACAGAATCGTAAATACCATTTCCCCATAATCAAATCCCCATAACTAGTTTGGTTCGAGGCTGTTAGCTTCAGCAAGATATGACACTATTGTTTAATCTTTGAGTTTCACCTGCAGAAAACAAACAAATGCTGCAATAGAATCCTGAGAAGGCCTTCACAATGAACTTGTGAGGTACCTCTATGAAACAAATACCCTTTCCTCTCAGGATTTAGTGCAACATGTTCTCCCACTGACAGGATACAGCATCTTTGGGTGACCAAGCAGGTATACTATGTAAAGCCTGGATACAGACAGTAAGGCTACAAAATGAAAAACGGACTAAATATTTGTCCTAATGTAGCTTGAATAATGTAAGAACATAAAATCTGGAGCAAAGCTGGGTGAACAGCAAACATCCCCAAGTGGATTTGAACAAGCAGACAGCAGTGTCCTGAAATTTATTATCGTATCTGTCAGTTGTGCAATAGCCTATTTGAAATGATTTGGTGATTTCAGTCTCATTCCCAATGGGCAGATGTTCACATCATTACAATCACTGTGAAAAGGGTAAGTTTCTTTGCAATCTCAGTAGAAAGATCAAGAAAGTTAGGAGCATGGAGTACCTACTTGTAGGAAGTTAGTGGGCCCAATGGCACTTTTTAGAGGCAAAGACTTTTATTTTCATAAACTCTTAAGTATGAATGCTGACTCTAGCCTTCATGATTTGGGGCTTAAAAATAAACAAGTTAAAAAAAAGGAGGCACAAACACAGAATAAGGGGGGGGCAGGGGATCTTATATGATAAGGTAGAATTGGAGAATCTGGATAGTTTTGTTTTCTATGTTATTTCCCCCCTCCCATCCTATTTCCTTACTGTTAACTCATAAGTACGATATAGAAAACTTTGGATTTAGAGTTAAAAGACCTAGGATTTAGCCCTTGTATTCCAATATCCTGCTCATCTAATTCTGGACAAGGAATTCCTCTATAAAATGGGAGTGGAGCTATGCTCTGTGTATGTAACAGGGCTATTGTTCAGATCCAATAAGATAAATAGAAAAAAATTAAACAAACTGTGTAAGTAATATGTTAAATGCACTGACTGATCTGAGAAATTGCTGTGCTCACCATATGCATTACCTGCATAGACTCAATATTAAGATCACCAAACCTGGCCTTGATCATTACAACTGTCCACCTTCCTCACAAAATAAAGAAGCCAGAATAAAGAAATCACAAATTTGTGTCAGGGTATATACTATTTGTGGACTATTATATTCAGTCAAGCTCACGTTGCTTTTTTGCCATGTTTCTGTGTCTGTCTGTCTGTGTCTCTATTGCACCTCCACAGCAACATATAAGGAACTCATGGCTATAAGGAAACATATTTACTATCATCTGTTTCTTTAGTATTTATTTTTCAGAAAAATTCATCTAATAGGGTTCTGCAGTCTCCTGGATGTCTTCAAGAGTAACCTAAGGCTCTTACATCAGCCTCCGAAGCTTAACATAGGACCTAGTACACAATAAGTGTGCAGTAAACTTTTGCTGAATAAATAAGCTACCCCCATACATGGATCACCCTTTTTCTCTGTTTCCTCAATCCATATGCATACTTTCCACTTAGATTTGTTGTCTGTACGTACCAAGGGACTTGTATTGTCATTGCTTGTTATTTAGTGTTTGTTGTATGTGACAAACACATGCTAGGGTGACACCCAGTAATCCCTTATATCATCCCCCCGCCTTGCATGTGTACAGAATCTGTCACTTGCTTCTAATCAACAGGATACAGATAAGGCAAAGATATTTTTCAGGTGTAATTAGAAACCCTAATGAGTTGACTTAAGCTTAATCAAAAGAGAGGTTATCCTGGGTGGGCCTGACCTAGTCTGGAGAGCCCTTTAAAAGAGTAATAGGCCATGAGGTATGGAGGCGGGGCAGGCCGGAGGGGCTCAATGGGGGAAAAGGGGGACATATGTAATATTTTCAACAATAAAGAATTATTATTAAAATAATAATAATAAATAAAAGAGTAATAGGCCATCTGTGAAGTTAGAGATTTGAAGCAGCAGAGACTCTCTCCATGACTGGCTTTGAAGAACCAAGCTGCCATGAATTCTACAGTTACAAAGAAATTAATTCTGCCAACAAGGGTGTTGGAAGTGGACTTTTCCCTAGTCTAGCCACCAGATGAGAACGAACCCGGCCAACACCTTGACTACAGTCTTCTGAGACTCTGAGCAGAGAAATCTTCAATGTCATGCCCAGCTTCTGACTTACAGGAATTGTGAGGTAATAAATTGGTGGTGTTTTAAACCACTCAATTTGTGATAATTTGTTACCAGTCATAAAAAAAACAATATACCCAGCCTGTGTACAGATCATATATCTCATCCTAGAGGATAAGCACTTTGAGGGAAGAAGACACATCTGCTTTTCCTCTTCTCTCAGTGCCTAGTGCCCAGCCAAGAACACCAGAGACATATTTGCAGGCTCAAATAAATTGTTTCTATTTGTGTATTATATTGTACACCCTGCTGATTGTTTTCAACTAGGGAAGTAAAAAAATATACCGACTTCTATTTTGTCACATATTTTTTCAGCATAGTGGCAAAAATGAGATGCACATGAACAACAGTGGGAGTTGTGTACCTACTTATCAATGCATGAGGTTGAAAAATGGCCACATTCCTTTTAAAGATGGCATTAATGTAGGATGAAAAAAATAATTCAGAAATCCAATTAAAATAAATTGACTAACAAACTGGCTATGGTGGCCACATGTGGCTGGTATAAATCAGAATTATTTTCCCCTTTCTTAATTTTCTTCTCAGTCAGGCTATATGCTTTTAAAGTTACTGAGATAACTATTTTACATATGACCCTCAGATATTTTTTTAATAGATTTAGTTTTATCTTAAAACTAAACACCCTGAGCTCATGCTAATTTGCTTATGTAATATACAGTTCTTTCAGTAGCTAAGTTTCTAATCAAAACCTCAACACTGTTCTTGCCCATCAAAAACCAGTTTCTTAAACTTGGCAACATGTAGAAGCCAAAATTAAGATCCCAGAGGGGAAAAATCTCCAAGGCCTAAAAAAATCATTTCGTCATTCAGTCTTTTCTGTTTTGTTTTGTTCTCACTCTCTTTTTCTCTCTAGCTAACATATTATTTATTCATTACTATACGGGGAAAACAGTAAGTGTGGGAAATGGCATGGAGAATCAAATCCTTCATACTGTTTTTTAATGAAAATCTAGCTATATATTCTCATTTCAGTTGCAAGAAATATCAAACTTCAAGTAGCTTAATATTATTGGACAAGATAAAAGGACATGGAGTGTTATCAGTTACTTGTTCACATTGAGGTGGTAGCTACCAGGAAATTCTAATGTCTGTTATTTAAGTTAAGCAAGTTCCTTATCCCCTGGTTAAAATGCAAACAGCATTGGGAGACAATCCCACAGAGCCTTGAGTGGCTTAGGGTTTCTAAATGACTAAATTTGCCAGCTCCTTTTCTGAAAGTAGGTTTTATGTTTCCCAGGGAGTAGATGCAAAGGAGGAGGGTACAGGTAAATTCCCTTGTTGCCTGAGGGAATAAGAGACATCTACCACTGAGATGTGAAAACATACACAAGAAAGCCAAGTCTACCTTCCAAACCTGCTGAAGAAGTGTCCTGTATTCAAGCCTGAATTCAATGAAGTGTCAGTGGTCTGTGTTGATGCCTACTGCTATGAGCTATAAAACTTCAGTTTCAAACGCATACTTAGTGTGAGAAGGCTAAAAGGCTAATTCTAATGTAACCCTGATATTTGGGGGGGGGGGCTAGCAATCTGAATCTGTGCCAGCAAGCCCAGTGTACATTCTTGATAACCTATAATTAAGTCATTGCCCCTTTCTCCACAAACTGGTCTTGCAAGACCTGTTACCTAAATGCTCACATTTTACAGAGGCCATAAACCATGACACAGCCCCTGGATGAAGGTTATCATCACTGGCACCAAGCCAGGCCCTTAGGTATGGTCTTAAGACCCCCAACACCTGGGGCTTTTTGCAAAGCCCGTGAAAGATCTGCAAGTATAATCCATATTTGGGGGACAAAGACACCAAAAGGGGATAAAAGAGGGGCTTCCACCATATTGGTTTGCTCAGAATTTGTGAGGCAACCTCCTCTGAGTCTGCCAGCGTAATAAAGCTGTGTAACTCCATTTCTCTAAGCGTTGTTTGGTTTTTCTCTGGTCTTCTATAACAAGGGATTTTTTTTCTATTTTATTTACTCATGAAATGAATTAAGACAATTTCATCATTCTTAATACACATGCAAGTGAAAAGGTGCCCCCAAATTACTGTCTGGAGGTACAGGGCAGTTGAAGAAGTTGATTCTGAAAATATCATGGCAGAAAGGAATAGATTTCCACAAGTTCCTCTTGTATACCATCTCCCCCATACCATCGCCTTCATTACTTTCAGAAAATGCTCAAGGACATATAGCCTCTGGGGAATTAAGTGAACTTGGAAGTTCTGTGATAAGGTAGGAAGCTGGCCTACTGCTCTAGTCCTTTCTTCTGAAATGGTTTCCCTAAACACCCTATAATATAGCCATACCAAATGGTCCCTCAGACATACCACAGATTGTGTGCCTTTGAAGGGAACCAAAGTTTTGCTACCCTGAAATTGACTTTGGGAGATATTGGTGTTAAGCTCTTTACTAAGAAACAAAAGGCTCAGAAAGAGACTTTGACCTTCCCTGCTTTCCTGCCCAAGGGGTTCAGACAAAAAAACCTGATTCAGTGAGGGAATCTAAGGATGCTGCCTTAGTCTAATATGAATTAAGTATGGTAAACAGGAAGGCTTCTGGAAGGAGTCTGTTAGCAGGAGATGTCCCTATGTCCCATTGTTTCTGAGTTGCCTAGGAAGGATTTTCCTGCCTTGTGTGTTCTGCTCTTTCTCAAAACTACCTGTACATTGCCCATACTCACTTCTGAAATCTAATACCCAGCCCCTCCCTTTCACCTTTGTCCCAAAATGTCATGTACACCCAATGTTGCCTTACTATCTTTGGAATTTTCATCCTTATGAGAATTCCCCATGCACATAAAGGGTATCCCAAAATTCACGCAAGAAGTAATTTTGATAGAAAACACAGTTTATAATTAAAAATTGTATGCCCTAACCGGTTTGGCTCAGTGGATAGAGCATCGGCCTGTGGACTGAATGGTCCCAGGTTCGATTCCGGCCAAGGGCATGTACCTTGGTGGCAGGCACATCCCCGGTAGGGGGTGTGCAGGAGGCAGCTGATCGATGTTTCTCTCTCATCAATGTTTCTAACTCTCTATCCCTCTCCCTTCCTCTCTGTAAAAAATCAATAAAATATATTTTTTTAAAAAAAGAAAAGAAAAATTGTAAATTTTTTATTGATTCATAAAGTATACAGTATAGGGTTATGTGCGGAATAGCACATAGGGTAAAAGGCCTCCATGGCTTTGCTGGCACATACGCAAAGCCATGGTCTTCATTGTCCCTGCTCCTGGGCCATAATTGGTACTTGGTAATGCTTATCAAATTAAAGGGATTGAAATCAAAGGGCAACAGATATTAGAATCTGATTCAATAAACCAAGTAAAATTAGGCTTTTAATTTTTGTTGTTGTTGTTGTTAATGCTCACACAAAATTCAAATCTTGCGTGAATTTTGGGACACCCTTTATATTAAAATTTTTATTTTCTCCTGTTAATCTGCCTCTTTTAATTTGATTAGGCCAGCTAGAAGAATGTAGATAGTAGAAAGAAAGTATTATTTTAGTCCCCAGACTTTTATGCTTTTATTTACTTTAATATATCCACCTTAGATTCATTTCCCTACTTTTTCTAACAGCCAAGTTCCTAGTCATTTTCTATAGCCCAAATAAACCTCACCTTTCTGTAGTATATTCCCAGATACAAAACATGAGACACAGTCAGAAGCTTCCTTGTCTGTGATTCCAAATCACTTCGTATATATCTTTTACTGTTTTTATTATTACACTAGAGGCCCGGTGCATGAAATTCTTGTACTAGGGGAGGGGTGTCCCTCTGCCCAGATTGTGAGAGGGAGCAGGCCAGGCTGAGGGACCCCACCGGTGCACAATTCTGGCCAGGGAGGGACAAGGGAGGTTGGCCAGCAGGGGAGGGACCACAGGAAGGCTCCAGGGCATGTCCGGTCCATCTCGTTTAGTCTTGATTGGCAGGACCCCAGCAGCAAGCTAACCTACCAGTCGGAGCATCTGCCCCCTGGTGGTCAGTGCACATAAGGGCAACTGGTTGACCTGTCTACTGTCTTCCCCCCGGTGGTCAGTGCACATCATAGTGACTGGTCAACCTGTCGACTGTCTGCCCCCTGGTAGTCAGTAGACATCATAGTGAGGAGTTGAGCAGCCTTAGCATATCATTAACATATTACGCTTTGATTGGTTGACTGGAGGACCAGACAGTTAGCATATTAGGCTTTTATGTTATAGGGTTATAATGTAGGGGGTTTTATGTCACTTATACCCCAACTTCTATACCATTAACCCCTTAAGGGCAAAAATTACGTCCTATTGCCCATCCGGTGTGGCTCAGTGGTTGAGCATCAACCTATGAACCAGGAGGTCACATTTCAATTCCTGATCAGGGCACATGCCGGGGTTGTGGGCTTGATCCCCAGTAGGGAGCATGCAGGAGGCATCGATTAATGATTCTCTCTCATCATTGATGTTTCTGTCTCTCCTTCTTCCTTCCTCTCTCTAAAATCAATAATATCCTGTTGATAGGATAGTGACAAAAATGTATTTTTAAAAAAATTATACCCAGCAATCTTTATACCAAGCATGTCAAACTCATTGCCCGTGGGCCGCATGTGGCCCACAATGAATATTTTTGCAGCCCAACCAATATAATGGTATGTAAGAAATGTTTGAATAAAAGTTTTGTAACTTAATTTTTACAATATCCTATTATACATAATCCTAATATATAAAAGGTCAGGGTTGTAACACCGATCATGACCGAAGGCTGACCAACCCGGAAGTCCTTCAGTAAGCACTGGGTTGCCGGGGCAACCCAGCACTGACTGCCCAGCTGCAGCCTGGCAACCCAGCACTGACTGCCCAGGGGGCTGAGACCCAGAGAGAGAGGCAGGGTCTGATCTGCAGCCTCAGTGGCAGCTGTTGATCAGTACTTGCCTCTCTCTTTCTCTCCTTCTTTCTTTCCAGGTTTTGCCAGCAGCAGGGCTTTTCTTTCTCTCCCAGCCTGGAGGGGGAGGGGGGGGGCGGGGGCGCTGCTGTTCAGCCCCACCTCTCTGATCAGGCCCAGAGATAGGCCCAAAGATACTGACTGGCATAGGAACCAACCAATCAGAACCAAATGTGGGTGCTGTGAAGAACCAATGGATGTCTAGGAGGTGGAGTTTTTGACACTGACTGGTATAGGAATTGACCAATCGGAACCAAATGTGGGTGCTGTGAAGAACCAATGGCTGCCTAGGAGGCGGAGCTCTTGATGCTGATTGGCATAGAAACTGACCAATCAGAACCAAATGTGGGTGCTGTGGGGAGCCAATGGCTGCCTAGGAGGCAGAGCTTTTGACACTGGCATAGAAACCGACCAATCAGAACCAAAGTGGCCAGCAGAGGAGGGCATTTGGGGGCAAGATCAGGCCTGCAGGGGAGGGCAGTTGGGGGCGAGATTAAGCCGGCAGGGGAGGGCCATTGCAGGTGAGAACAGGCCAACAGGGAAGGGCAGTTGGGGGCAACCAGGCCAGCAGGGGAGGGCAGTTAGGGGTGATCAGGCTGGCAGGCAGAGGCAGTTAGAGGCAATCAGGCAGGCAGGCAGGTGAGCAGTTAGGAGCCAGTGGTCCTAGATTGCGAGAGGGATTTCTGAACATCCCCCAAGGGGTCCCCAATTAGAGAGGGTGCAGGCTGGGCTGAGGGAACCGCCACTCTGTGCACGAATTTCGTACACCGGGCCTCTAGTTAATAATAATGAACTACAACATTCTCTAATGCAGCGGTTCTCAACCTGTGGGTCGCGACCCCTTTGGGGGTCAAACGACCCTTTGACAGGGCTCGCCTAAGACTATTGGAAAACACATATATAATTACATATTGTTTTTGTGATTAATCACTATGCTTTAATTATGTTCAATTTGTAACAATGCAAATGCATCCTGCATATCAGATATTTACATTACGATTCATAACAGTAACAAAATTACAGTTAGGAAGTAGCAACGAAAATAATTTTATGGTTGGGGGTCACCACAACATGAGGAACTGTATTAAAGGGTCGCAGCATTAGGAAGGTTGAGAACTACTGCTCTAATGACTGATTACTATAATCGTGTTGCATTCATTTCCCTTACACGCCTTACGTGCAGATGCACCATTTCTCTCCACTAATACCAGCAGCGAATATTTTAGCAGCCGATTGCCATGCCATTAGTCTTGTATTGACTTGCTTGGTGTGCACAACAGGAAATATTTTGCTTTTGGAGAACAAGAAAAATAGGTTTATTTGTGATATGCTTATTAATTTGTGCAGTTATTCAGTGTCTGGTAAGTTAATGTTTAAGAAAAAATATTAATTTTTATTAAAATGTTCTATTATTTTATGTTAATGATTACTCATTTATTTCAGTCCTTTGTATTCAGCATGTCTCTACTGAAATAATCCTACGTTTCTATGAAAATTGAAGCTTTTGATTTTTTGCAGCCCACATAAACTTAAGCCTTGTTTGTTTGGCCCATGTTAGCCTTTGAGTTTGACATGCTTGCTTTACACACACCAATCTTCCTCCAACCCATCATAGTGTCTATCTCAGAACATGCCACATAGTGTGCACTCAATTTATGTTGGCTGGATTGGATTAGAAAGTTGATATTATAAGTACAGAAAAGAAAAATGTCCCAAATAGCTCTTTCCTGCTTAATAGGAATTGTTTCTCCCAAATGGAATCCCCAGATGCTAAAAAAAAAAATCCTTATGATTGGAATATTTATTACTTCTATGGGCTCTGGAACAATAATTTCAGAACAGGCCACTATACCCTTTTTAGCTGCCAAATGAATCAGTCTTCAATGAAAACTTTGTTTATACTCAAAGTTCAAACCAGGTGATAAGTGATTTGCATTTCATCCAAATCAATTTTATGTACTTCATAATGTAACATTTAATGAAGGAAATAGAAGTAACATAAGACGGCCCTAGCCAGTTTGGCTCAGTGGCTGGAGCATCGGCCTGGGGACTGAAGGGTCCCAGTTTCGATTCTGGCCAAGGGCACATGCCTGGGTTACGGGCTCAATCCCCAGTAACAATATAGCAAGTTATAAACACCCCCTTCAGCCTTGCTCTCTATCCCTCTCCCTTCCTCTCTAAAATCAACAAAAATTATATTTAAAAAAAAGAAATAGTATAAGACGTACTTCCTATATTTAAGACTTTTGCAAAATAGTTGGGGAAGTAATTTTAATGCATAAAAAATAATTAGAGCACTGGCCGGTGTGGCTTGGTGTGGCTCAGTTAGTTGAGTGTCATCCCATACACCAAGAGGTCACTGGTTCAATTCCAGGTCAAGACACATGCCTTGTGGGCTCAATCCCCAGTAGGGGTTGTACTGGAGGCAACCAATCAATATTTATCTCTCATCGATGTTTCTCTCCTTCTCTTTTTGTTTCTCTCTAAAATCTATAAAAATAATTTTTAAAAGAAGTGCTCAAATAAAAAAGAATTAAATAACAAAATATGACTATACAAACATGGAAAGTTTTGTATTCTGACTATATAAATGCCATAGGAATTCAAAAAATGATCAAATCAAGTTAGTCATGCAGCTTAGAATATTTCATGAGCCTTAAAGAGTGGAAATAATTTAATAATGCAAAGAGTGTTGAAATAAGGCTGCCTAAGACTTTAAAACATCTTAAGGAATTCTATAGCATGCAAAAAAACTGAGATATGATTCATCCTAAACTCCTCCTTTTATGAGAAGAAATAAACCCATGTCAAACTACTGACTTACCCAAGGTCCCACTGTGGATCTGTACAGTGCTAGGAGAGATTCTTTGTTGTTCCTATCATTTCAAGTCATTTACAACCTCGCTTAAATTAATCAGAGGGCTCAAATGCATACTTTCTTGCTAGGAAAAACACCCTTTAAAACATTGTCTACACCAATTTTAAAGGAGAAACTGGAAATGTTGACAGGATAGCCATAAAAACTCGAGTAAATCTATTGCATTTAAACAACAGAAAACAATTCTGGGGTGGGGGAGGTGTGAAGCTGGAATGAAATTCCTATTGTATTACAAAGATGTGAGTTATATCATCAAATAGACAGGGAACAGGATTTCCCAAGAAATATAATTGAACTTGTTTTATGAATGAATTATAATCTAATCTTTTTTCTTTTTTTCAAAGTCAGCCAATGATTAAAAAAAAAAAAGTCACTGCCCTGCAGACTACACTAAGATTGACCATTTGAAAGAAAGTTTCTTCCTTTTTTACATGCTAATCCCTGACATGCAGAAGCAAGTTTAATTTATGTTCTGGCAACATCTGAGCTCCAAGAAACTGAGGCTACCGACATCTGGCTTGATAAACCACATAGCTGTAAGCAAGATTATAAATTAAATTATTTAAGTGTCCCCATTTAATTTTCAACATCTCAAAGGACAGGATGATAGACTGAAATGTGTCAAAAACAAAGAAACCAGCCTAAACTCATCTCAAACAGGAAACTTAAAGTAACTCAATAATATTCCACATTTTATAAACAGACATGAAAACACATTTCACCCATCAATATAATTTGTGGTGCCTAAGTAGAATCATGCCATGATATCCCATAAGAAGCATAATTTAGCATAGACACAAATTTTACTTAAAGGTTCAATTATTGCCTTAAATATATAACTACATGGAAAAAATCCCAGTACGGTGAGTACAATCCCCTCAGTCTAATATAGTTGAGTGAATGAGGCAAGTCATAAGGAAACTTCTGTTCTGCTATTTTGGAACAGCATAGTTGCCACTACCATTGGCGTTTACTATTAATTCACCCAACACATATGTGTCAATATCTACTAGATGCTAGGTATAGAGCTACATGTTGGGGATCTGGCAATGAATAAAGTCTATATATAGTCTCCATCATCATGGAGCTTATTATCTCACTCTCAATGGATAAAATGTACTAATTATCCTTCTAAAGTACCAGAACTCATTAATTCGGGATCAATTTAAGTCCTTCCCCCTAGTAGCTCATGAGAAACATAGAGAATTTGAATCCTGTTTCTTTATATGCATATACCTAGCTACAGAAGAGATGCACACGTGCAGAAAAAGATAGACTCCAACAAATCTGGTTCCAAAAGTGACTTGTTCATTGTTGTGGGAGGTCGGAGGTAAACTGCATCTTAATCAATCACAAAACGAAAATATAGAGTCCTTGCTATGGGCAAGGCAATACACTAAGCTTTAGCAGGGAATTAATGAGAGAAATGTTAAAGTGCCTAAGCTAGAGGTAAAGCTCATGACAGTGGTACAAAAAAGAAAGGATGAAAGTGAAAGACATTAGGAAGCACTGATGGAACAAATGACATTATCTATGGAAAGTAAAGTGTAAGAAGGATGCAGAGAAAACCAGGTTTCAAGCTTGGGTAGCTGGAAAAATGATGGTATTATTGACAGAAACTGAGAAGGTAGATAGACGATCCAACCTTGGAAAGATGATGTGCTCACCTTTAGAAACATGATGAGTTTCAGATTCAGCAGAATATTCAAGTGTACACATGTGACAGGAAGTTGGAGATATGGGACCATAGTGTATGAAACAGGTTTTTAAAAATCATTTGTATAAGAAATAGCAGTTAGAGTCATAAAATTAGATGAAATCCCAAGGGAGAAAAAGGTAAAAGAAGAAAAACAAATAATGAATATTGAGTACATCCAGTTTGAGTATAGGAAAAAAAATAATTCAAGAAGAATTCTCTATTTGTCTTACTCATGGAGGCTGAACAATATTGACAGCAGAGGAGAGGAGAGGAAAGGAGGGGAGGGGAGGGGAGGGAGGGAGGGGAGGGGAGGGGAGGGGAGGGGAGGGGAGGGGAGGGGAGGGGAGGAGAGGAGAGGAGAGGAGAGGACAACCTACATGATACTCTCTTACTCCTCCCTACTTAACAGCATGGATATTCTGCCATACTTAGGATTTTTCCTTTAGGTGAAGTGGTAATGTAGAAAAAGCTAGGTCACAGGAGTGTTCAAGGGGAATTTAAAAATGAACATGTTTTGGATTCACTGATCTGTACTATAAAAAGGATGATTGTCAGCTATGAGCAAATTTAACACTCAGAAATCCTTATAGGATTGACTGCAAATATACGGGAAGTCACCAGATGAAAGCTCAATGAAACCACATCTGGACCTTTATCTTGACTATTCCAATTTTACATAAAGAGAAAATGATGAGCAAAATGAAAGAAGGTGATAAACTTTTCTTAAATTAAAAATAAACAAAAAACAAAGTCTAAGGCTTTTTAAAAAGATTTTCTCATTTAAACATCCTTCAAACTCAACAGGTATAAAATGAAACTTATTATCCTACACCCCACTCCACCTGTACTTTCACTTCCTGAAAGTGAATGGCAACAAGGCAGATAGATGAAAGTGGTGGGGGTGAGAAGGGGTATGAGTGGGAGAAACCAGTACAAGAGTATAGAGTCAAGATATCCAGAAGAGGGCCCAGGATCTGATTACAAGTCACGTTTAAATATTTTTAGCTGGCCTTCCTTTGCTAGGGTCAGGAGAAAGATTTTTCAACTCAGTTTAAACTTGATCTCAGTAATACTGTGTGGAACCACCATCTATCCAGTCTCCCAAGCCAGAAACCTTCCCCTTACTCCCCATATTTAATAAGTGTGGCATGCCTGTTAGTTCTAGATAGTTAGCATATCTCAAAGAGTAGTCAGTCCCTGGACCAATGACATAAACATCCACTGGAAACTTGTTAGTAATACAAATTATTGGGTCTCACCCCAGACCCACTGAAACAGAAACTGGGGAATAGGGCCTAACAGCAATTTAACAAACCCTCCAAGTGATTCTGATACACACTGAAGTTTGATGACCATCTTTCAAATCTATGCCTTTATGGTTATTCCCATTATTAATTGCCACCTGGCCCTCATCATCTCTCATCTGGCCTATAGCAATCCTCTCCTAACTGGTTTCCCTGCCTTCAATCTTGCCCCTCCAATCTTTTCTCCATACTATCACCAGAGTGAATCCTCTATATCAGTGATGGCGAACCTATGACACGCGTGTCAGAGGTGACACGCGAACTCATTTTTTTGGTTGATTTTTCTTTGTTAAATGGCATTTAAATATATAAAATAAATATCAAAATATAAATCTTTGTTTTACTATGGTTGCAAATATCAAAAAATTTCTATATGTGACACGGCACCAGAGTTAAGTTAGGGTTTTTCAAAATGCTGACATGCTGAGCTCAAAAGGTTCGCCATCACTGCTCTATATCAGCGATATTCAACCTTTTTTCTCATGGCACACATAAACTAATTACTGGAATTGTGCAGCACACCAAAAATATAATCTAACAAAAATAGGTATAATTTTGATTAATTTACAAACAAAATAGTAACATTAATTACCTACCCTTTTTGCTCCAAAGTGACTTTTTTAAAAACCAGGTACCTATACTTGTATACAAGGATTTCTGGTACCAAAAATTAACCAATCAGAGGCAACCTTATTATGCACCATGACCAATAAGATGCAACTCTATTATATGACCTATATCTTTGTGGTTCAAGACAGGGCAGTCACACTGCACAGCTATTGTTGGGTTGACTATTGTCATTTTTTTTATTTGACAATCTAAGAAAAAAGAGGTCGGTGCCCCTGACTAGTCAGGTACTGCATGTTTTAAAAATTCTTGTGGCACACCAGTTGAAAATAGCTGCTGTATTACAAATATAATTAAAATCCTTCCCTAGTTCCTTCATGCCCATAAAAGGGGCTTTTAAACTGTGTTCTTAGGTGAATTTGTTTCACGGGTTGCCCTCAGGCAAGACAGGCTCAGTGGGTAGTGCACCAACCTTCGAATTTCCCAAGTAGCGTTAGAAAACCACTGGCCTGTAGGAAAAAGGAGCTGCTCCTCAGGACAAAGAAGTCCCTCTTCATCTGTCCCCAGCCTACCTCTCCAGCCTCATCTCTTCTCATGTCTACCTTTCACATCACCCTTTAGCTTAAGATAATGATTGAGGTTCCTGTAAGAGACCAGGCTATTTGATGTTTCTGTGCCACTGCTTCATTTGCTTGGAACATCTGCCCATCCCTACCACTTATTTGTTCGTCTGATAATGCCAAGTTGCTATTCCCTAATCCCCACCAGTCCACACTTACAGAATGGCTCTAGCATACCTTCTCCATAAAGCCTTTTCAGTTGCCTGCTTCTCATCCCTCTACTAGATGGAACTGATTACACACACACACTTTGTGCCCTAACAGCAGCAATAGTAGTGGTGGTGTGGTGGTTAGTATTTATTGAGCATGTACGACGTTGTATGTCAGGCATTGTGCAAAGTGCTTTACGTGTCATGTGCATGCCATTTTAAACCTCACAAATCCACGAGGCTACACTTCTTTCTAGATGTGCAAGGGAATAATCCTTTTCCTTACCCTTTCCAGCTTCTAGAATCTACCCCTATTCCTTGGCTTGTGATCACGAGCTTCAAAGCCAACAACGTTGGGCCAAGTTCTCATGCTGCCATCTTTCTGGTTCTCTCTTTTCTGTTTCCCACTTCCTCTTTTTAGGACCCTTGTGATTATATTGAGTTCACCCAGTTAACCAGGATAATCTCTGTATCCTAAGGTTAGCTGAATAGCAACCTTAATTCCATCTGCAATCCTAATTTTCCTTTGCTATGTGATGCAATGTATTCAGATCCCAGGAATTAGGACATGTACCATGACCAGTGATTCCTGTATATTTTTTAAGTGGGGGCTAGTTGTGATTATATATCTCATTGCCCTACAGAGGAAGTTCTCATATGTCTTTTTTAATTTAGAAAAATAATATGAATGCCATGAACAAATAATTCATATGTATTCCATGCCCACAACACTTGATTCTTTTATTTCTCTGTACATAGATCAGCCCTCACCTCTCTACCATGAGCTTGGGATTAAGGACAATGCCCGTTATTGATTTTTGTTTCCCTGGCACCATGCCTGGCACACTGTAGAGACTTATTAATTTGTCACAATAATAAAGAAATGTAAAATGCTTCCTCTGGAAAAGAGCATTTATAGAGTTGTATTCGTAACTTAGCTCAAAGCTGTACATATCTTGAAACAGAATCAAGTACTAAAAAGGCAGGGGGGAGCCAAACATATACTATTTTTAAAAACTATTTAAAATAGATGTCAGAGGCATTTTTTATTATTTCTAAAATGGATCATTCGTCAGTGGAATAAGGAGCAAAAGAAAGGGAACTGTTCCCCTACCAGTGGTTGGCAAACTGCGGCTCGTGAGCCACATGTGGCTCTTTGGCCCCTTGAGTGTGGCTCTTTCACAAAACACCGACTTCTGTGCATGGGCCACGAAGTTTCAATCACACTGTACGTGCGCGCCCGCACGTGGTATTTTGTGGAAGAGCCACACTCAAGGGGCCAAAGAGTCGCATGTGGCTCGCGAGCCGCAGTTTGCCGACCACTGCCTTAAACCATATGAATTCTTACTTATATTCCTTTCAAATCAATAAAGGGAAAGTCACTGCCAAAATATTATGATTCATGAACTTCATTTACCACTCCTTTTTTTTGTTTGTTTGATAAGAATGGCCATCTTTACACAGTACTAGAACTGTTGATATTTTATTGCATTACCTCTTTCTCCTCTCTTCCTCTCTGAAATCAATAAAGAAATATATTTAAAAAAAAAAAAAAAAAAGAATGGCCATCTTTACACAGTACTAGAACTGTTGATATTTTATTGCATTACCACATCTCATTATTGTGTAGTAAATGCTATTATTTATGGCCACTACTTAATCTGATGTGAGAGAGAAAAATTGTTGAAGGCTTGACATCTGAGGAATAGGCATTTTATTGGGATGAAGGACTGACTAAGAAGAGTCAATGGTCCTTCAGCTGCCCCTCAGATCATTAACTCCAAGTGGTTATTTGCTCCCAGCACTGTCCTGAGCCCAGGTTGTTATTGCTGTGATATGTAGATGAAGGAGAATATATTTTAAATGCTTTAATATGAACGCGATGCTCATGAAGGGTGCCAGATTGAAAGCATTGGAGTCTGAAGTCATCGGGTTATGCACTTGGCTGGTTCCAAGTTACAGAGAGATGCTTGACCTTGAATGACCACCTTACAAGAAGGAGAAAACATACTGTTTTGCTGAACTTCAAGAGACTTACAGAGCAGCAGAATAGCAGTATCCCAAAGTTAAGCATTTTTATCCAGTAGGAAAATGAGACTGTTAACTAAACTTCCACTCAAATCTATTTAGTATAATGTCAATACTGGTGTGCATGGGGGATGGGGTGGTGGTGGTAGTAGTGTTATGATACGCAGTTCCTTTAAGATAAAAAATAAGTAAATGTTGCCCAGCTGCCATGGCTCAGTGGTTGAGCATCGGCCTATGAACCAGGAGGTCACAGTTCAATTCCCAGTCAGGACACATGCCTGGGTTGTGGACTCGATCCCCAGTGTGGGGCATGCAGGAGGCAGCCAATCAATGGTCCTCTCTCATCATTGATGTTTCTATCTCTCCCTCTCCCTTCCTCTCTGAAATCAATAAAAATATATTTAAAAATAAATAAATAAATGTCCTATTACCAAAGCACCAAGACATTTAAGCAGCGATCTTTTTAACAACTGGTGTGTGTGTGTGTGTGTGTGTGTGTGTGTGTGTGTATTACAACTTTTCCCTTAATTTTCTAAAAATTAAAGAGTGAGCAGGAAAACAGTTGGAGCTATCCATCCCAAAGTTTGTATTATAGAATAAGTAAACCAAGGCTCAGCGTGGAGAAGTTACCTAAGGAGGACTATATTCCTTGTGTTAAGACTGGGAGTAGAGCCCAGGTTTACTGATTCACAAGCAAGGACTTTTCTACTACACCATGTTGTCTCTCTAAGGGAGGAAAAGTAGCTCTTCTCCGAACCTTTCAAATATTTGGAGCCAAGCATATTCAAACGTGTGCATTATTTTGGCCTCTTAGGCATTTATCCTCCATTCTGATCTATTCATTCACATTATGATAGGAAGATAATCATCTTTCACACATTTAACCTTCTTAGCATGAAAAAAAAACACCTTCCAACTTAATATTACATAGCTGGCAGAGTCACAATTCCCAAGTTAAGAAAATTATTTTCATAAATGATATAATATGAAAAAATCTCAACTTCCTTCCTCGGTAAGTGTCTTTTTTAATCTGTCATTTTATTTTCTGATCTTACACATTTTTTTCCTATAGTGATGTGAATTTCTTGGCAATGGTATTCCCTTAAAGGCAGTACCTCTAGAAGAATGGCAAAGTTAAAACTGACAAATCCAATTTAAATTCCCATTACGGACTAATCTCAATTAACTGGAACCCAATTTTTAAAAAATCTTTAATGTATTTGTACTTGTACTGTATTTTTTGAAGGGCAATGCAAATTCCAAGATTTTAAGGATTTCATTTTTATGTAATTTTATTGTTTAACATACTTAGAGAAAGTATCAAGTGATTCTAAAAATTCAGATCAGCCTTTTGACTTTTTTTGTAAATTGGGATTACAATTCTTATTTGAATAATTATGTGTAGCACTGCCAGATACAGGTATCAAGGAATGGAAGGGGCTGGGGGAGGGGGATATCAATGCTTTGTATTCCGTACTTACTAGGGACTTCACATTGACCAATACTTTTAATTAGAATGAAGACCAATGAGGGAAGTCCTTCAGGTGACTTAAGATTTTAATCATAGTTGACCTTTGAACAACGAGGTTTTAACTGCATGGATCCACTTACCCACGGATTTTTTTCAATAAATCCAGTCAGCCCTTTGTATCCCTGGTTTCGGTTTCGCATCCACAGATTCAACCAACCGCAGATGGGAAAACGGTTTTTGCATTCCAAAGAGCAGTTTCCCAACCTTGGAGTCCCAGCCACTTGGAGAAAACAGTTTTCCCTCTGGGTCTATTGAATTCCTGGATGTGAAGGCAGACTTTGGTTAAGTTTGGGGGGAGTCAACTATAAACTGATGAACAAAAACAGATCCAGAGACAGAGAAGCATCGATCAGGCCATCAAACCTCTGAGGGAAGGCAGAGGAGGTTGGGGGCGGCGGAGAAGGGGGAGAGATCAACCAAAGGACTTGTATGCATGAATACAAGCCTAACCAATGGACACAGACACTACGGGGGTGAGGGCACGAGCTGGGCGGGGCGCAATGGGGGATAAGAACACATATGTAATACCTGACTCAATAAAGAATAAAAAATGAAAAATGGGAAAAAAATTATATGCGGAATTTTTTATGGTTTACTGAAATGTTAGTTACTTATGTAGACTCTTGTTTTTAATATATTTTTATTGATTTCAGAGAGGAAGGGCGAGGGAGAAAGAGAAACATCAATGATGAGAGAGAATCTTTGATCAGCTGCCTCCTGAATGCCCCCTACTGGGAATCAAGCCTGCAACCGGGGCATGTACCCTGACCAGGAATCTAAGCAGTGACCTCCTGGTTCATAGGTTGATGCTCAACCACTGAGCAACACCTGCCAGGCACTTATGTGTACTCTTAATAAATTTAATTGCACAGTACAAAACATCATCCAAAGTTCAAGTTGTAGAAATGCAATAATGGGAATAAGACAATAGGAAAACTTTATTCTAATTATCACAATTTATACAGTTTTGCCCAGCAGTGTCCCAGAGGCAACACAAACGATTAAAATGAGACCATTTTCCCCAAATCACCCTCAATTAATTTTGGATCATTTTCAATGAAATGTAAACTTGAAAGAAAAAGAAATAGTATAACTAATAAAACTAATCTTCTTAAGGTCACTACCACAGGGCTCTGACTTAAGTCCTACACATTTTAAGTTTGGTGTATCAAGATTTATATGCAGAATTTTGACAGTATGCAGGGGGTAGGGGGGCCTAACCACCCCTCGTTGTTCAAGGGTCAACTGTAGTCTGAAAGTGCCCCTCCATCTTGCCACATTTTCTCACATATTCTATCTAACATAGGGGTGAATATAGAAGCAATCACTTTCTCAATATTCCAGGTTAATTCTGTCTACACTGGCACATTTACCAAAAGATACGGCACTTAGTAGTTGCTCAATAAATATTTACTGAGTTTATGGATCAATAAATGAATGCAGTATCATGACAATAGAGATATTTTACTTCAGACTTTCCTAAAAATTTAAAATATTCATTTCAGGAGGCAAGTATTTGTTTTGTCAATACAATTATCTGAATGGTAATATTTTTGCCATTGATAAAGAGAAATGCCATGTTTCTTTTGCAGCCAATGAGAACTACTAAAAGGTTTTACAAACATCCTCATTGGCTATTACTGTTTCCTTGTACCCTGCAGATACTCCCATTAGTCAAGGAGTAGCTGTATGTGGAAAAGGTCACATAATCATTCAAATACATAGCACAACCGCCACACTTGGTTTTGCAAAGACTAACAATTATGGAGTATAGACACAAGCTTATCTATACAATAACCAAATAAGTTTTTAAAGTTTAAAACAATGCAATTACATTTACTTGGCACTCAATAAATATAACAAAATATATCAGTGGAACATTCCATTCTTTTCACATTATATAGTTATGTGTTCAATTCCTAAAGTAAATTTAATTGCAGAATGCACTTACCTTGATAGATCCAGAAGTATGAGAATCAAAAAGGAGACAGCTGAATAAAGGTCACCCTTGTAATTCCTGTAAACAAATTAGGCAATTAGGCCAAATTATCCTTCAAACATGTGTACACGCAAGTCCAAAACAGTACTTATGAGGGAAAGGAAGAGACACATGTGGGGTGGGGGTGGGAGTGGGCATGGGAGTTGTGAATATAAGACTTCATTTTATAATTCACAAGGAATAAAAGGGTCAGTTTCTTTAAAAGTCTGCTTGAAACTGCAAACAATTATATTAACTATGTTGCTAATAGAGAATTTCTTAATTATAGATGAGCATACCTACAAGACTGTGGAATTCTCACCCACAAAGACTCTCCCAGCTTGTTTTCGCTCAATATCCTGCTCATTTTGAGATGAAAAGCCCACAATGTCAGGAAGTTTTCAACAATGTAAACAATTTATAGTAATTGTAATTCCTTATATTAAGATAGTCTTTTACAGTTCACAAAAATGTTCATATACACATTTCATTTAATCCTCAAAAGAACCCTGCTAAAAGATTAGGAGACTGAGGCCCAGAGAGATGAAATGGTTTACACAAACACACATACATGAATAGTGGTAGAGCCAGGACTAGATTCCATGTCTCCTTACTTTTGGTTCAGTCATGTTTCTAATGTCCCACATTACTTCCTTTATTTAAGTTACAAAATTAACTACAGTGGGGCCTTGACTTACAAGTGCCCCAACTAACGAGTTTTTTGAGATACCAGCTGTCTCTCGGCGGATTTTTTGCATTGAGTTGATATAGTAATTTGAGTTAACAAGCTCCTTAATGAGCTCCTTAACGAGCTCGGTCTCAGAATGAATTAAACTCGTAAGTCAAGGCCCCATTGTATATGTTTCCATATGCCACCCTTGATACTGGACAATAGGGCAGGAACTGTGCCCTATAATGATCCCCACTAATTACTCAACTTGAGAGATACACTTCTCTGATTTGTATAGTGTCACAGTTTTAAATATGTGTGTGGTATGTGTGTATTGATATATATTATTGACATAGAAATATGTTAACAATATATTGATAAATGAAAAAGTAATTAGAGTGTGAGTCTTGCTTAGAAAAATATATATGCAAAATATATCATTCTCTTCTTTGTGTATTTGTATTTTCTAATTTTTCTATAACGAACATGTATTACCCATATATTTAAAAAGCTGTATGTTTTAAATTCTTCAAAAACCCATTTTAGAAAAGGCAATATGGTAAATTAAAGTGGAAAAAATAAAGGAAAATGAAAACTAACATTATAATATATAATGATTGGCACTTAATTAACTTTATGGCCCCAATTTATCAATCAAGTAATCTCAAAACCTATTTTTCTAAATATTTGAGGCAGAATCTCAATAATAAAGGCAACAATTTAAAATGTACCCATAGGCCCAGCTGCCATGGCTCAATGGTTGAGCGTTGACCTATAAAACAGGAGGTCATGGTTTGATTCCCTGTCAGGGTACATGCCCGAGTTGTGGGTTCAATCCCCAGTGTGGGTACAGGAGGCAGCCGATTGAAACTCTCTCATCACTGATATTTCTATCTCTCTCTCCCTCTCTTTTCCTCTCTGAAATCAATAAAAATATTTTTTTAAAATTTATCCACAGTAAATCAAGAAACACAGTAATATCTAAATACATTTTTTAAAGTAGGTCAATAACAGCATTGTCACCTTTGACAAAGATCACCAAGGTGACCTTGTAATGACAATAGAGTATTATATTATTACTAATGATCTCCATATCCAATACACTAGATATAAATCATTCATAATAGACTGAAGTGGTGCTCTTGATTAGTTGCAATCTAATTGCCGATGTGCATTTTCATCACTGTTAATGTTTCTCACAAAAGCCAGAGTTCTGCTCAAGTGTTCAAGTGGTTCCATAATGGGACTAAGTTAGAATCTTTCAAGGGAAAACATTTCAGAAAATACTTGGGTCTCGACTACAAAAAAAATACTTCTGGCTCTTTGGCCACATATACCAGAGTAAGTCTGTAGAAACTGGCTTCATATTCATCAATCTGATTCTGTAAAGAGGCTAGCAAAAAATGCTATAAAAAATAAACTGCCCCATATGCAGCATTTGCCTTGGTGAGATACACAGAGGGCTTGGAAACAAAAGGACTTTAAAATAGCATAGCTCTTCTCTGCTCACTTCTCAACTGCCTTCAGACTGAAACCATTAAAAGGGTATCTCCCATTTATGATTAGAGAAGGCCAGTTCATACATTGATCTATATAAGATCCCCCAGGTTACTTGCCATCATTTACCAGTTTGAGATATGTAGCACTTCCTCACCTTTTACCTCTATTTGACTCGAGTATTCATTTCCAAAAGAGAAAGTGTTGGCTGTCTTAATACTGCATGTGGGCTAGCTACCATTGAAGAAAAAAAAAAGTTAGATTGTCTGACAGAACCATCATCGAATGCAACCAAATAATGCATACTAGAGGCAAAAACAGCAGAAGCCACACATGTTAGAAATGCATCTCACAGAACTGACTATTAGTTTTGGAGATAGGCTGGAGCCTGCAAGCCAAGTCCTAAATCCAAACCTGAACAGCTCATTAAGAGACCCAGAGTTTCATTAGTCCTATTGCTTCTTGTTTGGTCTTACATAGAGAATAATATTCTACATCCTTCAGTTCTCAGCTTCCTAAAATGAAACTATCATCTGAGCTTGGCTATGGAGATGAAATGCATAAGTTGGAGGTGAGTGGAAGAAGGGTCTAGAAGTCCGGTCCAAAAAATATATACATATATGTGAATATGCATAAATATGTATATAAATAAATATCTCAGATGGATTTTAAAAGTATAATTTCTACTTGATTATAAAATGGCATGTTTTTATGTTTTTCAATAATTACTCAATTATATACTAATTATAACTATAACACCTATATTAACACTATTATTTTCAAGGGACTTTGGGATTCATATAGGTCACTTTATTTTACTAATGAATATATTGCTACACACACTTTGAAACCTCTAATGCTATTTTTCTAATGGGACATTTACTCAAAGACCTTGTAGAAAATAATTGTGTTAATAACAGAGACAGTTTCCCCATTACAATGATCAGTGCTCTCAGACAATTAATGCTATAACATTCTGTATTGTCACTATCTTCCTCAGGGCCTAAAGAACTTCTAGGTTCACATTAAAAAAGCTTCAGCTTTTTTTTCCTGGCAATATGGACATTTCTAATGATGAGACCTGCCAAAACTTGTCAATGCTATTTTTCTTCTTTTCCATTAGAGGTGACTGTGGCTGAATAGCTAAGTAATCTATACTCTAACTTCACTTAATTGTTTTTACTACATGGCATGAAGGAATATAGTGAGTAATCACTTCTGTTTTACATGAAGCAAATTGCTAGTGCTTTCCACAGCAATATGAAGAAGACTTAACTTACCTAATCTCCCTTGAACGTGTTCAAATCCTGACAGAATAAACTCAGCCCTCTTAGGTTTGCCAGTGAGTGAAGAGTAGATTGGATTCAGAGAGATGCAAATAAAAACTACAATGAGGTATCACCTCACACCTGTCAGAATGGCTACCATGAACAAATCAACAAACAAGTGCTGGCAAGGATGTGGAGAAAAGGGAACCCTTGTGCACTGTTGGAGGGAATGCAGACTGGTATAGCCACTATGAAAAACAATATGGAGTCTCCTCAAAAAATTAAAAACTTCCTTTTGACCCAGCAATCCCACTTCTGGTAATATACCCTAAGAATTCCCAAACACCAATCAGAAAGAATATATGCACCCTGATGTTAATTGCAGCATTATTCACCATAGCCAAGATCTGGAAACAGCACAAGTGCCCATCAGCAGATGAGTAGATAAAAAAGCTGTGGTACATTTATACAATGGAAAACTATGCAGCTGTAAAAAAAGAAAGTCTTACCATTTGTGACAGCATGGATGGACCTGGAGAGTATTATGCTAAGTGAAATAAGTCAGTCAGAGCAATACAAATACCATATGATCTCACTAATATATGTAATCTAATGAACAAAAATAAACTGACAAAGGAAATGGAACCAGAAGCATGAACACATGGAACAGACTGGCCAGTCCCCAAAGGGAGGGGCGTGGGCGGTGACTGGATAAAGAAGGTGAAGGAACATATATGCATATCCTATGGACACAGACAATAATTTGGTAAAGGCCAAAGAAGAGAGAAGCAGAGGAGGGAGGAGGGAGGCAAAAGGGGGGATGGAGGAGGATTCCTGCAATAATGTCAACATTAAAAAAATTAATTAAAAACAAGAATAGATTGGGTCAATAGATCTCAATTTTTTTCTGTCTGTACACCTCTTTAGACAGAGAACCAGTTGGCCCCAGTTACAACTGGTAAATTCCTCTCCTTCCAGTACCATCTTTCAAGGACAATAGGTTTATCCTCCTTATTATTTATTACATAAACTTCACTTCTAAGGTGGTAATATTTATTTCTGTGGGGGGTTTTGTTTCCTCTTTGTTTTGCAAATGTATTTTTTCTGTAATGAAAGTTATACAGATTTATAATTGAAAATCTGAAAAATATGAAAGGAATAAAGGAAAAAAAATCATCTATTACTCACCCCTAAGATAATCATTTCAGAACTTTTGTGCATCTTTTTCCAGTCTTTTTTTCTTTCTTACACATTGGGAATATATAATTTTGTATCATGCTTTATCACTTGATAGGATAACATAAACATTTTCCATTTATCATACAATATTTGTAAACATCAACTTTAATGGCCATAAAATATTACATTGTCTAGATGTACCATAAATCACTAGCAATTCCCTTGTTGAACATTTAGGTTCCTTCATTTTTTCCTCCATTAGAAATAAAGCTTGGTGAAAATCTTTGCAAATAAAGCTATTTCTGTACCTCACATTATTTCTTTAGGACAAATTCCCAGAAGTAGAATTACTGGGTCAAATGGTATGAGCATTTTTAAGGCTTTTGCTGCAAACTGCCAAATCCATGGTAACTAACACTTCATCATGTCCTTATTATTCAGTCATTTATTCAACCAACACTTACTAAACACCTACTATGTATATGGCAGGCACTGTGCTAGGCAATAGGAATGCAATAATAAACAAAACCCACACAAAGTCCATGCTCTCATGGAGCTAATATGCAAGTAGAGTTGATAAATTATAAATAAATAAAAGTACAGTGTGATGTTAGGTCATGATGAATAAAATGATGAAAAATAAAAGTGGTTAAATGCACAGAAAATGAAAACTCATGATAGGACTCCTTACATAGGATGGCCAGGGAAGACCTCTATGATGAAGGAGTATTTGATCAAAGACCTGAATGAAGTGAGAAAGTAAGCCTATAAAAATCTTAAGAGAAAATTCATTTCGGGCAGAGGAAATAGCAAGTGCAAAGGCCCTGAGAAACCCAAATGCATGGTATGTTTAAGAAACGAAATGGAAGGCATTGTGTTATGAGCAAGGTATATTGGGGAGAATGGTAAAACATGAGGCCCAATAAACAGTCATGGACCAAATCATGGAGGGCCATGTAGGTCCTCGTAAAGATTTTTTTAATTATTTTCAAAATTTTATTTTAAGTGTGATAAGAAGCCAGCTATTGGAGGGCAGAGAGTTGGAGAATCCAATTATCTTATTTATATTTTAAAGGATTACCCTGGTTGTTGTATAGAAAATTATATGGGGCAAAAAAATATATATGGTCATCAGTAGGAGGCTATTTCGGTAGTCTAAGTGAAAGATGATGGTGGTTTGATCCAAGGTATTAATGAAGAAATGAGGAGATAATGATTCAGACAGAGTATATGGTTTAAAGGTAGAGTCAACAACATTTGTTAATTGTTTGGATGAAAAAATAGTAATCAAGAAATTGTCTAAGGTTTGAGACTTGAACAATTGCACTGAGAATGATCTTACAAAACAAAACAAAACAAAAACCTTGTGTTTATCGTTTCTCATTTGCATTTATTTTAATTATTGAAAATTGAGTTTTTTCCACCTTTACTGGCCATTTTTATTTCCTTTAATGAGGCATTTCATTAGTTTCTGGTTTTCCTCCTACCTCTCAGACCTTATTCTCACTTGCTCTCTTTTGAAGACTCCTCTTATTTCACCAACCTCTTAAGTTCAACGTTTCTCATGATCTCTTCTTTGCTTCTCTTACTCTATATATACTCTCTAGGTGAACTCACCTTCCTATTGCTATGATTTCAACTACTACATTGACTAATGACACAGAGATCTCTACCTCCAGACCTGATCTGCAGATCTGTAATTTCCATCTGTCACAAATCCACTTCATCTGGATGTCTTAATGGTATCTCACATTAAATAAATCCAAGCCTGACCTCATTATCCCCACCAAAACGGATTTTTTCTTCTATGTTCCTTATATTGCTTAATGACATTAACTAATTTACCAAACCAAAAGCCTCAGTCACTCCTCTCTCTCCCTCACACTCTATATGTAATCAATCCCCAAGCCCCACTGATGCTAACTTATGCGTGGCTCTCAAATTTTTCTCTTCCTTTCCATCTTTATTGTTACTGCCTCTGGTTCATATCCTCATCTTTGGTAACAGTTTCAACACAGCCTCTCAATGTCTAACTGCTACTACACTTACTCCACTTCAATCCACTCTTCATACAGACGTCACCCAAAGTTGGTGATCCAACCCCCTCCCTCACCTTAAAGTCCCTCATCTAATTCAATAGACTGCTATAAAGTAGTACATTGTATGATTTTGGATAACATTAGAAAAACCACCATTCTCCAGTCTAACTCTCCATGCAGAAAACCCTAACACATTAATTCATTTAATAAATATGGTCTAAGCACCTTCTGTGTGTCAGGCACATAGAAGTAAAAATAAGACATTATCCCTGAACTCTGTTCCCCAGAACTGGATAGGAAATAAAATTCTGGGTTAGTACTCTCCATTGCTAATTTAGCCTTGTGTCCTTTTATAATCTTCTGCCATGTGGAATGCAGTTATCCATATTCTCCAAAAAATTCCTAACTGTTCTTTAAAAGCCAATTCAAATGACATACCCTTTATGAAACCACTAGTGCCCAGTGCACGGATTCATGCACATTGAAAGAAAATTAATTAGAAGGTGGCTGGCAGGGTGGGACTGGGTGAGATGGGCCAGACATGCCCTGGAGCCAACCTCCTGCAGTCCCTCCTGGCTGGCTGCACATGGGGTGGCACCGCGGCTGGAAGGGCGTCTACGGAGTGAGCGGGGTCCCTCCGGCATGTGGGATCCCTCAGCCTGGCCTGCGGGGATCGGGCCAAAACCAGCTCTCTGACATCCCCCGAGGGTCCTGGATTGTGAGAGGGCGGTTCTTGGGTGACACACCCCGGAATCAGGCTCCCTCAGCTCGGCAACTCCTGTGTTGAGTGTCTGCCCCTGGTAGTCAGTGCACGTCATATCTAGAGGGTCGGGTGGTCAGACGATTGCTTTGAGCTTCCAGAGGATTCTAAATATCCCTCTTCCAGAGCATCTCTTACATGTAAGAATATGTTTTTATGTCTGCCTCCTTCACTAAGTGGTTATGTGGTTTTTTTATGGCTTTTTATCTCTGGGTAAACAGAGGAGTTTAAAAAGTTTTGGTGAATGAATGAATGATTGAATGAACAGATGAAGTTCTTTTCTTCATGAAGATTGTTTTATGATGCATAACCAAAACCGTGCAATATGAAGTCTTTGGCGGGGTTGGGGGGGGGGAGGCCAGTTCATGTATCTTGGGGTCTTTGTGGAAAACACCTGAGACTTCAAGACCCATTGCACCAGAGCTCTGTGTAAATGTTGATTCTTTTTCTGCCTTTTCAATAACAAAGCAGCCCCAAGGATTTTGCTAAATGTCTATCGCAGCTTTACACATTTTCTTAAACATCTTTTATTCCATGTTTTATAGAAATATATTGTTAAAATTTTCTTTATTCCATGTCAAATTACCCTTAAATATATTTTTCTTGCACTGAATTCTAATTGTTTACATTAAAATTACCTCACTTTCACAAGTTGTCCAATGTTTCATCAATGCAATATCTCAAACAGAGGAAAAGAACAAAACAATGAAAAAAATGTAGCACCCTTGTGTTAACACTTCATAGATTCACAACCAAAAATAAATGGTATCACACCTAAGTGTTGACATTTTATTAGACTAAACATAAAAGATAAATCACAAATGCACTAACATATGGATATGTGCACAGAATAAATCTGCAATAAACAGAATCAACCCAGGAAATAGGTGTGTTATTTTAGCTCCTACCCAAGATAATTGAAAAAATGTATGAGCCAAAAACAATATAAAGAATAATATTTCACATTACACTTATAATTATCTAGTATAGACATAAAAAATTTGTCAGATTTAGAAAAAGAATATAAGTCATAGCCAGGTAGCTCAGTTGGTTAGAGAACTATCCCCATATACCAGGTTGTGGGTTTGATCTTTGGTCAGGGCACCTACAAGAATCAACCAATGAATACATAAATAAGTGGAACAACAAATTGATGTTTCTCTCTCTCTTTCCCTTCCTCTCTGTTTAAAATCAGTAAATAATTTTTAAAAGAAAAAATTAAAAAATTAATCAATCCCAATATTTCAGTGAATGGCCCAGAGCTTCCTTTCTCATAAGCCTATCTATTACCTCAAGTCTTGGAGACAGTTGAAATAAAGAAAAATGAAGTAAGGGAGGGAGGAAGGACGAGAGAGAGGAAGGAAGAATGAGAGTGATTTTATTCATATTTCAAGGCACAAGAATCTTTTTAAGGCTAAGTGATAGGCATCAGTTAGCCAATCAACTGCATAGCCTTCTCCTTTAAGAGGTTACCAGATCTCATTAGTGAAATTAATACTATCTTTCCAAAAGGAATTTCCTATTTGACTTGCATAGTGATTCTGTCAAAGCCTCCCTACATAGCTTAAAGCACTGAACACATAATGAGTCAAAATCACAAAATTTTTTTCTTCAGGCACAGAATAAGCAAATAGGTGATATACTTGTATGTTTCCATAAGTGATGCTTGCAAATCCATGTCAAAAATGTGCATATACTTTTCAATAAATATTCCTTTAGCGAAAAATCCCATCCTCACACACATGAACACAAACATATTCTTGGGCTAATAGAGCAGGAGATTCCACTCAAATGCTTGCAATTAAGTAGAGCAGCTTTAAAAAAGAAAAAACACTATTTAAAAGAGGAAGGTATTGCATAAAGTATACATGTAAGATGTTGATCAGAAACATTTTGTTGATAGGAACTGAGTTAACTAGGAACATTTCAGGTCTAGAAGGCTTCCAGTCACTGTGTGGTTTTAGTGTATTTATACACCTCTATATTTAAGCACAGGCAGTAATTAGCAAGATTGAGACACCTTTAATAAGGCATCATCATAGGTGCAAAGAATGTGTAGCATAAGATGAGTTCATTATCAATAACTTTCCTGAATTAATCATCTCTTAGGACATCTAATTTTAAATGTACCTGAAAAAAACCTGGATTATTGAGATAGGCCATCTGTGGTACCTTTTTCTAATTTCTCTGTACAACTAAAGTTTTCTTAAAATGTCTATATACAGCTGGGACACCGGGATTGCAATATCTAATAAACCAATTGTCCATATAATCTGGCACCTTCTCTTTGACAGGTGTCTAAACCAGATAGAGGCATTAGAAGTAATATAAACACTTAAAATCAACCAATTATGCAAAACAATACAACTGGGAAATTTTCTCCTTTACCTTAACTAGTGATCAAATTTTCCCTGAAGTATGCAAACTAATAGCAATGTACTTCTTTTTTGGCTGCTTTTTAAACCTTCATTTATCCAGGCAGCTAAAAATACTAAACTGTGATTCTAAACATTAAAATGAAAATGGATTTCCTTTGATGTAACCATATAGGAATTCTACTAAAAGTTAACCCCCCCCCCACACACACACACACATCTGCATCAGCATTCTGAATATTTACAACACCATTTATCTAAATAGAAAAATTGAAAAATAAATATGTAGTAATTTCGAAAGGAAAACTAAGACTATAACTCCAGGACATCATTTGAATGAACAGTCAAAATTCACCGATCAGGTATTTGGAACCCTGCAGACGATTGACTGATTTTTTTCTCATTGTACATCCAAATGCCAAGCATCTGCTGAAAGGTTAGAGGAAATCGACATGACAAAGAGGATAAGACACAGATAGATACTAGGAAATCTACATGTTCAACAATAACAATTGACTAACATTTTCATATTTTACTCAGATATCCTGGTATTACATAGATATAGCTTAAGTAATAAAAATAACCCAATTAACTAAATATATATGCAATTGAATACCCCAAAACTGGATATTGATGTCAATATTCCCTAAAATGTAAAAATAAAAATATAATTTTCTTAAACTTTTAAATCACTACTTCATTCTATCTTTAATAATTCCATCTGGGATATTTATAATTTGAAATTCTAGGCACTTTCAAACAGAAAAATATCTGGTGACATATAATGTAGATGTAGACTTAGATCACCATTATTTTTTCATTACTAAAATTCTTTTTGGGAGTCACTCTTTCTTAGCCATAATATAGAAATTTGTTCACAACTATAAATTTACAAAAAAAAATTAGTTTCTTGAGACCCATAGCTGATAATATTACAAAGGTTTTAACATGGACTGCAATTCAGCTTGTGATTCCAAAATTCCATTTTGTAAGTTTTAATCAGCCACAAAAATGTTAAAACGGCCCTTGTTGGTGTGGCTCAGTTGGTTGCAGCATGGGCCCCTACACTAAAAGGTGGCAGGTTCAATTCCAGGTCAGGGCACATAATCAGGTTTCGGGTTCCATCCCTGGTCAGGGCATATACAGGAGGCAACCAATCTATGTTTCTCTCTCACAGCAATAGCAATCTCTCTCTCTCTCTTCTCTCTTCTCTCTCTCTCTCTCTCTCTCTCTCTCTCTCTCTCACACACACACACACACACACACACACATTCTCTCCCTCTCTCTCGCCCTTCCTCTCTCTAAAATCAAATAAATAAAAAATAAAAAGTTAGAACAGAATATGGGAAACATTAAAAGGCAATTTCCTCACTGTCAACTACTTATCAACTGACAACTTTAGTCAATTAAAATTAAAACAATCAGAATGCTTTATGGTGACAAGTAAAATGAGTGTCTTACAGATTTTAAAGAAATGTATTCAAATTCATTTGGTCTCTGCAATAAAAATGTGGGGCATATGTAGTTTAATACAATTATTTTTATATTTGAAAAGGAAAAATAACCAATCCTCCCAGAAAATTCAAACATCATTTACACTTTATTGTGATCACTAACTAGGCTTCCTCAAAGTCTAGGGAATCATAATTTGAAAGAATATATTTTTTCAATGAAATAGCTATTATGAAACTATTTACAGCTATGAATATCCTCATAGAACAAAAATGCTCTGTAGCATATATAAATACCAATAGGAATACACAAATCAAACCTCTATTTCTGTGATTATTTTTAAAGAACTGCTTGAGTAGGGACAAAGAGGGCTGCAGTAAAATTCTCAGGAAAATGACAAAGATGGTACTGATTTTTGTTCTGCTTAATCATTTGTTGCTTGCAAATTCAATTCCCCAGCCTTTTACAGTTACTTTCAGGGACCAACAGGCTGGCATGAAATTAAATTAACAAGCAGGTTCCCATCCTGAATTAGTGACTCGCAGCTGTCTGTCCCGTCTAGTTTCCATGGCAGTAGAAGAATAGGTAGAAAATGAGGTGCAGGAAATTGTAAGAAGCCAACATATCAAACTCTTTAAGTTGATTTCTTTAAACCGATGAATAACTACTGGGGGAGAAGGGGGGAGGCAGAATTGAAGTTAAAGTTCTTAATTTCCTGGCTTGTTGAAAAGGCCAGTGTGTTTTTGTTTCTGTAATTGCTGAGGGATATGAGTAACATCCCTTATACATATCATACAAAGCTGTAGATTCAGGATGACATTTAGTTCATTCGGTATTTTATAGTAACCCAAGAGTGTTTAAGGTACTCTGCATGTGTTTTAAAGTGTTTCATTTTTTCTTTCTTTTTTGACAGAGGTATTAAAATTCGTCAGCCTATTAAATGACTCCAAAACATCCAGAGACTAAGTAAAAAATTCTCTCAACCAACCAGATGTTTGTTTGCATCAACCCAAACAGCTGGATGGTTGACGGAACTTTTCACTCACATATTTGGGCATCACCTAGATACAGCCACAGAGATCTGTCATAACTACCCAGAAAAAAACATATTAATCTTGGCATATACCTACCATAAACAATGATATTAAGGCTCCAGGCATGAGCTTCACAGAGGATGATCCACTGATACAAAAAGAGATTATTTAACACATTTTCTTGTGTCCATTTCCCAATTAATTTCTCCACTCATACAGTTAGAGTAGGATGGGGATGGAGAACCCAATATTTCAAAATCATTACATCATATTGCTAACATCATCCAAGAGGTAGTGGTTAGTTGGCATATATGCCATGTTTCACCATATGCTATTGTTTACCTAAAGTGGAGGCTTGGACAGGAAGTAAAATTCAGAATTTTTTTTTAAGTTGTAAATCATCCAAGATTATACTTCCAGGTCTACAAATGAGTCCTGACATTATATAATAACTTAACAGGCTTTATTTATCAGAGTCTAAATTATTTTCAAAATATTAGGGATCCAACATCAACTGTGAAAATATTTATTACCTCCAATTAAAACCAGTTTGCTTTGACTATAGAAATGTTAGCAGTGCAACTGATATAAATATTTATTATATAATAATTTTCAGTTTATGCCATATAGTCCAATTTCTTCAGCCCTTTTTCATGGGTTCCAAATGTAAGCAATTGTGTTGGTCTGGTTAAATTGTACCACAGTACATCTAGCAAACTACAAAAAACTCTATACATCATATAAATTGTCAGAGTAGAGTACTACATACTGAAGAGACACCTATGGTTGGACCATCAGGGTTGTTGGGAATAATCAAAAACTGTGTGAAACCTTTTATAGCATTCACTTGCTCAAGCTAGCTGGTTCTATTTGATATTTACTTTCTCAGTTCTAAAAAAGTCAATGAAAAACAGAAAGGAGTAGAAATAATACATTATTAATCCAGATTTCAGAATGTTTCACATTTTAGGGGAAGGAAAAATAACAGTAAGCTCCATTTAAAAGAGATTCTGATTTAATACGCAGAATATGCATATGATTTAAAGCAGTTATTGTATATGTGAACAGTTCTGAAATTTGATTCCTTTTAGTTTTATTCTAATTAGCAGAAGCTATATTTCCAGCTATGGATATATGCTATTGATCAGAATTGCTAAAAACGATCCCTTACGATATTCTTCATCATTTAATGTGCCTGTAGTTGTGTTAGTAATCCAGTTCAAACCTTTTTTCCAAATGGTAAATGATGGGAAATTTCTTTTTTGTGTATGTGTGAAGTATGCACGGACTACTACTTCTGAGGGTAAATTGACAGGAAATTAAAGAAATACATAATTTTAATAGAATTATGATACATGTTTTATATATGATGCATGGCATTCTCTTGAGATTGCTTCTAAGTGTGTGTATGTGTTTGTGTGTATATGACAGAGAGAACAAATAGGTGAGTACTAAGAAAATGTTTGCACTTTTAAAAATTAATCACTGAGTCAAGTATTCAAAGTACTGGTCTTCTTTTGACCTCAGGTCAGTAGGTAAGTAAATAAACAAATAAATCACTTCTTTTGGAAACCTTGGGGAATTTATTAACCATAATCTATACCAAGCACTTGATAAATATACTTAAAGCTGAAAATAATGGACTTTCGGGAAAAGCGAGCTTCAAGCAAAAATTACATGGTTTCTAATTGCTATCTGTAACCCCGAATGGAATAAAAAATTTGTTATATTAATTAATATTGACCCTTCCTACCACTTCCAAGTTTTTAAAGCTGTCATGGAAAATAAAGATCCACACTAAGCCTTCTGTTTTCAGAGGCAACATATCAGAAGTATATTTTGCAGTTTGAAATTTTAATGTAATATTGTACTATCATACAGAATAAACTTAAATGTTTGACTGTTCTGCTTCAGCACAAATCTTTGTATTGAAGGCATCAGAAAGGTACAATGGCTGTCAGCGTTATTTACACATATGATAGCTGAATTGAAACAATGAGGCCTTTAGGGTATTCTGACTTCCAATTAGGCCTTTGAATGAGATGGTACTTATGCATAATCTGATTTTACTTTTTAACACACATGTTTGAATATTTTGGAACCTCACTTAATCACCCTTATAGCACAATGATTCCACAAAGCATTCTTTCCTTCAGCCCCAATGTATAGTTTGTCAAGTGACATGACCGTTTCTTAATTTATAATTGGGACTTAGAACTAATGGCAAATGATTCATGTATTCAAAAAATGTTCATTTTCTACTATGTGCCTGGCATTGTTCAGGGACAAGACTCTGTAAGTTTTATTGTGCAAATTCTAACATTTCTTCTTAGAGTTGTTTTCTAGAAACACCTGTTTTTTAAAAAACATTCCAGGGGACAATCTGAAAACTTTTAAATAACATTTAGAGCATAGATTCATTTTAGAAATTACATGAACCCCTTTCGAATGCATCTTGTGACTCTTTTGTTAGCAATAAAAGGTTCCAACATTATTTTGGCATACTTGAAAGTTCTTAACTACCCGTTAAAAACAACTTTAAAATAGTAAATTACTCAACACACCACCAAAACAAAGTCTTATGAACTTGGACAAAAATGGCAAAACTGGGATTCTGCTTTTCCAGTTATTCATTTTAAGGGTCATACTATGCCTTATGAAAATTCTTTTTTCCCCCACATTGCAGATATGAAGAGCAAGGGGTGAGAGGAGCAAGCAAGCCACTGTTGGGTAATCAGGGAGCAGAAGGTAAAGCTGTGGATCTCCTTTCAATAAAAAAAATCTTTCCTCCTTAGACTGTACTCTTTCTTGGCAGCACTGGAGTAACTTATGCTCCAAATCGAAAGTCTTTGGACTAAGAAGGTGAACTAGGATATTTCAGCCGAAAGATAATAATAGAGAAGACATTTGCAATGTCTTCCCCAAACAGGTTAAGAGTACAGATTGATTCTCACAGTATAGTGTACCTGGTTTGTTAATTTTAATCATAAAACAACCATCTAAAATTCCAGGAAGCTGTCTATGACCCTTATCACAAATGCGATCAATTAAACGCTAATCTAACAGTTCCTATTAGAGTCCACTGGGGTGTTTCATTTCCTTTTGGTTTCTAAAACCGAATGCTTACTAATTTTCCTCCTATGGAACCAGAAACTTCTTTTTCTGTTTCTTCGGGTCACCTCAAATACACCTCCAGATTAACATCCCAAGGGAGAAAAGAAAAACTAGAAAGTTCAGGGCGTCTCCTATCCAATTGCTTCATATTGGAGATGTAGAGTTTTTCTCCACATATTAGCATATCGCCAGTAGCAGTGATGCAGATCAGCTAAACCAGAAGCTGCCTAGGGCAAGCTGGAGCTGCCAACCAGCCCCCGTCCCCGCCCCTACTCTCCCCGTGGCGAAATAGACTTGGAGACGGCATCTACGAGTGGAGTGAGATCGTCTGTCTCCGCAATTGTAAACAACCGGCTGCGCTAGGTTCAGTGAAATGTTTAAATACACTCCTGACTGCAAACACATCCACTCACCAAGTCACGCCAACAATCTCCCCTTCTCCACCTCTAGGAAAAAGCATCCTGAAACTGAATTGGCAATCCGCCGGTTGTGGCGTGGAAGAGAGTGAGATTACATTTCCCCAGGCATGCCGAGAGGGTACTGGGCGCTTAGCAGGTGCGCTGGTCGCTGCTAGATTCCCGGGACCACGTTTCAGGATGAAATGTGAAAACGCACAAACCCGCACAGCTGAGCGCCTGGTTAAAGCCAACACGGACAGTTCCCAGGGCAGCAACTGCTGCGTAATGACTGCCTCTTTTGACAAAGATTGGGGTATAAGGAGGACGCTACGGGTGCGGCCCCAGACGGCGCAGGTTAGGAGGTCTTGAAGTTCTCCCCTCTCCCCGAACCTGGGCTCCCCGGGTGAAATTCGAAGAGAAATTCAGAAGCAAACAGGTACTAAAGTGGGTCCTAGCCCCTCGGTATCTTCTGAGAGACAGCAGGAGCAGGACCCGAGTGGCCGAGCCCGGGGGAGGACGCTCCAGGTGGGAGAGATGCCCGAGGAGAGGCGCCCCCTAGTCTCTTCTGGGACCAAGGACCCTGTCCCCCGCGTCCAGGTCCACTTGTTAGAGCGCCTGGGATCTGCGAGAGAGCCCGGGCGAGGACACCCACCCCTTTCAGAACCGGAGGAGTTGGTGAGCAAAAGTGTCGCCTGAGAAGCCCAGCGAGCCCTTGAAGGGCAGCGCCCCCAGGGCCCCCTTGAACTGCGAACGAGGCCGACCTCCCATCTGCGCCGGGTGGTCCCGAGCCCGGCGGGGACCAAAGGAAGAAGGAGCAGAGGTTCTGCCACCTCGGGCAGGACTCCCAGAGCGGACACAGCTCGCCGCTCACAGCCGGGAGCGACCCAACCGCCGCCCGCAGCCTCGGGGCGAAGTTCGCCTGGAGTCCTTGGGTTGGGAGGGGGGCGAGTCAGAGGAAGAAACGCACCTACCTAGTCCAGGCGCAAGTTTCGGTGTCCTCCCCAGGTGCGGTTCCCCGCCCTCTTGCCAGGTGCTCAGCCCTGCCGGACGCTGCCTGCGCCCGGGACTTCAGGCTTCTCAGCCGGTTCCTGCGGGAAACGACTGTAAATCCACATTACTGTTCGAGCTGCCGCTCGCGCCCCCCCATCGCTCTCCTCCGGCCGGGGGCAGTGGTGCTCTCAGCCGGCAGCTGCCGAGGGCAGGGACCGAACCTGGCTACCACCACGCCTGTGGACGCCCGCTGCCAAGAGGGTGCTTGCGCCCGGGGTCGTACGTGTGTGCGAGAGTGTGTATACGCGTGTGTGTCCGTGCAAGAGAGAGTGTGCGTGTGTGTGCGAGCAGACGGGGTGAGCTCAGCCCCCGGGGCACTCGGAGGTGAACTCCGGGCAAAGCCGGAGCCTGCAGCGCTCCGGGGTGCAGGGCGTCTGCACCGCTGATGGCTGCGTTGATGTTGCCGTGGCCGCCGCCGCCGCGCTCTAAGGCTGGTCGCGGTGGTGCAAAAAAATGTTTCTCCGCTACTCGAGACCAAAAAACCTGCCCTGTCTACTGAGCATGCCCGGTTTGACAGCTCCACAGCCGAGGTTTTTTTTTTTTTTTTTTGGTTTTTTTTTTTCTTCCCCCTTTTCCCTTTTCCCCAAGACTCCGGGTTTTAGCCGCAGCTGAGATAGGGCGAGGGAGAAAGAGAAGGAGGAGGGCTGAGGGAGCAGGTAGCGGGCTGAGGAAGGGAAGTCGAAATGAGAAAAATCTGGGTGTTAGGAGGTGGAGAGAGGGAAGGAGAAAGCTGAGTATGAGAGCAGAGGAAGGAATATGGATCAACAAAATTTAGATTTAGTACCACAATGCGTACCTGGCCACGGGACTCTCATGACCAGCTTGTATTATTTTCCCCCAAGGGTTAGGTGGGGTGCGGGCGTCGGAGGAGTGTCTGTCATCCCCTCAACCTGGGACAGTGTTCCATAGTCATGACATACACAAACGCGCGTGCACACACAAAGGAGTGCTATCACTGCTCGATGTATAAAACCTCAGGACTGACTTAGAAAGAATGCCAAGTCTCTTGCCAGTATAACTTTGGCAAAAAGAAAAAAAGCGAGGGAGAGAGATTTGTTGGGGTTCCTCCTTTTCCACTCTCTCCGCCTTCCAGAACCGCCAAGCCCGTGGCTGCAGCGCATTAAGTGACCCGCAAGCTCTTGTATAGGTGTGTGTGTGAGAGCACTGCCGACTGCCTCCCGCTGACAGTGCGACCCCAGCGCGTCAAGGCCGGCCACACGCAGCCTCCTGGCAGCGAGTCAAGTCAGCACTTACAATGTCCGTCTGGAGGGTGGCCCAGTGCTCTAGCTCCTGCCTAGCCTGGCCGCCCAGTTCCCTGGGCTCCCCACCCGGCTCTGCCCCTCACCCAGCCGGGCACGAGGGCACGTACCGGGGCGAACCCAGCACGCTGCCCCAAGCCCTGGATACCCTCCCTTTCCACCCTGTTCAGCTTCCACGAAAAAGCGGAAAGGCGGAATCTTCATGCCCCTAAACTCGCTCTGGGAGCCTTAGGAGTCCTATTGGGCATGCTCAGGACTTGGAGCGCCAGGCTTGGAGGAACTCTCCAGCCTCCAACATCTGCACGTCTGGGCCAGATGTGAGTCTGAAGCATGAGGCGTTGGCGCCCCATTGGAGTTTGGCTCCGGTTCCAGGAAGGGCGGCGGCGACGCCCACAATCTCCTTCTCCTTCCCGGCTTCCCGGCGAGAGCCAGACCTTGGGAGATACCAAGTGCCGAGCCAGGGGAGCTGCACCAACTGGAGAAATCGGAGTCTCGGGTCTTCCCAGACCCCTTCCCCCCGCCCCCACCCCCACCCCTCCCCCTCAGCGCCACCCGAGCCATACACAGGTAGAGGGCGCGCAGAGCAGCAAAGAGCCCCGTGTGTGTTCTTGGGGACAGCTAACCTCTCTAGGTAAAGAAAAGAGAGCGCGAAGAGTCGCACCTTCTTTAGGAGAAAGACGTTTATTGATGGTTTTCTTGAGTGAAGAAAGCAGGGCGCGTGTGCATGTGTATGTGTGTGTGCACGCACGTTTGTAATTTTTCTCCGCAAGAGCAGAGACAGGAAAGCGTCAGGCTATGGCCGAGCTGAGAGCCCGCTAGGGGTTGCAATTAGGCACATTTGGAGCCTTAGCTGGCGCTAATTACCGGGAAGAGTTGCTTGCGGCTGTGGTGGGCGCGCACCAAAGCTTCCAGCTGTTCTCCACGCTGGGTGGTGGCAGCTGCGGCGCGAGGACGGCTTCCGGGCTGAATGGTCTCTGCTCCAGAGCTGGGGGCCCGGATTTGGTTTCCGAAAGAGGGTGACGCCAGGGGGAGATCTCGGAACCATGCGTTCCCATCTTTCTGGCTTTTGGTACAGGTATTTGCAAAGAGGGAGCACTGTAAACCCATCACACCTCTGAAGGTTAGAAATGTACCGAGCTAAGCACTCTCAAATCACGTTTATTCCCATCGACCCCTTTCCAACACCGCCTTCAGCAGCAGGCAGGAATCCTTTGGATTTCCTGCCGCTCACCATCACCCCACCTCCTACCCCCACCCCACCGCAACAAAGAAACAAAAGAAGACAACCGGACTCTGGGGGGGATAGCAACTGCTTCCAAAACCTTCTCTCTTTGGGTCTGTTGAAAAAGCAATGGGGGAGGGGATGGCTATAAAACTGTGTCTTGCCACCGGTATGTAAATGAACCTTACTAAAACCCACTACCTTTATCCAAAACAAAACAAAAACGTGTGTATCTTTTAATCCCAAATAAAAGATTCCTCTTTAAGAACTACCGGAACCCTGAACTGTGGAGGGAAAATACTTTCAGGAAATATCCTCAATTCCCACGTAAGAATTCTGAAAGGAGGAAAAAGAAACATCTGGCCAGTCACTTCTCCAGTGACTGGAAAACACTGAAGTCTAAGGAAATTCTGTAACCAACGATTAAGGAAACAGCTCCTCATTAATGAAATGGGAATTCAGGCAGAATGGCACATGAACAAAACATAACAGCCATAGAAATGAGATAGAGGATTTAAAACCATGATCATCTCACTCTCACACTTGCTGTCTCTTTGTTACTTTGTTTTTCTTTTTGAAGATACAGGGAGGAAGGGGCAGTTGATGCCTAAGAATTTTATGAAAGGAAACTCAGCTTGTTTCTCTACTGGCAATTCAGCAGTCGGTTTAATCATTAACAAAAACAAAAAACAAAAAATAACTCTCTCCTCTACCGCCTCCTCTTTATATTTTCTCTCATATTCTTCCCTCTCATTTTCCTCACTCATCTTCCACAGCTCCCTGGAGCCCTTAATTCATTTGGTCTGCATCTGTCTCCCTTTAGTTCTTTCAAAAATATTGTTTCCCTTTTTAATTCCAATGTACAAAGGGCTCTGTCACTTTTCTCCTTTTCTGGAGAACTGATTTACAGCTTCTGGAGATCCACAGCCTGATACTACAGGTGGATTCCTAAAACATTTATTCAACTTTAGAGATTCCCTAGACACACTTATGCAACAGAAAATTGAAGAATCCTCAAGTCGTTTTGCTCATGGGACCAATATTTGTATTTCAAAGGTGGATATAAGGAAGAAGGCACACTAAATTGCCAGTTTCACAATGGCCAATGTAAACCAAAATATAACCAATTATGATGGAGCATGTGATCTGTATAGGACAGGTGCCCAGTTGCCTAGATTACTCAAATAATTTGCTAGGAATTTTAAAAGAGATATGACTTTTTGTTAACAAAGACCACACACATGAACTCGTATACCCTTATATGTTTGTCCCCAGAATTAGTGCAATTACAAAAAAATCAATCCAGAAAAGATCTTGAATTATCTACTATGTTCCAGGAACTGTGCCAGCACAGGAAATTTGTAAATAAATTGAGACTTTAAAAAGCTAAGAGATGTTCAAGAATTTGTGAACATTTCAATAATCAAACAAGCATATATTGAGTGTCCACTACCATGTACCTAAAACAATAGAGTTCTAGAAAACAATATTTAGATGTTCTGACCTTGATATTTTTAAACATATTCGTTTAATCCATAGGTTGTATTCTCTGCAAAGAATGCATAATGGAAAATATCACTTATTTCAATCTTGTTTCTAAGTACTCTCATAAGTAAGAGTGTAAGTAAAATAATATTAGAACATTAAAGTTAATAACAATCACATAAAGAAAATCAATGTGAACCATCTAAAATTAAGGGTTTTTTTGTTTGCTTGTCTAATGGGAAGATGTTTTCAAAGGCACACTTTCAAATGTACTTGTGGTGGTGAACCATTATTTCCTATTGCAACTGATAACAATGTCATCCAGAGATCAGCTACCAGAAATTATGAATGGCACCATACCCTTTGGCTATAATGATTGGAAGCAGGAAAGGTAGCTTAATGATTTTCTACCCCAACAGTTTCCATAAACAGAGCTGTAAAAATTTCAGTCACCAGCTTGCTGCTAGGGACTGCCCATTTCTGGCCAGCTACAGGCCCTCTGGGGAAAGCAGCCACATTGGAGAAAGCTCACTTGAGCCTGGATGTGAACAGTTGGTGACCAGAATTCTGCATCCATCTGTTCAGAACAGAGTCAGACACATTATTTTTCACACACCCAAGTAAGGTTCAAGAGAACAAGTGACAAGCCAATTAAAGTCTTCTCTCTACCTATTCCTATTTAGTATCCAAATGGATACTGTGGATGCTTTCCTGGCTAGAGTTCCAAGAGGCAAAATACTTTTTTTTTTTAAACTTTCAGCTTTAGCAAGTCACTTCATATTCCACATAGCAAGTCCTGCTCCTGGAAGTGTACATTCAGACAGAATATCCCTCATTGGAAAGGCCCCATCAATACTGCTGCATCTAACTCTTAAAATATCTCTAATACAGATTAATCATAACCTTCAGAAACCAGGGCTTCTCAATAGGGTGCAGTGGCAATTCATTTGTGTTTTTGCTGTATGGGTGCAAATAATTACCTAAATTTGAAATTATAGAATGTTAAAAGAATGGAACCTTGGTCTTTAACTTATATGAAATTCACTTATATTTGATATACATATACCTAAAAATATGGCAATAATAATTTGTAGCCTCAAATATAATTTAGTACCTTCCCTTGCAGACCTGAAAGCTAGCTTTAAGATAGTTTGTCTTTTTATTGAAAATACTTTCAAGAATATTACTTTTTGGCACTTTTTAACTATCACAGTTGAAAAGAGGAAATAATTGATTTCAAAATGTACCATGATTTCTATTTGAGAGATGAAATTACACTCCAGAAAAAAGAATTTGAAAAGTGTAGAACAATTAGGATTGTTCTGTTGGCATTTAAATGCACTTGAACTTCTAACTTTGTGATCTCATCATCATAACCTTTTAACTGAATTATTATCATGATCAACTTACAGGTAACTATCAATTTGTATTGAAATAACTAAAGTATTTAGTGTTTCTAAAATGCATGCTTAATAATGGCCATAAGCAGACTTTTATAGTCACATACATTAACGATTGCTCTTAGATGCTGACAATTAGAATAGTCTATTATAAAGATTTTAAATGTGTTTTATATGAAAATTGGGGACTAGGATGTTATCATTCTCCATGCAACACAATAAGCATGAATAATTTCTTTTTAGACTCAGGAAACAAGCTCCCCATATGTATCTTCATTCTCTCATTCATAATTTCGTGAAGCAGACTTATAGAAAACCCACTATGTGTCTACTCAGTGCTAACTACTGGGAAGAGAATGATAAAACATACCTGGCCCTGCATCTGTGGAGATTACAATCCACTGGCAGGAAACTGACGTAACCAATATTATAATGAGATATATAGGGGGTTTTTTTGTTTTTATTTTCCCACCCACCACAGTCCATGTCCCACAAATAACATTTCACCTTTAATCAAGAAAGAAGCAGAGTTTGAAAAAAGATGACTCATTTGAACTTGAGCCCCAGCTCCATGACTACCCTTTTACCTAAAACACAGCCTCTGCCCAGAACCACGATGCTTGGAAACCAAGGTGGTCCTAGAGAGAAAATGCTGTTTAAGGGGGTAGGTAACATTCCATTTGGGTACATTGCAGCCATTGGACCCCCTGGTCTGGGGAAAGCAGCTGGGTTTGTGCCAGGGAGACTACCCACTCTAGGAAATGGGACCACAGTCTTCATTATAGGACCATTCATCCTTGGAAAGAAAGCTGGGTTTAGACCCAGGGTCCCAGTTGGCCTTGCAAAAGGAGCTGGGTTGATACCCACAGGGCCTGCTGGAGAAGAGCCCAAAGGGCCAGAAGCTGACCTGGGGAAATATATAGTTTTAAACTGAAGGAAAAGAACACAGTATTGGCAAGAAAACAACAGAGAAGACTCCACTTAGATTGGGGTTGGAGTGGTTAGGTAGTTTCCCTGAGGCAGTGGCTACTAATCTGAGGCCAGGAGAATGAGTACTAGTTAGTAGTCCAGGCATAAAGAAAAGAAGCTATGGTATTTACATGAGAAATACTGGTAGCTTTGCAATATCAAGTGCATCTGGAGTGTAGTGAGCATAGTTGTGTATTTGGGGTAGCAGTGGTGGTGATAGAAGATGAGGCAAGAGAGGCAGAAAGGAACCAAATCATATAAAGCAGTGGTTCTCAACCTTCCTAATGCCGTGACCCTTTATTAATACAGTTCTTCATGTTCTGGTGACCCCCAATCATAAAATTATTTTCGTTGCTACTTCATAGCTGTAATTTTGCTGCTGTTATGAATAATAATGTAAATATCTGATATGCAGGATGTATTTAGCTGACCCCTGTGAAAGGGTCGTTTGACCCCCAAAGGGGTCGCCACCCACAGGTTGAGAACCTCTTTATATTACAAAGATTTAAGGGCCTTGATAAGGAATTTGGATTTTGCCCTGAGGACAATTCAATTAATTAAATACAAAAGCAGATATGCAAACTTAACTACGTTTTATTAAGCCAGACATAAAAGATAACACTACAACTCTTCTCAATTTTTTTGTTGTGCAAATATAGCACTTTTTCATGAAAATCTTAGGTTAACATATAATAAGTTTGTTAATGTTATTTTCAGTGCATCAATACATAGATATTTAATTTCTGCCAGTTTTAACTTCTCATAAACATCAATAGAGATAACCAAAAGACAATAGCACTCTGAGGTCTCCAAAAATGTTTAAGAATGTAAAGGGGTCCAGAGACCAATTCATCTTCTCCTTTCTTAAAACTGGTTGTTGTTTCCCTTCTATCAGTATCTTTTATTATTCCAAAAGGCTAAGTCCTTAGATTCACAATAAGAAATTAATTTTTGCCCTAGCTGACTTGGCTCAGTGGATAGAGCGTCAGCCTGCGGACTGAGGGATCCCGGGTTCGATTCCGGCCAAGGGCACATGCCTGGGTTGCAGGCTTGGTCCCCAGTAGGGGGCATGCAGGAGGCAGCCAATCAATGATTCTCTCTCATCATTGATGTTTCCATCTCTCTCTCCTTCTCCCTTCCTCTCTGAAATCAATAAAGAAAGATATTTTAAAAAAAGAAAAAAAAGAAATTAATTTTTGCCCAGCCGGAATGGCTCAATGGTTGAGTGTCCACCCATGAATCAGGAGGTCACGGTCAGGGCTCATGCCCGGGTTGTGGGATCAATCCCCAGTGGGGGGCATTTTTTTTCTCATCACTGATGTTTCTCTCTCTCCTTCTCCCTCTCTGAAATCAATACAAATATATTTAAACAAAAAAATTAAATTAAGTTTTACCTTGCAATCTAGAATGATTACTTACAACTACTATGTGATGAATTTTGAAATTATTCTAGTCTATTCCAATTAAACCAATTACTTTAACCAGTAACACACACTTTGAAAAAGTGTGATCTCACCCCATTTGAAGGCTTAAGTAATTACTTCTAGTTTATATCTTTGAGACCATATCTCTTGTCCTAACATTCCTCCTAGGCTCCATCTCTAAAAGCTGCCTAGACAGTTCCTCCTTAATATTACAAAATTACTTAAAACTCAACCTGTTTAAATCTGAACTGATCCCCAATATATCTTTATTTTTTCAGGTTTTTAATTAATGAACTTATAAACAAAAAGGCTCCCATTTCAAAATAAAAACAAAATCCCACATCATATAGATGTTCAGTTACTACATTTACCTAAGCAACATACATACATGTTCAGTTTTAAGATGGTAACTAAATTTATGTGACAAATATGCTTTTTTAAAAAATACCAAGAACGTTATAGAGTTAATGCAGTTGTAAGGATAATCTAGCAGTCACTATGTTTTTATGTTTTCACTTGAGATGTTGTTATTTCTAGCACAGGTAAGCATGCAGTCTAACATGTACTCAAATACTAGAATCTTTGGTTGCTACCCTATCAGCCGGCTTGAAAACAAGAAGCCAACCATTTTAAGAATGATTTAAGTGAACAACATGCAAACGCCAGGGATGGATAAGCCCTAAGAATGCACAATTGTGAACATTTACAACCACAACTTTGGCTGAAGACTGTTCATGCTGCTCTTCTGAAATGAGATCTCAAGCAGTATAGTTCAAAGTAAAAGATTTTAACAAAAGTTAGCATATGTACAATTTCTCCACCAATTTTTGTATATCAACCATTTAGTTAACTTTTCTACTTAAAAAATGCAATAGAAGAGCATGAGTGGGGGGGAGGATGGGGGTTAATGGGGGGGATAAGGACACATTTGTAATACCTTAACTAATAAAGAATTAAAAAACAACAACAAAAAATGCAATAGAAAACTGGACACCATGTTTCACTGCTTCAGTTAATATTCACAATTACAGCAGTTACAATTCATAGCATCACCAATGCTGCCCAATATTAATATGTAAAATAAGTTCTTTAGAACAAGTAACCGATTGTCCATAACCACTGGCTAGTGTACATATGGACTAAAATTTCTAGATTTGGGGAGAAACAAATGCTGCTCTGATATCTGCACTGCTCCTTCTAATCCTTCACTCATGCTTGGGAAGCTGTGGGGTTTAGGCCTGCTGACCCTGCCCGCTTGAAGAGGCTCCCTGCTGTGCTCCTTTCTGCTTTAATAATGTCCAATCAAATATGAAGTCATAATGGTAGTTCAGGCTCCTGAAAAGGTTGCGGAATAGGTGCTTCAGATACATGTAATCCGGGGTTTCCTCAAAGCGTAGCCCACGACAGTAGTTTAAGTACATAGTAAATTCTGCAGGAAAGTCATTACATAAAGCTTCAACAGCTGTGGCCATCTTCTTTTCACAAATCTTTTCATATTTCTGTTTCTTTGTTGCAGCCGTTAGTCCTTGCCATGGCAGGCTGCTTCTATTAAAATACATCAGAACATATCCTAAGGATTCCAAGTCATCCCGGCGACTCTGTTCAATACCAAGATGTGCATTGACGCTAGCATATCGGACAGTGCCAGTGAGGTTTTTATCTTCTCTGTATGGTATGTGTTGCTTTGTTCTGTTGTCTCTGTACTTTTTGGCCAAACCAAAATCAACAAGAAATAACTTATTACAGTGACGCCCGACGCCCATTACGAAATTATCGGGTTTAATGTCTCTGTGTATAAAGTTCTTTGTATGCACATATTCAAGTCTACTTATCATCTGGTCAGCTAGCATAAGTACAGTTTTCATTGTGAAGGTTCTTGAACAGAAGCTGAAGAGGTCTTCAAGGCTGGGCCCAAGAAGATCCATGACTAGCACATTGTATTCCCTCTCCTGCCCGTACCACCGTATGTGGGGGATGCCAATCCCACCCTGAAGAATCTTATAGAGTTTGTTCTCATACATCAACTGGGGGTGCCTGGCCTTCTGAGATTCTATCTTCACTGCAACCCCCTCACCATTGGTGATGTTGACCGCCAGATAAACGACCCCGAAGGAGCCAGACCCGATCTTTCGTACCAATTTATATTTCCCTCCGACAATGAATTCAGACTTGGACATGCTGCTGCTAGCCATCCTGACAGACAAAGACCAGGCTAGGGCCAAGTCCCAAAACCTCACAGAGGCCTCTGGGGCTGTGGAGAAGGGCGGCCGGAAACCGTTAGGCCTCTGGCGTTTGAGGGCCCACAAGCCAACAAGAGGTACCTGATCAAAGCCGCTCAATCGCGTTTCTTTTTCGCCAGGCCGCAGTTTGTGAGGGTTTCTCGCGGTCACTAGGTTGCGCAGCTAGTCTCTGGACTTCCCGGCTGCCCCACTTTCGCCTTAGGCCGGAAAATGGACGCGGCGAGGGTGCGGTGAAGACCAGCTGAGGGCTCGCCACCAGCGCGCTGAGGGGGCGGGCGAGGTGAGAAGCCTAGTGCGTCACTGAGCCAATACGGTTGCGGCCAGCTTGCAGCTTCCGGCTTACAGCTTCCGGCTTACAGCTTCCGGCTTGCAGCTTCCGGCTTACAGCTTCCGGCTTGCAGCTTCCGGCTTGCAGCTTCCCGCTTCAGTCCGAGCGATCCACTCACTAGGCCTATGCCACCATTTCGTTACTGTGCTGAAGCCGCCATCTTGTTACTCCAGCTCCAATATATTTTTAAATAGGAAAAATGGAAGATTACACAATGATATCATTTCATATTTACATGAATTGACTGAAACTAAAATATTTACAAATAGATGTATAGAGAAAGGACTAGGAAAAATAAATCACAGTATTAATAGTGATTCAGGAAATTTTTAGTGATTTTAATTTTTAAAAATATTTTCCGTATTTTATTTTCCATAAGTATATATTAATTCATAACCAGGAAGCTATTATTTAAAAGTTAAGAACAGAACTAATATTCCTTATAAGTCCTATACCTCTTCTTGCCTTTCATTTTAAAGGTAGGATTCTATTCATATCATGATTTGCTTTTAACACATTTTTTTCAGTAATAATTATTTTAATAATGCAGACTCATTTAGGATGACTTTGTTTTATCACCAAAGGAATTCCAATTACAGGATGGGCATAGCCAGGAATCACATACTGCCACAAAGTAGGTTCATCCATTTTCTAGGTACCTGATGTTGAAGATCTATGCTTCAGACTACTGCAGCTCTATCTCTCTTGCAATTGTATGAAGTAAGGGTTATCCCACAGGTCATCACATAGATACAGGGGAGCAGTCTATCCTTTCATTCAAATAGTGTTATGAATAAAACCTAAAATTTCTTTAGATCACTTTTGCATCTGCCTGGGATGCCTTTTCTTCTCCATTTCTAGCTGTTTCTCCATAATTATCAGATTCATATCCATTACTACCTTTTCCAAGAAGCCCTCCCTGAACTTCCATCCTGAAATGCTCTCTTTTCTCTGAACTGCTAAAGTACTTTTTCTCTCTTGGCCCTTATTCCAGCCCTTTGTACTATAGTTATTTATTTAGATGCCTATTTCTCCTATTGTACATTTATTTCTTTGAGGGCAGGGACATGTCCTTCTGTATATCTTGTTTATACATAATAGGCCCTAAAGAGATAACTGGGGACAATTTCTGCATTTAACAACTTTATTTCTAAAACTAAGGATTAAAATTGGAATAATTCAGAGAAATATGTTGTTTGATCAAATTTAATTCAAATTATCTTGTCCTACCTCATATAGGAAACTTTCTTTAAAATCTAGTACCTTGATTTAACACCATCCTTAGTCAATGCCTAAGAGGTAATATTTATTTTGAAGAGATACTATATATTTAGAAAATTAGGCTTCTTAGATATGATGTCAATAATCTACAGCTGCATACTCAACACTTCAAAGCTTAAAAACAACATTTTACCATTTCTCATATTGTGGGTGATATGGGAATTTTTTCTGCTCATCTTGTTTGGGCTCATGCAAGTAGCTACATTTAGTTGGCAGGTCACCTGGGTCTGGGTTCATCCCACATGACCTTTCATGTCTGGTATCTTTGCTGGAGTGGCTGGAACAACTGAGGTGTCTAGGTCTCTCTCTCTCTCTCTCTCTCTCTCTCTGGTCCCTCTCCAAGAGATCTCATATCTTCTGGATCAGTTAACTACTGTTGTATATCCAATGACCCTAAAACTTAGTGGCTTAAAACAATAACAATTTATTATTTCTCATTATTCTGTGGGTTAATTACACATTTGCTTTGCTGGTTTTTCCTTGATACATTTGTGCAGTTGCATTCAGCTGGAAGGTTGGCTGGCCTGAAAGGTACAAGATAGCCTCACTCACATGTTTGGCAATAGATGCTGAGTGTTGTCTGGATGCCTTAGTTGTCATTTCTTCTCCACACGGTCTCTCATTCTCGAATAGGTAGCACCAGCTGCCTTAGATGCTGGTGTCAGAGCAGTACCCAAGGATGGCCAAGGTAGAAGCTACAACACCTGGAAAGGCCCAGGCTCTAGAACACACACCATGTTACTTCTGCTGTGCTTTATGATTTAAAGAAAATCACAGAACCAAAGACATAGACTGGGAGCTGCAAAATATTGTGGCTATGCTTTTCTTTGTTCCATAGGCACAATTTAAGATATGAATTATCATAAATTCAATGTTCTACTGGATTGTGGTACAGTTAAAATTCCAGTGTAAGTGATACAAACTTTTTCTTTTTTCTTCTCTTTTATTCAGAAGTTCTGTCACATTCTCCTTTTAGTTTTCTTTTTTTTTTCTGTTACATAGGAAATCCATGAATGCATTCTTATAGCAAGATATTTAAGGAATATAATAATAATAGCAAACTCTTTCACAGTAAACTTACACTATGTTCCAGACTTCATTTTAAGTGCTTTACATACATTGTCTCTTTTAACCCTCACAACAAGTCTTTGAGGTAAGCAATATCACCACCATTTTGTAGATAAAGAAAACTGAGGCACAGAGAGATTAGCTAGTAAGTAGCAGAGCCACTAAGTTTTGTGACTCCAGAGCCTATGCTTTTAACCACTTTGCTATAGCTGTTTAATCTTACCCCTACTTTTATTCTGTCAACAAATTGGTATGCATTTCTTTAGCTCTACTTCTACACACTTATGTCTAGAAATATGTCGTATGCATTTTTTACCTAAATTGGATCACATTATATGCAGATTTCTGAAACGTGCTTTTTCTATTTAAACATAGAGTAAGGTGATATATCAGTACCTATAGATCTACCTCATTTTTTTTAAACAGCGGCATAGCATTCCATTTTGTGGAAATACTATAATTTATTTAACTACTTTCTATTCGTGAACACTCAAGTAGTTTCCAATTATTTCTTTTTACAAATAATGCTACAGTTAACATTCTTTAATTCATCTTTATTATAAATTTTTGTACACTTCTATGAAAATTTCTTAAGATTAGATTCCTAGAGTTGATTTGATGGTTAAATGACTGAGCTATAAACTGCCAAATATCCCTTCAAAAAAGCATGAGTGTATGAAAGTGTCAATTTTCTCTATATTCAACAAGAGTGTACATCAAACAGTTTAAATTTAATGGACAAAGATATATCTTTGATGTTTTAATATATATTTGCTAGATTGCTAGTAAGGTAGAAATATTTTCTTTCTTTTTTTAATATATCTTTATTGATTTCAGAGAGGAAGGGAGAGGGAAAGAGAGATAGAAGCATCAATGATGAGAGAGAATCATTGATTGGCTGTCTCCGGCATGTGCCCTACTGGGGATCAAGCCCACAACCCAGGCACGTGCCCCTGACCAGAATCAAACCTGGGACCCTTCTGTCTACAGGCTGGCACTCTATCCACTGAGCCAAAGCAGCTAGGGTATAACTATTTTCATATGATTATTACCTCTTTGATTTCTTTTGTGAAGTACCTTTGTCAGTTTCTCATTTTTCTAATGGGTTATTTTCCTTTTTCTCATGGATTGTTAGAATTCTGATACAGTCTAGCCTTTACTCTTCTGTTGTATATGTTGCTGATATCTTCTTTCAGTTCACTTGATGTTGCCAAATCTGTTTGTTTTTTCTTTCATGGAGTCTGGGTTTTGTATTTTGCTTAGAATGAATTTTCCACCCACACTTTGTTTTTAAAGAGCTGGAAGCTTATTTATGTTTTTATTGATTTTAGAGAGATAAGAAGGGAGATGGAGAGAGAGAAACATTGATCAGCTGCCTTCTGCAGGCCCCCCACTGGGGATCAAGTACTCAATCCAGGCATATGCCCTGACCAGGAATTGAATCAGTGACCTCTCAGTGCATGGACGATACGCAACCAACTGCACAACACCAGCCAGGTCCCACCCACAATTTTTTAAAATATCCATTTTTTCCTTCTATTATTTTTAATATGTTGTTTACAAAAATCTTAAGTCTAAAGTTTATTTTTGTTAATGGCTTCTGTTAGGGTACAGTCTATTTTTTCTCTCCATTTGATGGACCACTGGTCCCAAAACCTTTTATTGCAGGTCCATCCTTTTCTCAGTAATCTGAAGTTTATTATAAATCCAATTAGTCTACCTTTATACATCTTTTTAAAAATTTCTCAAATCTGTTCCACTGATTTGACTGACTTTCCTGAACTAATACCATACTATGTTAACATTGTTTTATAGTGTTTTGACATCTCTCTAGTAAGGCATCTCCCTTCCTCTCTCATTCTTCTTTTTTTATTAACTTTCTTTGTGACTAAAAAGATATATGTGTCACATTTTTCACCTATAGGTACTTTCAAGATCTTTATATTCTCTAGAATTGGTTTATAATAACCCTACCTGTCTATCAGGAATGCTGTGGAAAATAGCTTGTGAATTTGGGTTATTATAATATGACAATTAATATGTAGGAATGCATTTTCCACAAGAAAATTATCTGCAACACCAAGGATTAACCTTCCATCAGAGAATAGAGTGCATATGAGAAATTTACAGAGAAATTAGGTGGGGAAACCTCATGAGGCAGATGAAGAGGATCAAATCATTATCTTGAATGAAGGGCCCATGAGGTAGGACACATAAGCTAACCTTCTTGCTCACATTGTCTTACTCAGCCTTACCTAATTGAATAAATACATATTTCAAATAAACAACCTTGAAGCGAAGTTATCCACAGGATAACTTTCACTTTTTCTCTCCTCAGGGATTGACCTTGGTATTCACTTCTCTGCCCAGAAGCTCCAAATTACTTGGAACTGACCTTCCACTTGTAGGAGACCCCTTCCTTTACCAAACATCAAGTAAACAAAACACTAAACAGCTCACAATGTACACACAACCCTCTAGTCATGGCAGAATCTTCTAGAAAGATGGGGGGAGGGTTAGAGGAAACAGCTAGTTATATAATTATGCAGAGTTGTTGTTTTAACCATTTACTTTATGCTTCCATTTGTTGTACTTGATAGGACTATATACTGTTAACAGGCTATTGGTTAGTAAGTATTTTCAACTCATACTTTTAAACCTTAGAATCTCCTTAAACTCAGGAGTAGCCTATTTAGGTGTAGCCTCTAAAATTGTCCCACAAGCAAAGCAAACATCATCTATCAACTGTTAGTTTTCAATATGCCTATTTTCTAAGTAATGTAAAGATGTTGTACATTGTTCCTTCACAGGAACACTGCCAAAATTATTAATACAATTTCTTTGGAGGGAAGGAGGAGAAATTGTTTCCCTGATGTCTCTGTAAAATTTAAATGAAAATGAATGAGATTTGAGTGTTAGTATTCATGGCTGCTAGTTCTTCTCTGTTAATTTACATTTATATTCTTAATGTCTGGGTTGAGCCTAGGGAAATTTAAAACTCAATTTCATTAATGCTATAACTTCCATAGGAATCTCAATATGCACAGAAGTTCCTAGATTGTGGAGTTATTGGATGAGACTATAGCAACTAAGCATAATTGCTGAGTGGTTTTGATGGTTAAATATGTACTGTCAATTTTGATTTTTGAAATTCCTCTGGGCCTAAACCCAGTGTCCAAAAAGTTTTAAAAACATGAAGCTAATATAGTAATGAATTTTAACAACTTTAAAATGGAAACGTTACATTTATGAACCATTGCCCACCGCTGATTAATTATGATTTAAACTAGATCATGTTTCACATTTGCAACTATTACATTGACAAACATGATGTTTGCGATTACTGCATAGCTTGACGTTTGCAAGTTCAGCTCACAAGAGTAAGGATTTTTTTCACTTAGTTGCTTTTATTGCAAATATAACCACTACTGCCAGTGGGCAAAAGGGACTGAGACTTAGGAATATATGGTCCAAACAATACTGGTTTCCCCTGCTCTCAGATAGATATCCCTTTTTTCTTCTTTATAACCTATGTGTAGACACACTTTAAAAATATAATATTTAAAGATTATGTTTATGAAGTAAGCTCTTTTTAGGAAGAAAATCCCTGGACATTCCAGAAAGCCATAACAGAAATAACACTTTAATCTAACCCTTTTAAAATCCTCACTTTGTTTATTTTTATTAGACCACTCACTAGGTCACCCTGAATTCTGTTTTAGAATTATATCCATCCCAGGGAAGTTCTACAACTCTAACACTTCAGACTTTTAAGCCTCTTGAAACTATAGACCCTGAGAACTTTAACTGAAAGACTCATTTATCTTACTGCCCTCTTTCATAAAATGCAGCTAAAAATCATTTTTATAAGTTTCAATTAACTTGCTAAAGTAGAAAGGTAGAAAAGATGAAAAAGAAGGAAGAGGAAGGGAAGAAAAGGGAAGGGGAGGAAAATACTATACAATTGACAGTGGTATCAACTCCTCTGCCTCCAGGCACACACTTGGCTACACTGAAGGCTACAGCAATGATTCTCTATGAAGAAAACATCCATCCCTAGAGGGCAGTATCATATGGTGGGACAGAAAGGGAGGAAAACAAGAGGGCCTATGTGTTGGGTTTGAAAAAGTTTTCCCAGTAATATAGAAAGTAACAAAATATATATATGACTAAATTTTTCCATATAGAAAGTATTGTCTACTTCCTTTATATTAGAAAAACTAGAGGCCCAGTGTACAAAATTCATGCTTGGGGGACGGGGAAGGCAGTCCTTCAGCCCGGCCTGTGTCCTCTCCAAATCTGGGACCCCTCGGGGGATGTCGGGCCTAAACTGGCAGTCAGACATCCCTCTTGCAATCCAGGACACTGCATGCACCAGTGACCATACTTTTCATATAGGTGAAAGGCATCTTGCTGTTGTATGGGCAGCTACATTTTTTTGCCCTGATTATAAAAAGTAGTACATAACATGATCCTTCTGAGGCAGTAGTACCATTTTCCCCATCTTATGGGTGGAAAAACTGAAGCAGAGAGAAGTTAAGTAATTGGCTTTGTCACATAGTTATAAATGTCAGAATCAGGGCTGACCACAAAATATGCAAGCCAGAGTCCATGCATGTCATCACTGCATCATCCTGTTTTTTCAGGGTCAGAGTAGCCTTGCCAGGTTTTAATTTTTAAATCTTAGAGACTGTTCCCAATATATAGGGTAGGGTTCCAGGGCCAATCTGTGGGGCGAACGGTGGGTGGGCCTATGGGGGGGGGCCTGCTGGCACCTGCCTTGGCTGGTGGCCTGGCGCCACCCACTGGCTGGCCCTGACCCCCAATCGCTGCCATTGGTCACCTCCCTCTTGGGTGGTAGGTAGGAGCTCAACGCAGGAGCTGCCCCTGGTGGTCAGTGCACTCCCACAGGGGGAGCACCGCTGAGTCTGAGCTGAGTCTGAAGCCGGGCTCACAGCTGGTGAGTGCAGCAACAATGGCTGGAGCCTCTCCCACCTCCGCTGAAGGCGGGCGGTAAGGAACAAGGGGTCCCAAACTGCAAGAGCCCCTGACTGTGAGAGGGATGTCTGGCTGCCAGCTTAGGCTCGATTGGGTCTAAGCCAGCAGGTGGACATCCCCTGAGGGGTCCCAGACTGCAAGAGGATGCAGGCCAGGCTGAGGAGACCCCCCCACCCCCACCCCAAGTGCAGGAATTTCATGCACTGGGCCTCAAGTTATAAATAAAAAATAGTTCCATGTGCCTTGGCCTGTGTGACTCAGTTGGTGGGGCATCTGAAAAGTTGCTGGTTCAATTCCTAGTCAGGGCACATGCTCAATCCCCAGTAGGGGGAGTTCAGGAGGCAGTCGATCCATGTTTCCCTCTTGCATGGAAGTTTCTCTCACCCTCTCCCTCCCTCTCTCTCTAAATTTGCAATATGCATTGCCTAGGACACAGACAATAGGGTGAGAAACTGGCAATTTTTGAAAATGATTACATGTAAATATACATTAAAGATTCACTAATTCAGCATGGTTAAATGGGGCATAAGCTATCTTCTAGGTACCCATATTCAGGATATGCTGAGAGTCTTACCAGCCCCTGTTCATCAGAACTAGTTCATGGTGTAAGGCCTAAAATTAAGGCCCATAATTTCAAGGTATAACTGAGAGAGCCTCAAATAGCCTAACCACAAGTTTTCCTCCCCACTCTGCTCTCACATATAAGGTCCCCTAGTCCAGTGGTCGGCAAACTGCGGCTCGCGAGCCACATGCGGCTCTTTGGCCCCTTGAGTGTGGCTCTTCCACAAAATACTGACTTCTGCGCAAGGGCCACAAAGTTTCAATCACACTGTACGTGAGCGCCAGCACGTGGTATTTTGTGAAAGAGCCACACTCAAGGGGCCAAAGAGCCGCATGTGGCTCGCGAGCCGCAGTTTGCCGACCACTGCCCAAGTCTGACAACCCTCCTTATTAAGGAGACCAGGCATAGTTCCTGCCTATCTCTGAGTAGTCGGTTTCAGTTCTGTGTTAACCCCACAGAATTATTCCATCCCATTTTCCCACAGGAACCAGAAGTCATCCCATCCTTCTGATACTACAAAGCCTGCTTCCTACAACCCCTGATACCTGGGCACTGCAGTGTGGCACTGCATAGCTTGTGGTCTCCTCCTCCCCTAGATAGTGAATGCATGTAATTAATAAACTGCTGCTAATCTCATCTGCCCAGTGAGTGTCATGTGTTGTTCAGCCTTCCCCATAACCCTAGGGTGGGAATATCTTTCTCAACAGTGGGGTGAACAAGAAGCCATCTAAATGTAGTGACACACTGGAAAATATGTTTTATTAACAGAACTAAACAATAATGAATTTCCACTAATTTTTCAATTCGGGGTGGGAAATGGAAGGAGTTGGAAAACAAGTAGAATTTTCTTTTTATTTTTTTTTCAAACAAATGTCATGATTTTGGAAGCATTAAAAAGATATAGTGCCCAGCCAGAGTGGTTTTGTGGTTGAATGTGGACCTATGAACCAGGAGGTCAAGGTTCGATTCCTGGTCAGGGCACATGTCCAGGTTTCGGGCTTGATCCCCAGTAGGGAGCATGCAGGAGGCAGCCAATCAATGATTCTCTCTCATCATTGATGTTTCTATCTCTTTCTCCCTCTCCCTTCTTCTCTGAAATCAATAAAAATATATTTTAAAAAACTATATAGTGATTTATCAGGTGGTTCCATAGCTGGTGTCAATAAGATACGCTGTTTTTTCAGGACCATGGTATAAACCAGCATTTCCCTAAGTTTTTCACAAGATTCACTAGAAGGAATTATTGATAAAACAGATAACCAACGCCCTCCTCCTAAAAATTTTTATTAATTGAGTGTGAGGCAGGACCTTGGCATTTGTTTTGTTTTCATTTTATCAAGCTTCTAGGTGACTCTTATCCTCAGGGTTATTTGAGGAACAACTGTTAAACTGTAGTAGTGATAGGCTCAGAACAGTGGGAAAAGTGAATTTCTTAGGGACTGAAAGAAAAGCTCACTGGCTTTTGGAAGATTTAAGTTCCTTCATCTGTGTGCCTGAAGTCCTCCCTCCCTTCCTTCCTTCCTTTCTTTCTTCCTTCCTTCCTTCCTTCCTTCCTTCCTTCCTTCCTTCCTTCCTTCCTTCTTTCCTTCCTTCCTTCTTTCCTTCCTTCCTCCTCATATCTTTTTTTTCAATTACAGTTTACATTCAGTATTATTTTGTATTTCAGGTGTATAGCATAGTGGTTAGATATTCATATATTTTACAAAGTGATCCCCCTGATATTTCAAGTACCCACCTGGCACAGTACATAGTTATTAAAATGTTATTCACTATATTCTCTATGCTGTACTTTACATCCCCGTGACTATCTTGTGACTACCAATTTGTAGTCCTTAATCCCTGCACCTTTTTCACTCAGCCCTCCCAACCTCCCTTCCCTCTGGCCACCATCAGTATGATCTCTGTATCTATGAGTCTGTTTCTATTTTGTTTCTTCATTTATTTTGCTCTTTAGATTCCACATGTAAATGAAATAATATGGTATTTGTTTTTCTCTGTCAGAAAGTCTCCATTTTCTTAATGTCTTTTGGCTAGGAGCCTCTCTTAGCTACTCAAGGCTGCCTCAATTTTATTGTCATGTAATCTCCATAGACAGTTTACCACATATATATTTACCTTTTTCTAGGTCAGTGGAAGTGTCTCTTTAACACTTCACTTTCTTTTAAATCCTTCACCTGATTATGCCAGGCCCACCATTTGTTGATTAATTTAAGTTAAACTGATTAGTAACCTAATCACAGGAGTAATATCTCAACATATCTGTGTGTTCAATCATTTTTAAGAAGATGGGGCTTATACAAGGCCTGTACACAAGAGGGAGGGAAACTTTGGGGGCATCTTAGAATGCTGCCTACTACAAATGTGATTCACAATTAGAATGCAATGAAGGAAATAAAAAAAATAAGTATTGTAGGATGACACTTAATCAAAATGGGTACCCATATGAAAATTCAAGAATATTAGTATAGAAATGTGAGAATATTTTAGTAGGTTAAAGGAGAAGAGAATGATTTTTAAAATTGTGGTACATTTACACAATGGAATACTATGCAGCTGTAAAAAAGAAGGGCCTATTACCCTTTGAGACAACATGGAGGGACCTGGAAAGTATTATGCTAAGCAAAATAAGCCAGTCAGAGAAAGAAAAATATCACATTATCTCACTTATATGTGGAATCTAATAAACAAAATAAACTGAGGAATATAAAATAGAACCAGAAACATGAAAATGTGAAACAGACTGACGAATCTCAGAGGGAAGGGAGATGGGAAGACATTAACCAAAGAATTTACATGCATATATGCATTGCCTAGGACACAGACAATAGGGTGGTGAAGGCCTGGAATGGGGTGGGTACCAAGGGAAGGGGAGGGGAATAATTGGGGGCGGGGGAGGGAAGACATCTGTAATATTCTCAACAATAACGATTTTTTAAAAAGCATACTACACTACCCAAATAAAGAATATGATAGTTATCTGTTTTAGACTATCCCAATTTTTAGCCCTTGATAGTGTGCTCAGTGGTTAGAACATCAGCCTGTGTAACAAAGGGTAGAAGGTTTGATTCCCAGTCAAGGGCATGTACCTGGGTTGCAGGTTCGATCCCTGGCCCCAGTCTGTCACATGCTGGAGGTAACCAATCCATGTGTCTCTCTCACATGGATATTTCTCTCTCTCTCTCTCTCTCTCTCTCTCTCTCTCTCTCTCTCTCTCTCCTCCCACACTCCCTCCCTTCCACTCTATCTAAAAATCAATGGGAAAAATATCCTCAGGTGAGAATTAACAACAAATAAAAATCTCATTTTTATATTGGTAAGATATCATAGGGATAATAACTTAACCTATATACACATTTTAGACATTTCTGCTAAAAGTAAAACATTCTTGTCTTCATGTTTTCTAACAAGGGAAAAAAAAAGAAAAAGCACCAATGGGAAACATTGTTTTGGACTTTTTATTTACTGACAATGCAGAAGTGATTGAGGAATTCATAGCAACAGAAACATTCAGAGAAAATTACCCCTTTTAAACCTGTAACAAAGAAACAAACTGTAGACATTTAATATACCATAGGCCTCGAGGAAAATAGCATTAAAAATGTTAAGACAAAATAATGCTAAGAGCTAATGAATACATATTCTAAAAGTGAAGACGTGTATGAGAAGTTCTAAGAGGTAGGAAGGAAATGAGTTAAGAAAGACTCTTCAGAGGAAAGAATTCCTGGGTCAAACCTTAACAAATCAGTCAGAATTAGACAGGTCCAGAATCAGGGTAGTGGTAATGGTGGTGAATGGAGTGAGATGAGAAGAAAGGGATTCTGTTTCCAAAAGAGAGGGTATAAAGTAAAAACAGAAGAGATCCTAGGAGAGAATTTGGAGGAACATTAAGTGTAAGGGATGGTCAGAGAGGTACAAGAGTTCGGAGGAGAACCCAGAGAAACATAGGGTCATGGAAGCCAAAGTAAATGGTCATTTCAGAATGGCTTGCAATCTTTGAATACTATGTCAAATCAATGTGGCCACTGGATTTGTCAACCAGGAGACATTAAGGACCTTGGTGAGAACACTTTACTTGCAGTGGTAGGGCAAAAGTCTGATTGTAGTCTAAGGTAGTTTACCTAAATGAAGCAAGGAAGCAGAAATTAAGACAATGGGTGAATATATACTCTAGATATCAAAAGCGGTAGTAGCAGATGGCAATAGACTCTGACCTCAGTCTTATACATTTTTGTCTCATCCTAGCTTCCAGATATGTCTTATATTCCAAAATAAGCATGTATAAGCTAATTGGGTTTCTAAAAACTAAAGAGTCAATAACTGATCAGAAAATCTGCATATTATAGCGATGGTGTAGGTTAAGATAATGGTAAAGACATCTTTGAGACAAGATATTTTAATAGGAGAATGCCAGTAATAAAGTTTTGCAAGCAGTGAAGGAGAGCTGGCTAATATTTATTCCCAGGAACACCCTCACATATCCCCACCCAAAGCATACTGATGAGTAGCTTTCTTTCCATGGAACTTCTTGTTAGAAGCCTCCTTGTCCTTGGAAGAGAACTAAGGTTTGGCTTCATGAAAAGAAGAGGTAGGTTGTTTATCATAAAACACTCTGGCATAGTGAAAAGCATTATGAAAGAGGAAGACATTTGAAGATGGAGAGGGGCACCCTATCCCCATTGGGAGACTGGGAGAAAAGAGGAAGTTTAAGGCAATAGAGTAGGGGTGGGGAACCTTTTTTCTGCCAAGGGCCATTTGGATATTTATAACATCATTCACAGGCCATACAACATTATCAACTTAAAAATTAGCCTGCTATATTTGGTCAAACATACATTAACTCACCCCTCATGCCTTAGCAGGGCCAGACCAAATGATTTCATGGGCCTTATACAGCCCACAGCATGCCAGACATTCCCCTCGCCCCTCCAATACAGGCTTAAGAGTTTGAGAAAGCATATGCAACGAAAGATTGGAGACAAGTTGAGATTAAATGACCTCAGGTTTCTGAATAGAATGTTGGTCCCAGATTGTTTCTGTTTTAATGTGTATATGAGAAAGATGAAAGGGGATAAAATATAGACTATCCTTAACTTTTGCATACTTGACTTTCAAGCTCTCCACCTTATCTTTTTTTTCAATTGTAGAGGTTTTTGTTTTTTGTTTTTAAAAAAAAACACACGCACAAATATGTTCTTATTGATTTCAGAGAGTGGAAGGGAGAGGAAGAGAGACAGAAACATCATTCAGTTGCCTCCTGCATGCCCTCCTATTGGGGATCAAGTCTGCAACCCAGGCATGTGCCCTGACCAGAAATTAAACCAGAGACCTCCTGGTGCATGAGACACACCCAACCAACTGACCCACAAAACTTCACGTTTAGTTCATCCTAAGGCCTGTTCTTGATGTCAGTACATGGATAAAACTGATAGGGTGGGCACAAGGCCAACATAATCAGCAGTCAAAACAAAGCCTGCTGGTCTGATACATGAGGTGGAAAATGTTTTAATTGCATGGATGCATGATCAGATACAACAAATTCAAATGCCTCTGAATCAAGTAATTTTAGCAAAGACCTTCTCTTTTCAAATTTCTTAAAAACGGGCATAGTGAAATATAAGAGGAAGATGTTTTCCTCATGAGATTTGCTTCAAGAAAAAAGAAATAGATGACAACTGCCCTGCTGGCATGGCTCAGTGATTGAGCATCAATCTGTGAACCAGGAGGTCATGGTTCAATTCCTGGTCACATGCCCGGGGGTGTGGGCTGGATCCTGTGTGAGGTGTGCAGGAGGCAGCTGATCCATGATTCTCTCTCATCATTGATGTTTCTATCTCTCTCTACATCTCCCTTTCTCTCTGAAATCAATAAAAAATATACATTAAAAAAAGAATAGATATTTACTTCAGAATTGAGGGAAAGCTGCAGTATGAAACAGGTTACACCTTTCTCACTTATATAACTTAGAAGGTTCATCTTGTGATCTTTGTCCCATAAGGAATTGGGTGGCAAATTAAGAGTTGCATGTTCTTCTAAGAAAGCATTCAATATGAACAATAGTTAACAAAATCCGTGATTAGGCAAAGGAAGAGAAAAAACATGATTGCTACCTTAAAATACTGTCATGTGGAGAATTGAGTCTAATTCTGTTCTTTTTAAAAAGCCAATGAGGAAGTATAGACAGTCTAGGAAGAAAACAAAAATCTAAAAATTATTACTGTACAATCTGGAATGGATTACTTTCCATGCTGCTCATCGCTGGCAGGTTTAAGCAGAAACTGGAAGTCCACCTACCAGGCGTACTGATCATAAACTGTGCTCAGGAACTCTTACAAACCCTTCCAACTCCAGATTCAAAATGATTTGTGAATTTGGGCAGTTGTGAGGAGGTGAATCACAGAGTGCTTTGGTATTCTGCAAACATTCATATATGTATTATTATTACCACTATGGTTGTTATTATTTTACTTCTTCTTATATCATGCAGTGATAGAGATACCTCGATCTTTAAAACAGCAATGCACAGCACGCAGCATTTTCAGCTAAATCCTATACCTCCTTTATGTTTTTTAAATATATTTTTTATTGATTTCAGAGAGGAAGGGAGTGACAGAGAGATAGAAACAGCAATGATGAGAGAGAATCATGGATTGTCTGCCTCCTGCACACCCACAACCCAGGCATGTGCCCTGACCAGGAATCAAACTTGGGACCTACTGGTTCATAGGTTGACGCTCAACCACTGAGCCATGCCGGCCAGGCCCTCCTTTATGTTTTAATGTTGTTCTTTGGGTATAATTTGGCACTACAGTCCCTTCCTCAGTGGGACATAGTCTTTGGTTTCCTTTTAAGTAGAAATAACAGATTTCTTCTGAGTTATTCATTTTCTCTGCCCAAATCCTCTTTGTGCCTTCCATATATTTATGAAACTGACAGGGCTTACTGGTCAGGGTAGCTACTTTGTAACAAAGTAAAATTAACAGCTTTATCCACAAGGGTATCAAAACTTCGACATTTTTAGTTTTATTCTTTAATCAACTAAACTGGACTCACACCATCCAATGCAAACTCTAGTTAACTTTCTGACTGTATTCTGCATTTGATTTATGGCATTCATGTGTCTTATTAATTGAATTTGGTTGCTACTTTGAATCATAAGTTTGTTATGATTGCTGACATTCCCCACAAAAAAGTAGAATAGTAAAATATTATAAAAACATGGAAAGACAGTCTATGTAGAGACAGTATAATACGGTAGTTAATTGTGTAGGTTCTATAGCTGAGGTTTAAATCTCAACTTCATTACTTACTAGCTCTGTGATCTTGGACTAATTATTTCACTGTCCTGTGTCTCAGTGTTCTCACCTATAGAATGGAATAATAAAAGAATCTGTCTCAATATTTTATTATGAGCAATGAATGAGATAATACATGTAAAGCCAAAATTTTAACTGTCATTATTATTGTGATTTCATAACTGTGAAACTGAGAATGTTGTATACTATATAATAGCATGAAATACAGGGTATCCCCAAAAATGTATACATACTTTAACTGCTGATAGCTCAATTTTGAAAAGGAAATGTATTTTTAATAAACACTGCATTTGTAATTATTCAAAGTGTGTGTATACATTTTGGGGACACCCTATATTTAATTCAATTTGCAAATAAACATAGGAAAAGCCTTTAATAAATATATTTTAAAATATATTAATCTGTTTTTTCAAATATAATTACTCGTTCTCTTCTCCCAAAGAAAACGATGAATAGGTGCAGCAATAGCACATTTAATTTAGGTATAGCTAAAACTGTCCTTAAGGTAATAAAATGTAATATAAAATATCATTTGTTGTATCATGTATATCAGAAGAATTTATTCAAACTAATGAACTAAGTTTGCGAAACAAAGTTCGCATGTTAGAAAATGTATAGTTGTTAATTTCTTAATTGAAAAGCAGTGCCTAATAATAATAGCATTTTCCTACTAAAGAAGAAAAAAACAAACTTTCATTTGCTGTTAGATATCCAAACTGATTTATTTGATTAACATAATCTTTTATAACACACTGAAAATAAAAATTTGTATGATTTCTCTCTCCTTGTATTGCCAAAGGAAATGCAGTTCTGCAGAACACAAATGAACTGTGTTAACAATTATGAACCATTTGACAGTAGAACAATATTATTGTTGAAACCTAATTTGGACAAGGCATAAATTGGGTGACATCCAACCAGGTCACATTGAAGCTCTGTGATTTAGTTCAGTGTTATTAATGTTTCTTCTCTCTTACAACCAACCTTTAAACATTAAAACAAAACATACACAATGGACTGTGTATTGTTACATGCAGAATCTGCAGTGAGATGACATAGAAGAAAACCAGTTTTATCACATTTTAAAAGATCTTGCCCATTATTTTTCAATCAGTGAAGTATGAAATAAATAGACCTCCTTAAAAACATTTTATTTGTTTTTTTGTTTTCAAAGATTACATGATAAAAAAGAATGATAGAGCTTTGAAAATGGAACATGTACCTAAACTGAAGCAGAAATCCTGTGAATTTTGAAAACCTACGTCCAATTAAGAAACCTATGTATATATTAGAATTCTTTCCTGAGCTTGTGTACTTTTAAAATTTTATCAGCTGCTGAGAACCAGAGACGTTATTTATTTTCTATAAGCAGAGCTGACTTTTCCATTAGGCATAGTGCCTGGGTTCCATACATTTTTAGGGGTCCACAAAAATGGTTTCATTTTCATTTCTTTTAATATCAGAATAAAAATGAATATGATAAGATTGCATATATTAATAATAACAATGAACATATAAATATTCATGTTTATTTCACAGCAGTCAAAATATAATTTTTAATTTCTTTTTGGAGTAAAAGTCCACAAAGGCAAAAGGGTCTATGGCCCACGGAAGTTATAATTGGCCCAGTATATACTTTAAGAGGTAGTGGTAGACCAAATAATGGCCCCCCAAAGATATCCATGTCTTAATCCCTGGGACTGTGAATGGCAGAAAAGGGTTTTGCAGGTGTGAGTAAGAATCTGAGGTAAGAAGACTATCCTGAATTATTTGGGTAAACCCTAAATATAATCAGACATATCCTTACAAGAGGAGGCAGAGGAAATTTTGATACATAGAAGAGAAGGCAGTGTGACCATGGAGGGAGAGATTGGAGTGATCAGTCACAAGGCAAAGAGTACAGGCAGCCACCGGAAGCTGGAAGAAACTAGTAGTGGGTGTTTTGTGTTTGTTTGTTTTTTGCTTTATTTATTTTTTAATTTATCTTTAATGTTGAAAGTATTACAGATGTTTAAGATGTCTCCTCCCCTCAACCGCTCCCCCAGGCCTTCACCTCACTATTGTCTGTGTCCATGGGTTATGTATATCTGCATATAACTTCTTTGGTTAATCTCTTCTCACCCCCCACTTCCCTCTGAGCCTGTGAATGGAGCACGGATCTGCCAACACCTTAATTTAGACCCAATGAAACTGTCTTCACAATTCCAGCTTCCCTAAATGTAAGAGAACAAATGTTTGTTGTTTTAAGTTACCAAGTTTGTAGTAATTTGTTACAGCAGCCATAGAAAACTAATACAAAGAGTGTTGAACTTTAAATTTGTTTATTCCTTAAAGAGATTTTTCCAATTGTACTGAAAAAGAAAAATAAATGGTATGAAAGATAATGAACATTGATGAAAGAAATATCCATTTATAATCCAGAGTGTCCCCCAAAAATGTATACACACAATGTCTATAGATTCTATTACATTTTGAGAATAAAATATATTTTAATAAACACTGCTTTTATAATTATTCAAAGTGTTTATACATTTTTGGACACCCTGTATTTAAATAAAGCAAAAATGCCATTATGCTTGAAATTAATATGAATTGTGGTTAAATGAGTAAGCAGCACTTGTATTTTGTTCATGCTAAATAACCCATGATAAAATTTTATCTAAAATTAACAGAGACTCAAAAATGTGCCTTATAACAACATTAATTATACCTGCAACATATAGCCAAAACCACTTTTTAAAAAGGACTTAAGTTGATTAACCACAGAAATCACTCATAATCACAAACACTCAATCTTTACCTCATTACCCCTTTCCATGCTTGAAAAAAAATTTCTTTTCATCACAAGAGGAATGGAGGGGCACAAATTTTCTGAGCTGCTGAAGCTTGTGATTGAAATTAAGCTTTATGACGCTGCTTATAGAAATAAGAAGGGCAAATGACAATGCACTTTCAAAAGCAAAAAGCAAGGAATGGATTGTTAAATGGGCAAAGTTAAGTAGTCTCCTGAAAAGGCATCTACTAAAAGTGATATGTCAAAGAAGTAGTCTTCATGTGTTGCTATAGATCTGTTATTATAATCTCTGCATTCAACAATATCCTTGCTTTAACATTTATCCTTGCTTTGAATTTCAATGGTTTGCAGTGAGATTGATCTGTTTAAACGCTGAATGACTTGGAAATAACCTGTCCCTTTGCTCAGGTTAATCAAGAAGTGGGGAGCCCTGGCCGGTATAAAAACCTTTTTGATTCCCAGTAGGGACACATAGCCATGTTTCTCTCTTTCTCTGTCTCCCTTCCTGTCTCTCTAAAATCAATAAAAATATATCCTTGGGTAAAGATTTTTTAAAAAAAAAAGAAGTGGAGAAACAGTGCCCTTATTTTTCTAATATAATCTAGTCAATTTCCCTTTCCAAATTCACAGAACTCAATAAACCACAATGATATGAACATTCTCCAAAGTTGCTCACTCAAAAAGTAATTAATTACAGAAGGATGCTTTCAAATTCACTATACTTCCTTACAGATTTGTATCATTAATTTCTTCCTCTTCACATGAAAACTATGCATATCTCCAGTGTGACCATAATCCAGGCTATAAGAATACCCTCACCGATGATATATATGTGAACAGAAATAGCCATTGCTGTATGTTCCAAGTAATATCTTAGACTTCAATATTCATCATGTCTAATCATTCTATGACCCTGAGGGCAAAGACTATTATTCTTATTCACCATTGCATTTCGGTACCTAGCGCAATGCCTAGCACAGTGTATGGCTTTCTTGAATGGGACTAAATAAATGAATGAAAGAGAAAGGAAGGAAGGAAGGAAGGAAGGAAGGAAGGAAGGAAGGAAGGAAGGAAGGAAGGAAGGAAGGGAGGAAAGGAGGAAGGGAGGGAGAGAGGGAGGGAAAGAACTAAATAACATCAGAGAGAGAGAGAAGAGAAGGGGGAGGGAGAGAGAGAGAGAGAGAGAGAGAGAGAGAGAGAGAGAGAGAGAGAGAAGAAAGAAAGAAAGAAAGAAAGAAAGAAAGAAAGAAAGAAAGAAAGAAAGAAAGAGAGAGAAAGAGAAACTAAGTAACCACTACATCATTCCAATACTGTGGATGTTGTGGTGAAAAGCTGTGACAGGTTAAAGAACTGGACATCAGCCTCTACACAGGTAGAAAAATTGCCTACCCAGCCAATGTGATTTTAGAAGTACAGTGAAAAACCCCATAGTGCCTACCTGGTTCACTATAGTGCCAGCAATCCCACCATTTGAGAATCATTCCTTTGCGATGAATGGTTTGCATTCTCCGATATAGTCTTTTGAAATCCAGACACCCTCAGGGGAGGATACCAATTTCCTTTACTCTTAACACAATGAAAAGAATTTGTTTATAGACTCAGCATCACTTAGGTTTAAGGACAGGACTTTGAATTTAGATCTGTCCATTCCTATAGGAGCTATGGAATATAAGCTGAATTCATTTCACTGACCCTCAGTTACCTTTTCTGTAAAATGAAGAAGGAAATATTTTCCCAGGGTTGTGAAAGTTAAATGAGATATTCTATGTAAATGTTATGCATGGAACTTGATGCTTAGTTAGCCATTGTTATTACAATAGTCTCCAACAAGCTGTCCCTTTGAAAACAGGGCAGAATGAGGAATTAAAGCCTGCTCTTTGGGAGAGATTCTGGGTCCTGAGAGGCACAAATTGGCACTGAGAGGCTGGAATGATGGTTTCTGAAAAAGAAGAGGAAGAAGGAACCAAATAAAACCTCTCTAGCCTGGCAATGTTATTTGAAATCAATCTTGTCCATTGAAGGCTGTTAGTCAGTGGTGATGAGATTGTTTTTGCTTCTCCATATGAGGCACTGGTTATTTTGGAGAGGTTTGTTTTGTTTTCTTTATATCTTATCCTGTCCACATAGGCAGTATCTTTACCCAGTAAAGACAATATTATGGGAGAGAAAAAAAGAGTGTATGGTCAAGAAGCAATGAGGTTTGGAAATTAACAGTTTAAGGAGACACCTTCTGACTCAGTTGAGGGCCAAGATTCATACTTCTGTCACTGGTATTATACCTCTACCTTTCCACTAGTACCATGTATTCATATCACCTGGTTTTCCATAGTTTCTACTGGAGTTTGTGGTGTTTTAAGATAGGGACCATGCCTTATCTATATCCTCTATGCTTTACCACAGAGCAGGGCAGATACTGTCATTGTAGGTAGCTGGTTATTGATATAAAGAAGATAGCTAATTATTAATATAAGGAAGAAAGCAAAAGGGAACTCAATCTTAATAAACTGGGAAGCTGAAGTAGGCAGCAGGACAGCATTCCATCTTTTGTACTGGTAAACAGACTCATTCACACACTCCAGGGAACTGCCCCCTAGGAGATTTAATCCTGGAAACCAATAGGAAAATCTCCCCAGGGGTGTTAAAAGCCCAGTTCCAGAGGGAGGGGAGGAAATTACTCTGTTGGGCATGTGGGCAATAGAAACCAGATGACTTAATGGAACTTCTGGACACTCCAAATGAGAGTTAGGGTGATGAAGTAGAGGGGCAGGGCCTAGCCTGGGAACAATCAGAAGGGTAATCAGATTGGATAAAGGGCTTGAAACCCAAACAGCATTTGCTGGGAGGAGGGCCTAATCCACGCCCTGGAAAGTTAGAAATTTGGGTTGGATAGTTTGGATGATTTTTTGTTCTTTACCTGAACCAAGAAGGTATATAGAGGATTAACAGGAGACTCTTTGCAATATTTTAGAGCCTGCCCACCCTCCATGTCTTTGAGGGTATACTAATTCCCTTAACTCACAATACAATCTTAACATCATGTTTAAACTTCTCCATAGGTGTGCCTTTGAAATTCATTTCTCAAGACACCACAAAAGAACTCATTACTTTCACCAGCAACAATACTAGGTGCTCAATAAATATTTGATAAATTAAAGCAAACATAGTGAAATAAGCCAGTCATAGACAGACAAGTATCACATGATGTCACTCATATGTGGAATCTAAAGAACAAAATAAACTGATGCACAAAATAGATCCAGAGACATAGAAGCATGGAACAGACTGTTGAATCTCAGAGAGAAGGTGGAGTGGTAGGTGGGATTAACCAAAGAGTTTATATGCATATATGCATAACCCATGGAAACAGATCATAGGGGGATGAAGGCCTGGGGCAGGAAGGGGGGGTTAGGGGGTGCAGGCTAGGAGGGGACAATGGGGAAAAAGGGGGACATCTGTAATACTTTCAACAATAAAGATAATTTTTTAAAGAGTAATGTTTACTGTTATTCCACAAAATTTTTTAAAAAGATATACAAATCAGTTTAAATTAGCTCTATCTTGATGTCTCCTGATTTCAGAGGGTGAAGGATGGATGTTATTTCTGAGAGTACGAAAAGAACCCCTATCGTCATTAACTCGGGCTGCTGGAACAAATACCATCTTCTGCGTGAGCTCAACCACAAACATTTATTTCCTCACAGTTTTTGGAGGCTGGGAAGTCTACCATCAAGGTGCCAGGAGTATGGGTGTTTGGTGAGAGGTCACTTCCAGCTTCCCCAGGTTACCTTCTTACTGTGTCCTCACACAGGAGAAAGAGAGAGAGAGAGAGAGAGAGAGAGAGAGAGAGAGAGAGAGACATCTGGCATTTTAATCCAATTATGGGGGCTCCACCCTCATGATCTGATGGAAACCCAGTGACCTCCAAATACCTTCACAGAGGGGATTAGGGCTTCAATATATGAATGGGGGGGGCGGGGGGCACATTTCAGTCCATTACATTTACAATATGGTACCATGCCATGAACACCAAAGACAACATTATAATAAGGTGCTGATCTCTGCATGGCCATGTGAGTCTGTTTGAATGCACTCACTGCCTGCATTTTAAAACAGAAAACAATACTTGGTGGAGAGCTTCCTTACTATGTTTGTTTATGAATCAAGCACTTTGTTCACTTAGTAGAATTTAATATTCTTAATGTGCACTTTGATTCTTTATGCCTTTATCTTTGTTCTGAATTTTAGGGGAGTTTCCTTCTTTGGGGAACATCAGCTTTCCAGTGGATACCATTTCTGTTCTGCCTGGGGTATTCCATTTCATCTTGTTCAAGTGCTGCTTTTGTTCAAATAGTCTTTTTGCCTTGAAGATTTTTTTTAATCAAGCATTTTGCTCATTTTTTTTTATCCCTTGCAGGGGGTATGGATTAATTTATTTCCTTCCAGTCTCCTTTCTAGTAATTTTGAGTTAATCTTGGTCACACATGTTAAGCTTGTGTCTCACTGGTACTTTTCCAAATTCTCCTTTCATTAGCCTGTGGAGTGAAGAAGGTCTTTGAAAATGAGGAGGATGAACATTCACATAGCCTTGTATTTTTGAAGAAGTCACTCTTTTAGTCTATAGCGAACTGAATGTAATGGGAACAGAGCTATTAGTAAGACTAAATATTTCAGATAATTGAGATGAGCCCAGATAATGCATGCATATTATCATCAGACCTTGCTGTTTAACTCTACTGCTTTTCCATGCAAATCTGTCCAATTCTCCCAGTAGACCGCTGGGACCTGCAACTCGCTTGCACAGTGATTCTTAATATCCCCTATTACTATTACCTGAAAATCTGAACTCTTTGCACTCAGATATTGGAAAAAAATTCTTTTTATTTTATTTTATTTTGTTTTATTTTATTTTATTTTATTTTACTTAATCCTCACCTGAGGATATTTTTCCATTGATTTTTAGGGAGAGTGGAAGAGAGAGGGAAAGACAGAAAGAAAATTGATGTGAAAGAAACACATTGATTGGTTCCCTCTTGCACGAGCCACAACCAGGGCCCAGGTGGGGAGGAGCCTGCGACTGAGGTATGTGCCCTTGACCAGAATCAAAGCCAGAACCCTTTGGTCTGCACGCTGACACTCTATCCACCGAGCAAAACCGTCTAGGGCCGTGGTCAGCAAGCTGCGGCTCGCGAGCCACATGTGGCTCTTTGGCCCTTTGAGTGTGGCTCTTCCTAAGCCTTAGGAGTACCCTAATTAAGTTAATAACAATGTACCTACCTACAGAGTTTAAGTTTAAAAAATTTGGCTCTCAAAAGAAATTTCAATCATTGTACTGTTGATATTTGGCTCTGTTGACTAATAAGTTTGCTGACCACTGGACTAGGGCAATACTTTTTATTTTTATTAGTTATACTAGAGGCCAGATGCACAGAGTTCATGCATGGGCTGGGTCCCTAGACCTGGCAGGAGATCAGGGATGATCTGTGAGGGGACCGGTGGGGGAGAGGGGTTCTGGCACCCGCCTTGGCTGGCCTGTGGGCTGGGGGCAGCTCCTGCATTGAGCATCTGCCCCCTGGTGGTCAGTGCGTGTCACAGGGACCGGTCATTCTGCAGTTCAGTCAATATAAGGCTTTTATTATATAGGACTAGTGGCCCGGTGCACTCGGGGGGTCCCTCAGCCCGGCCTGTGCCCTCTCACAGTCTTGGACCCCTCGGGGGATGTCCACCTGCTGGCCAGCACAAACGGGGACATAGCATCAAGTCCCCTTGTGCCAGAAGACCCAGAGTCAAGTCCCCACCCACTTGCGTGTGCCCCCTGGACACAGCATTCAGCCTCATGGAGAGGCTGACAGGCCCGGACACTGCAGCGGCGGTGGCGGCAGAGAGGCGAGACTGCATCGGCCCACCGGAGTGGGCAGGTCATGCCTTCCTGCTCGCCCCCGTGGCCCCAGGCCGAGTCCAGAGGACTGGACACTGCCGCAATCGGGCCGCCGGAGTGGTGACAGGCCTTGACACTTCAGCGGCAGGGCTGAGGGGACTGGGCACCGCCATCTTGTGGCTATGGGCGCCGCCATCTTTGTGACGGAGTGACGAAGTGACAGTTAATTTCCATACTACTCTTTTATTAGATAGGATTATTGCCTTGCTTCTATGGTGAGTAGCATACATTGTATAAAAGACAGGTCAGAGTGGGAAACAAAATCCTGAATGAATTTTTTCATAGGCCCAATGTCATTTAAAAATGTATTCAATGGAATGAAAAATTCAGCAACAGATTTCCTAGGAAACTCCAAGGTGTGCCAGAGTCATAGAATATCAAAGCCACTTTCACAAGTGTGGAACTCAAGACCCAGAGAAATAAGGTGATTGGATTCACATCAACCAGTAAATAAATTGCCAAGTTAGCATGTTTTTTACAGGCCTTAAGAATTCAAGTCCAGGGTTCCTTTAACCTTGCAAAGTGTGTGACCTGTGCACTGACACAGGGCCCAGTGCGCAGAAGAGATTCTTTTTTTAAAAAAACTTTATTGTTGCCCTAGTCAGTTTGGCTCAGTGGATAGAGCTTCAGCCTGCAGACTGAAGGGTCCCAGGTTTGATTCCAGTCAAGGACACATGCCCCTATTTTGGGCTCAATCCCCATGCAGGAGGCAGGAAGCAGTCGATCAATGATTCTCTCTCATCATTGATGTTTCTCTCTCTCTCTCTCTCTCTCTCTCTCTCTCTCTCTCCCTCTCTCTCCCTCTTCCTTCCTCTCTGAAATCAATAAAAATGTTTTTTTAATAAAAAAATATTGATTGTTGAAAGTATTACTGATGTCCCCCTTTTCCCCACCTTAATACTTTTTGATAAAGGGGTCCCCACATTTTCATGGGTATTACAACATCAAAACTCTATTGCTTAATAAAGTGGGATATTATGTTTACAGTTATGTTTTAATTGTCAAAATTATTTACATGTTTTTTGTTTAAGCATATCCAGTTTGTTGCACCTAAAAGTTGGAATGGGGTGTGTCATTTGGAAATCAGTTAGATCCTTCTAAAATGAATTGAGAGCTTCCTTAAGGAGGGAAATAGGAAAGAGGGGTATATTTATGGAGAGTCTATTCTGTGCCAGGTTCTAGGCTAAGCACTTTCCCCACATAATTTCTTTTATTCCCAATCAAAAATCATTGATCACAGTAGCTCTCCAGCCTGCCCTATTGAGGGGACTTTGTCCTTGCACCAGAGCACTTTTAATGTCTGTTGCCTGTTGCATGTTGGCTTTCAGGTTCCCACTCTCTGCTCTATTCTGGGGCAATCTTACAGGTGTCCCCTTGATGCCCAATAGCACCCAGGGAGGCCAAGGGAGACCTCTACCTGATACTGATATTGAGGTCCAGGTTCTTGTCACCACACAAGAAAGGATTTGAGAGGGAGACAGAAAGATTTAGCAAATCACAGTAGATTTATTAAAGCAAAAGTGCACATTCAAGAAGTGAGAGTAGGCGATCTTGGAGAATGAGATGCCCTGATGGGGTCTGGGTGGAAAGATTTTATTCAACATAGGCAGGCCTTAGCTGGTTTGGCTCCTTGGATAGAGCATCGGCCTACAGATTAAAGGGTCCCAGGTTTGATTCCAATCCAGGGCACGTGCCCGGGTTGCCGGCTCGATCCCCAGTAGGGGGCATGCAGGAGACAGCCGATCAATGATTCTCATCATTGATGTTTCTATCTCTCTCTCCCTCTCCCTTCCTCTCTGAAATCAATAAAAATATACTTTAAAAAAACCATAGGCAGATGAGGAGAAGGTAGTCTTCAGCTTCTGATGCTGGTGGGGTGACAGCCCACACTGCTCCTCATCATCACTCCTCTCCAGATAGCAATTTCTTTTTTTAAATAGATTTTTTTTTGAGAGAGAGAGAGAGAGAGAGAGAGAGAGAGAGATTTGTTGTTCCACTTAGTTATGCATTCATTGGTTCATTCTTGTGTGTGCCCTGACCAGACATATAATTGTTTACATCTGCCCAAGACTAAGTTGAAAAATGCCAAAAAATTAAATAATGCATTAAAATACTTAAGATATACTTTGGTTTTACTTTCATCACTGAATATGATGTGACACAAAGCCATAATGCTTCCTATGTGTTGAAGATGTTGTCAATGGAAACTTGAAGCCAACAATGTAGATTTTTAAAAGATAGGTCAATTTGAAAAGACAAGGAAATAAACAAGACTTGAATTTGCCTCAACAGAAAAGCTTTTCTAGTATTTTCCTATAAGATTGCTTGTCATTTTTCAGGCAAAAAAAAAAATCCACATATATTTTGAGGGATTTGGTGCTCTGGAAAAGGCTGAACTGGATTGTGACTTAGAGAAAACAAAGAAAATACAGGCAGTGTTTCTATCAAATCCATTGACTTCATAATTGATGATGTTTTTCTAATATTTTGAAATGGGACATGAAGAAATAGCAGGTAAAATATTTGCTTCTAGCAAGAACTGGAACTGGATATAGCACCACTCATATCTCTCAGTGTAGATTGCATCTAGTATTTATGTTATATGCATACCAATGCCATAAAATAATTCCTGTTTGGTGAGCTCCTTTAAAAAACTCAAATATTGATGTAGTCCCAAAAGCTTCTGCACAGCAAAAGAAACCATCAACAAAATGAAAAGGAAGCCCACTGTATGGGAGAACATATTTGCCAATGATACAACTGATAAGGGGTTAATCTCCAAAATATATAAAGAACTCATACAACTTAACAAAAGGAAGATAAACAATCCAATTTTTAAAAACTGGTAAAAGACCTGAATAGATACTTCTCCAAAGAGAACACACAGATGATCAAGAGACATATGAAAAAATGCTCAAAGTCACTAATCATCAGAGAGATGCAAATTAAAATGACAATGAGGTATCACCTCACACCTGTCAGAATGGCTACCATCAACAAATCAACAAATGACAAATGCTGGCAAGGATGTGGAGAAAAGGGAACCCTAGTACACTGCTGGTGGGAATGCAGACTGGTATAGCCACTATGGAAAACAGCATGGAGTCTCCTCAAAAAATTAAAAATGGATTTGCCATTTGATTTAGTGATCCCACTTCTAGGAATATATTCTAAGATTCCTGAAACACCAATCAGAAAGAATACCATGGTGCAGGCACCCCTATGTTCATAGTAGCATTATTTACAATAGCCAATATCTGGAAATAGCACAAGTGCTCATCAGTAAATGAGTGAATAATAAAAGGCTCTTGTACATTTACACAATGGAATACTATGCAGCTGTAAAAAAGAAGTATTACCCTTTAATACCACATGGAGGGACCTAGAGAGTGTTATTAAACATCTATCAACAATAAAGATAAGTTTTTTAAAACCTCAAATAAATAGCTGCAGCGATCCTGAGAAAGAACAAAGTAGGTGGGATCTCAATGCCAGATATCAAACTGTATTACAAAGCCACTGTTCTCAAAACTGCCTGGTACTGGCACAAGAACAGACATATAGACCAGTGGAATAGAATAGAGAGTCCAGAAATTAGCCCGAACCAATATGCTCAATTCGCCCTCACTCCCCACCCACTGTCCTCATCCATAGGTGCATGATTTTTGTCCAGTCTCTTCCCGCATCTCCCACACCCCTTTCCCCCCCAAGCATAGTCAGTCCATTCCCTTTCTATGTCCCTGATTCTATTATAATCACCAGTTCATTCTGTTCATCAGATTATTTATTCACTTGATTCTTAGATTCACTTGTTGATAGATGCGTATTTGTTGTTCATAATTTGTATCTTTACCTTTTTCTTCTTCTTCCTCTTCTTAAAGGATACCTTTCAGCATTTCATATAATACTGGTTTGGTGGTGATGAACTCCTTTAGCTTTTCCTTATCTGTGAAGCTCTTTATCTGACCTTCACTTTTGAATGATAGCTTTGCTGGATAAAGTAATCTTGGTTGTAGGTTCTTGGTATTCATCACTTTGAATATTTCTTGCCACTCCCTTCTGGCCTGCAAAGTTTCTGTTGAGAAATCAGCTGACAGTCGTATGGGTATTCCCTTGTAGGTAACTGACTGTTTTTCTCTTGCTGCTTTTAAGATTCTCTCTCTGTCTTTTGCTCTTGGCATTTTAATTATGATGTGTCTTGGTGTGGTCCTCTTTGGATTCCTTTTGTTTGGGGTTCTCTGCTCTTCCTGGACTTGTAAGTCTATTTCTTTCACCAGGTAGGGGAAGTTTTCTGCCATTATTTCTTCAAATAGGTTTTCAATATCTTGCTCTCTCTCATCTTCTGGCACCCCTATAATTCTGATGTTGGTACGCTTGTAGCTGTCCCAGAGGCTCCTTACACTATCTTCACACTTTCGGATTCTTTTTTCATTTTGCTTTTCCGGTTGGGTGTTTTTTGCTTCCTCGCATTTCAAATCTTTGACTTGATTCTTGCGCTCCTCTGGTCTGCTGTTGGGAGTCTGTATAATATTCTTTATTTCAGTCAGTGTATGCTTACTTTCTAGTTGGTCCTTTATCACACCATCGAGGGTCTCATTAGATTTCCTGTACAACTCATCAAGTTTATTGACAGACTCTAGAAGCCTCTTGAGAGACCTCAAAAGTGTGGTTTTGAATTCTATATCCAGTAGCCTGCTTTCCTCTGGTTCTGTCCTTTGTGGCCTGTTTCTTTGTCTTGGCATTTTTTTATGCTTCGCTGTGTCGATAGAGTGGTTTTCCGTGTTAAGTGTCCCAATTACCTGAGGTAGACACTCTTGGTGCACCCCCTTGTGGTCTCTGTGAGCAGTCTTGTTGTAGTCAAGCCTTGATTGTTGTAGGTAATTACTACTTGACCTCCAGGCCAACTGGCTGTCCAGTATTCTTTCTTATCTGAGGAGAATACATTCAAGACCCCTTGTGGATGCCTGAAACCACAGATAGTACTGAACCCTATATATACTGTGTGTTTTCCTAAACATACATACCTATGATAGGTTAATTTATAAATTAGGCACAGTAAGAGGATAACAACAATAACTAACAATAAAATAGAGTGATTACAACAGTACACTGTAATAAATTTTGTGTGGATCTGCTCTTACTGATAACTGAGACAGCTACTAAGTGACTAATGAGCAAGGAGCACATACAACATGGATACACTGATCAAGAAGATGATTCACATCCCAGGAGGGAAGGAGCAGGACTGCATGAGATTTCAACATACTACTCAGTACAGCTTGTAATCTAAAACATGAATTTTTGGGTGATCGACAAAGACTTGACTTGGGTGGTAAGAATACAATACAGTGCACAGATGATGTGTTATAGAGTTGTGCACCTGAAACCTGTATAACTTTGTCAACCAGTGTCACCTCAATAAATATAATGAAAAGGGAAAGAATCAAACTTATGAATCTTTTATTTCTAGTATTTTCCATTCAATATTTTAAGGCTGAGGTTGGCTGTGGGTAACTGAAACCACAGGAAGTGAAACCACAGGTAAGGGGAACTACAGCAATCTTCCTTCCTCCCTTCCTTCCTCCCTTCCTTCCTTCCTTCCTTCTCTAAATATTTTTAAAAACTGGTAAAAGACCTGGAGAAGGTAGTCTTCAGCTTCCTTCCTTCCTTTCCTTATTTATTCTTTATTGTTGAAAGTTTTACATATGTCTCCTTCCCCCCCTTGACCTCTCCCCACCCTCTACTGCCCCCACCCCTCTACTGTCTGTGTCCATTGGTGATCTCTTATCCCACTTCTCCCACCCTCCCCTCCCTTCCCTCTGAGGTTTGATGGTCTGTTCAGTGCTTCTTTGTCTCTGGATTTATTTTTATTCATCAGTTTATGTTGTTCATTACATTTCACAAATAGTAAATATCACATGATCTCACTCATTTGTGGGATACAGCAGTCTTTTCTACAGTTGAACTAGCTTCAGTGCTTGGCCATACTTCTGGTATTCCTCAGCATCATAGTCTAGGTGGCATATAAACAACAGGAATTTATTTCTCACTGTTCTAGAGTCTGTCCAAGATCAAGGCACCAGCAGATTCTACTTCTGGTGAGGTTCTCTGTCTTGCTGTGCCCTCACATGGTGGAAGGGTCAAGAACTTTCTCAGAGGGGTATTTATAAGGAACTAATTCCATTCATGAGCGCTCTGTTCTCATGACCTGACCACCCCCTAATGATCCACTTCCAAATACCATCACACTAGAAATTAGATTTCAACATATGAATTTTAGAGAGACACAAACATTCGCTCTCTAGGTATACACTGTTACATCAAAGTGAAGTTGGTATCTTTGTGGTACCCTTGTAAATTAGCACCAGAACATGTATCCTCTGTCCTTTTTTTTTTTTTTGCTTGACCTATGGTATGGTAGAATTCTTCAACTTCTCGAAAGCCTGAACCTTGATTCACCTTTTTAAAAAAGAGGCTTTGTGAAGAAATGAGCACAGAATTTGAATTTTTTTTTCTATACTGGATTTTGCTAGTTTTTTTTAAAAAAAAACAAGTCCTAAAGTGCTTGATTGAAATACATGAAGTTAAAATTATTTATTTATGACTTACAGAATGATGGTTTGGCTTATTTGATGATTTTTGGCCATGGGGATAAAAATAATCTTTTAATTCAAGGTCCTGAAATCACCAGTATGGTTGCCATGAAAAAAAATTACAAGTTTTGTTGCTATTGTTTTTGTTTTTGCCAAGCTTACTATTCTAGAGCAGGGGATTGGCAGCAGGCAACTCTACAAACTTTCTAAACTTGGACAAACTATTTCTACTGGGTAGAGCCCCATTGCCAAAGCTTGGTCATTTTCTGTGGGCAGAAATTTGTACATACCTAAAGCCATTACCAAATTACTTCGAAGATCTTGTTCAGGTAATGTTTAAAGTGAAGCATTGATTTATAAACACTCCCTTAGTAAAATGGACAGTATCAACAATGGAAATTCTGACAAAAGATGACTTTATTTGCTATAGAACAAAGGATATGTTGTGACAGGATTTCAGTTGGAATAATCTTGGACAATTCTGAGGCTCATTGACACACATTTACTCTCATCTGGCAAAACTGGGTGATTCACATTGTTATCCTATATAATTTTGTTAGTCAAAGTTTTTAGCACTTGTGGCCATCAAAAGTTATTTGGTGACTCAAATTGCATGTGTTGTCACCTAAATTGTAAACTCTTATTCAAAACAGGTATTCTCATTGAAATGCACTTTGGAGGAAAATTAAAATTTGCTTTTGGTCTTATTTTTAAAATTTGAATTTTTCATGAGTGAGAGAGACATACTTTTAAAAAGATTATGTTTATGTGAAAGAAACTATGATTGTTAGCATTTTCTGAAGAGAGCAACATTTCTATCAGGTTCTCAGAGATATCTGCAAACTCAAAGAGGTTAGAAATCTCAGCATTACATTTTCTTGTTTAAAAAAATAATTTTTATTCACTCAATAGTTCCACATCTAAACATTTATCCTGAGGAAGTATTAAGAAAATTGTACAGAAATTTAAGTATCAAGATGTTTATTATAATGTTATTTATGACAGTGGAAAATTAAGAGCAACTTAAATTCTCAATGTTACAGGAAGCACAGAGACACCAGAAAAGGTATTATGGGACTGCCCCCTGAGTCAGAGGGCAAGGGCTGCCCCCAACCTTGTCTTCTCTAAATGAATTTAAATAAGAGACTCTCATGGTATTGTTATAAGCCATTTATTAAAGCAATTCCCCTCATTGACCCTCCTCCACTTTTGTCTTACCCCCTCCCCAGGCCTTTCTAGAACTATTGTTTGTTCATGGGCTTTGAATATATGCATATAAGTTCTTTGGTTAATGTCTTCCCTCCCCTCCACCTTTCCCTCTGAAATGTTAGTCTGTAGCAGCGGTTCTCAATCTGTGGGTCGCGACCCCTTTGGGGGTCGAACGACCCTTTCACAGGGGTCGCCTAAGACCATCGGAAAACACATATATAATTGCATATTGTTTTTGTGATTAATCACTATGCTTTAATTATGTTCAATTTGTAACAATGAAAATACATCCTGCATATCAGATATTTACATTACGATTCATAACAGTAGCAAAATTACAGTTACGAAGTAGCAACGAAAATCATTTTATGGTTGGGGGTCACCACAACATGAGGAACTGTATTAAAGGGTCGCGGCATTAGGAAGGTTGAGAACCACTGGTCTGTAGCATGTTTCAATGGTTTTTCTGTTTAGGGAGTTAAACTGCCCTTTTTTTCCCCTTTTCCCTTCCCCACCTTCTTTCCTGCATTCTCTTGTTAGGGAGGCTTTTAACCATTTGTTCTCCTGTCCTTGTTTGGGGAAGATAATAGCTTGTTATTTGCAGGCCAGCTACAAATTGCCCACACTGTTTGGCCTGGTTTGAACTTTCCTGTCTCAATTTCCCTATTCCTTCTGCCCTGGAATTTTCCTAGCTTCTTATTATCTTATAAGATTTATTTTAGGCGAATGCATACAAATTTATGGAATGTCCTTATGATAGAATATTACATAGCCTTTTACTATTATATTTAACTTTTAAAAAATATAATAAGATACTCATAGTATAATCTTAAGTTAAACTGATATAAAATTATACCATATTACAACTATATAAAATTTATAGAACTATTGGGAAGATATTTGCTGAAATGTTAACAGTGATCATCTCAAGATGGTAGGTTTATGAAAAGACCATTTGTTTCCTTATACATTTTTACTAACTTTACAAAATGATTATATGTGACTTTAAAAATTAATGTGGAAAACATTTAAAAAATAATCCACACAAGAAGGGTTTGGCACAGCAATCTTCTTGTAACATGTATGTTATTTTAAATATCTTTTCAATTCAAGAAATAATGTGTTATAAAGAAACAGTAATTCCAAAGATAAATTTTATTCATCCTTTAGCATTAGATAATCATTTAGACACTGAGACATCAAGCTCTGATGTTTTTTCAGGATTTTGTGACAGACTCATGAGAAATTCTGGTTTTCAGGGGCTGTACATTAGCAATGAACACACAGAACTCATAGATTTTTGTTTGCTTGTTTTCAGTGCAGGTTTAGGATACTTTGGAATTCAAACTCCTCAAATAACCTGCAGTCAGTTGCCACTGAAATATGGAAAGAAAGTGTGGCAAGTATCTATTTTTAAATCACTGCAATTCTTCCTGGAGCATTTCCACTGAAAGCATAAAGGACATAGAAATCTAAGTTAAGCACATTTGGAATACAGAAGAATCTCAAGCAACATAGTCTCTCATCAGCTAGATGTGTTCAGAAAGGTTGGTAGAATTTTGCCTATGGCTATATGAGCTGTTTTGCCCCAGGGACATCAATTTCAATTCTCTCTTTGGGATTCACTGGTGTACAAAGTTCTTCAGAGGATTCTTTTCCTCCATAGAAATACTTTCTCTTCTTTACCTACCCCACCTCTATTCCTCAAAAATCTAAGCCATACACCTGGAATTTTCATAAAACTTGATAGTGAAAAGAGTCCAAAAACTGTCATGGAAGAAATGATATCACTAAACAATGAAGACACTTTTTTAGTTATATAATCATTTAGAACATGGAGATGTGTAATTTAAAGAAAATACAATTGATGAGGGGCACAATGATATATTAACATTTAATAAAAGGCATGACAAAATTAATCAACTTAAATCTCATGATAATGTTGTCAGTGATTGACTGCAGCTCTTCACATTCAGTTTCAATGTTAAAAATAACTTTATTTTATCCTTCAAAAATTCTGAACTTGTGATTAATTTTATATTGTGACAGATGATTACTAGAATTAGTGGGGTGATCGCATTGTAAGGTATAATAATGTCAAATCACTATATTGTACACATGAAACTAATATAACCAATATATGATTGTTTACCAACTATCCTATATAATAAAAGCCTAATATGCTAAGTGTCTGGTCGTCCGGTCAACCAATCAAAGTGTAATATGCTAATGATATGCTAAGGCCACTCAACTGCTCACTATGACGTGCACTGACCACCAGGGGGCAGACACTCTGACTGGTAGGTTAGCTTGCTGCTAGGGTCTGGCTGATTGGGACTGAGCAAAATGGGCCTGACACGCCCTGGAGCCCTCCTGCAGTCCCTCCCTGGCTGGCCAATCTCCCTCATCCCTCCCGGGCCCCAATCGTGCACCGGTAGGGTTTTTCCAGACTGTCCTGTTCCCTTTTGCAATCCAGGCTGAGGGACCCCCCCCCCCCCAGTGCACAAATTTCATGCACTGGGCCTCTAGTACTTAAATAAAAATACATTTGTAAAAAACCCTGATCTTATAATCTTTATGGATTACCACTGAATGGCAGTGGTACATTAGTTACATTAGAAACAAACAAACAAAACTATAATGCATATGATTTGTTTGATGTCTATGTGGAATTCAAAGTGAGGGAAGACAAATCAGCCCTGCTGACTGGAATTTAGTGTTATAGTAACTGATTTGGATCAGCTCAGGGAGGATCAGACCTTTTTCTATGTAGGAGTGGATGGGTGTGTAGTAGGTAGGTAGTGGGTAAGGTATACCAATCTCTAAGGGAATTCGACTAGAATGGTACCATCAAATGAAAATCATTCTATTATTTTTTATAAAAGCCTCTCTTCTGAGCAAAGAGCTGGGGAGACAAACCATTGAATAGTCTAAATACACAGTGAGATTTACATAAGTGGTACCTGAAATATGAAGGCAAAGAAACCAGGAACCAGGAATATAGAGACAACAGATTGAAAAATCAAGTATAATTAAGGCTACTCAAAAGTCATGCCTAGGTAAGTTATACTGTGGAGAGGGGGAGGGCTGAGAACTGAATCATCAGAATAGAGATTCAAAGACAGAATATATATTGCTATGCACTGAATTTTTTAAAATTGCATTTACCAATATATTTATGAATTCGTTGTTTGCTTCTTGTATGTGCCCTGACCAGAAATCAAACTTGCAACCTTGGCATATGGGGACAATGCTCAAACCAACTGAATTACCCAGCCAGGGCTGCACTGAATTTTGTCTCCCCCAAATTCATATGTTGAAGCCCTAACACTCATCATGACTATAATCGGAGATAGGCTTTAAGGAAGCAATTAAGTTTAAATGAAGACATAAGAGTGGGGCCCTAATTTGATAGGACTAGTGGCATTTTAAGAAGAGGGATTAGTCCAGTCTGCCTGGCTCAGTGGTTGAAGGTCGATTTATGAACCAAGAGGTCATGGTTCAATTCCAGGTCGGGGCACATGCCCGGGCTTTTGGACTCGATCCCCACTAGGGGAAGTGCAGAAGGCAGTAGATCAGTGATTCTCTCTCATCATTGATGTTTCTATTTCTCCTCCCTTCCTTTCTGAAATCAATAAAAATATATATTTTTTAAAAGAATAGGAATTACACACTAAAGATCATGCAAAGGAAAGCCATGTGAGAATATAATGAGAAGGTGGTCATCTACAAGCCGGGAAGAGAACTCTGTAGGAAGAGAACTCTGGCACCTTGATCGTTGGACTTTCAGCCTCCAGACTATGAGAAAATATATTTCTGTTAATCCACCCAGTCTGTGGCATTTTGCTATGGCAGCCTGATCAGTCTGCTCCTAGAACCTGAGCAGCTGGAGAGGAGCCAAAGTGGTCATTTATTCCATGCTGAGTTCATCTGAAGTCCTGAGTTGGGGGCTCTTACCTCTGGCTCTTCTGGACATGTTAGGTGGGTTCTGATAGTCAGCTTATTAGCACTCTTCTAACTCTGAGAACTGAGCACTTTTAAAATAAGTTCTTATTTATTGGATTTAAAGTGATGTCATGATAGACCTAAAGGTAGCAACAGTTAAAGGGAGAGAGATTAGAGCAGAAGTAGATATATTTTTGTGAAGAACATAGACATTAAGGATGTGAAAACGGAGATGAGAAAATGTTGTTTGTCACACAGATAGAGAGCGGCACTAAGAACCTGCATAATGAGCTCCAGAAGAATTAGATATTATAAAGAATGACAGAAATCATTTTCTAAAGAATAGTTTTAAAATAGTCCTACTAAATGAAATTGGCACTCTAAGGAGAAGGAAACACAATTAGTAAAGTGAAAATTTTCCTTCCCTCTGTAGATATAAAGGCACAAAGAACTCCGTTAGAACAGCAATTACAGCAATTCTTCCCAGAACATCAGTTTTATGATTTACCAGAACTCATTCTGACCCTTAGAGAAAAGATTAGCACCTTTTGTAATATCAAGAATTGAAAATTCAAGGCTAAATGAATACATACTCTATGTAGAAAAGGGATTGGGGGAAAGAATAAAAATGATAAGGGTTCTGGCAATCTCAGTCATGACCATGATTAAAAGACAATACATAGCATCTTTTGTATATGAAGATGGCATTTGTGGCACATTTATTGAAGTGTTGTTTCTCTCCTAGACAATGGGATACTCTGTTTTGAACCCACTATATTCCCTTAAGTATATGCATTTAGTCAGTGACTGATAAGGGGTATAGCCTGTGACAAAGGATAAGAGATTTTCTCTCTGATTACCAAACAGCCTGTAAAAGGAACAAATTGGCAATTCTGTACTCTAGTTTATGTTAAGCAGATTAATCAGTCCAGACTAAGTGTAAGAAAGTCCACTGGTAAGAATATTTAGGAATATAATATTAAAATTAAATATTATCATAATATTTTACCATATCAGCTTTCCCTTCTCAGGCATGAATTACTTTTATGAACATAGGAACTACATATTGAATAATTAATATATTTAACTAAAATCTCTTTCATCTGCATAGTTTGTATTATTCACAACTTAAATAAATGTGTACACTCTATTTTCCGTGCTCCTAAACATAAATTGCTACCTTCTGATTAATTAGAATAAAAAACTGATATTGCTTTGTTTACCACTTGTACCAAGCACAGTGCCAGCAGGGCATAAAACCCAAACAGGAAGAAATAGACCATAATATATATGGTCTAAGATTGTATCACTATGCAGTAATGTATTATTCTAGGAAAGAGGCAAGAAAAAATAAATTATCACTTTCACCTCTAGGCTTTCGTCTTGAAATAGGCCAGATGTTTCTATAATCAACCTAAATGAGAAGATCCATAATAAAAATTATTCTAATAAGGATAGTCTAGCATTTAGGGCCAGGCAAGTTTCAAACTTGATTTCTTAACATTATTTGAAAATAGGGAGTGGTGTGCAAGACAGGGTATTTCTGATATACTAGAGGCCCGTTGCATGAAGAGATTCATGCAATAGGCCTTCCTTCTTCTGGCTGCCGGCACCGGTTTTCCTTCGGCACCCAGGACCCAGGCCTTTGGTCCGGCCACAGTGAGGCTCGGTTTCTCTGCTGCAGCTGCAGCAAGGCTTGGCTTCTCCGCTGTGGCTGCAGCGGAGAAGCCAAGCCTCTTCATTCTTCAGTCTTCAGTCTTCAGTCTTGTCTTCAGTCTTCAGTCTGCAGAAGCCTTCAGTCTTCACTCCGTGCCTGCGTATACAAATTAACCACCATCTTTGTTGGGTTAATTTGCATACTTATCCGATTGGCTGGTGGGCGTAGCAGAGTGACACCAATTGGCATGTTTCTCTTTTATTAGTGTAGATACAATAGTGCCCCTTTTTATAAATATATTTTTATTGATTTCAGAGAGGAAAGGAGAGGGAGAGAGAGATAGAAACATCCATGATGAGAGAACATCATTGATTGACTGCCTCCCACACACCCACTACTGGGGATCAAGCTTGCTACCCAGGCATATGCCCTGACCAGGAATCCAACCCTGACCTCCTGGTTCATAGGTCAATGCTCAACCACTGAGCCACACGAGGTCGGGCAGATAGTGCTCTTTTTAAGAGTAGAGCTTAAATGGAAGTTCTTTACTCTTCACCTTGCAAGCATTTTGCCATTCACTTTGTATGAGAGTATATATTGCTTTTGAACTTTACTCTTGTTTTACATGTGTTAAATGAAGAATGTAAAATGATATTCTAGGGCAATGATTTTTGTTTTACTAACTGGTATTTTTCAAGTGCTTTAGAATATAGCCTGGCAAATAGACACTTAATAAATATTTATTAAACAACTTAAGTCTATGTTTCTTGTCCCAATTAAGTATAAACTCGTCAAGGATAAAACTTGTATGAAAGTACTTTGATAGATATGTAAAGACATTGTAAATACTATAATCATCATTATTCTATGCCTTTGTATCTCTAAAGTCAAGTACAAGTCACTGGATATATACAGACAATCAATCAATGATGGTAAAGGTTTGGAGGTAACATATTCCTTCAGGAATCTGATCAAAGGTAAACAGTGATCCCCTCTTATCCACAGTTTCACTTCTCACAGTTGCAGTTACCCATGGTCAACCACTCTGAAGATATTAAATGGAAAGCCCCAGAAATAATTAATCAATTTTTAATTGTGCACTTTTCTGAGTAGCATAAAATCTCCCGCTGACCTGCTCAGTCCTGCCAGGACGTAAATCATCCCTTTGTCCAGCTTATCCAAGTTGTATATGCTACTCCTCCATTTGTTGGTTAGTAACCTTCTCAGTTATCAGATATACTGTTGTGGTATCACAGAGCTTTTAAAGTACAAGAGTAGTGATGCTGGCAATTCGGGTATGCCAAAGAGGAACCTTAAAGTGCTTCCTTTAAGTGAAAAGGTCTGTACATATAGGAAAAAACATAGTATATATAGGGTTCAGTACTAGTTCAGGTTTCTGGCATCCCCTAGGGTTCTTGGTCATCTGGTAAGATATAAGGCAGAATATTCCCAGAAGGCTAATTGTTTGGATTCTTGGAAGGTGGCCAGATTTCACCCCCTTTTCTCCTGAAAAAGACAGTCTGGGGTACCTATACACTTTGCCAAATGTCCTACTCTTTCAAGGGTTTATTTGACCTATTTTGTGGCAGTCACCTCATCCTAAGCAGTATTCTAGTTTCTCCATTCTTTGGCACCTGACATATGCTTGGAAATTGACTAAGTATATATGTAAAGTATGTCAGTCTATAAGTACAAATATGACTGGAAAAACTACTGGAAAAGAATCATTGTCTTATTGCTATTGTTCAGTTTTATTCTTAGCAATCTGTCAATTCTGATCTGGCATGTTCTGCCCCTTCTGTGTGCATTCATCCTTATGACTCTTTGATAACTACTTTTTCTTTTAAATTTTCATTGTAAAGTCTAGTGCTTTCTCCATCTGCATGGCTGATGCAATATTTTTTAATTCTATAATGTTAAACAATGAAACATACTATTTCAGTTAGAGAGAATACAAACTCAAGTATGAAAATGTAGTTCCATATTTTTAAAGATAATAACTTATTCTTAACTTTTATTGATCAATTTCAATGGTTTACAGTATTGAAATAGACCATGTACAACCAGAATTTAAATATTCAATAAAACAATGAATTTTCATCCACCAAATACCATAATCAAAACAAAGGCTAACATCCAGTAATATAAATTAATAGCAACCTTTTAAATATTTTGGTGCTCTGTCACTCATTTCTCTATACCATTTCAAGCTCTTGTTTTCTTCAAAACAATATATGTACCCAGATGGGAGCTAATGCATGAGATAAGATCAAAAGATCTTTCTGGCAAGACTGGGGAGATGCGGGGACAATGGGGAGATAAAGACACATTTGTAATACTTTAATCAATAAAATTTTTTTTAAAAGTGATGGTACATATATACAATGGAATATTTTTAAAAAAATCTTTCTGAATTATGTTTGTAGCCAATCTGTTATTGTCATTTTATCAGGAAAATTTGAGACAGAATGAATGACTAAATAAAGCCACACTATAATTTCTCTGACCTAAAAGCCATTTTTCTCAATGAATTTATAAGTAGCCGACATTTATTTAGTGTTGACCCATCCTCCTCACCCCCTCTACTAATAGTCTCTTCTACCTGTACTACAATGAATTTTCTACTTTTGAAAGTATACAAGGAGGAAAAATTATGTTCCGTGAAGAAGAAAGGAATCTGTTAATGGATGGAACCTAAATTTACTAAAAGAACAAAACTCAGCCCAGCCAGTGTGGCTCAGTGGTTCAGCAGTGACCTATGAACCAGGAGGTCTCAGTTTGATTCAGGTTCAAGGCACATGCCCTGGTTGCAGGTTCAATCCCCAGTGTGGGGTGTGCAGGAGGCAGCCAATCAATGATTCCCTGTCATCATTGATGTTTCTATCTCTCCCTCTCCCTTCCTCTCTGAAATCAATAAAAATATATTTTAAAAATAAAAATAATAAAAGAACAAAACTCATACCTCAGTTAACTGCCAGTTTAGAAAGAGCCATAGGTAATATTTGCAAATTGCCTATGTATCAAAAATTCAGTGCTTGATTAGAGGAAGAAAATGTATCCTTTAGAATAATGTTGAAGGATATGTCAAAATAAGGAAGGTAAGCCTTCATTAGAAAACAACCAAACTGTACTTCATCTTTTAAGGAAGTTTTCAGGAGGATTTGAAAAGAACCAACAAATCTGGAAACAACTGCATTCTGCTCTTAGCTCTGTGTGGTGTGATTCTGGGTATGTTACTCTGACTTTCGATTCCCTCTCCTGTAGAGGTATAGAATCAAAGTAGATAATGTTTAAGGTTGGTAAGCCCTAAAATTCCTTGATTTTAGGAACTAGAATTCCAAAATGATCCAAGTATCAGAAAGCTTGTAAGGATTTCTAACTTGAAACATTGATTTGGGCAAATTGTACTTCCACAGACTGATTTGGGCAAATTGTAAACCAAATTTCATTCATCAAAATATAACACTGATGATATAATTTAGCATAGTTAGGCTTATGTCCATTATATGGATTTGGTAGGGGACATTATCAGTGTGTAATATATTATAAACTCAGGAGAGCATCTCATCTGATCCAAGTCTCAAGTAAAATTGAACTTCTGAATAATTTTTCCATCATTATATAGTGAATATTAAGATGGAATGAATTGTGGAACTGATCAGATTTCCCTCTTTGCATTGTCTACTAGAAAACTAGAGCTCATCTGTAATATATGTATTTATGGTATGCATTTTTGTATTAAACTCATTCTTAGGTTTCCTTGATTTGCTTTTTTCCTCTTTTCTGCCTACAGTTAATTTATACTGCCTTGTTTTATGGTTTGCATCCTTCTATGATACTTCACTGTTTTAGGAACAAAGCAGATTATAAATAAACTAGAGGCCTGGTGCACAAAAATTTGTGCACTGGAGGGGGGGTGACCCTCAGGCCGACCTGTGCCCTCTCACAGTTTGGGACCCCTTGGGAGATAACCACCTGCTGGCTTAGGCCTGCTCCCCGGGTGGCAGATGGCAGGCCCTATCCCACGGTTCCTGCCCCACCTTCCCAGGTCGCCCAGGGCAGGCCCAATCCTGCGGTGGGGCAGGCTGTGGATGGCACTGCCCTGCCCCGCCACTCCAGATCGCCCACGACAGGCCCGGATAGTGGTGGGGCAGGTGGCAGATGGCGCCGCCCCGCCCTGCTGCTCTGGGTCACACATGGCAGGCCCGGATGGCAACGGGGCGGGCAGATGGCGCTGCAGTATGCAATTTAACGGCCATCTTTGTTGGGTTAATTTGCATACTCTTCTGATTGGCTGATGGGCTAGCGAAGGTATGGTCAATTAGCATATTTGCCTTTTATTAGTGTAGATAGCCTGTAAAAGTAAACTGGATTTGTTCTTCACTATTTTTGCTATAACAAATACCATAACAGTTTGTTTAATGACTTAAACAATATAAATTGGTTATCTTATAGTACTGTGGGTCAGAAATCCAACACAGGTCTCACTGGGATAAACTCAAGATATCAGAACTGTCTGAATTCCTTTCTGGACACAAAGGCAGGAATTCATGTCCTTGCCCTTTCCAACTTCTAGAGGCTGCCTGATTCTTTGGCTTATGGTTCCTTTTCTTGTTTTTAAAATAGGCAACATGTCAAGGACCCTTGTTGAAGTATATGTCAAAGTAAGGAAGTTATGCCTTCATCTATAATAATAAAAGTGTAATATGCTAATTAGACTGGGCGTCCTTCTGGATGACCTTCCAGATGAAGCTGGGATGTGAGGGAAGCCCAGGTCCCAGGTGCCTGCAGGTGGCCAGAGGAAAGCCTGGGTCCCGGGTGCCAGAGGGAACCTGGTGCTGGCAGCCGGGGGAAGGAAGGAAGGCCTACTCTCGCATGAATTTTGTGCATCAGGCCTCTAGTTAAAAAATAAACAAACTGTGCTTCATCTTTTAAGGAAGTGTTCAGAGGGGAAGTTTGTGGTTATATTGTGCCCACCCATATAAGCCAGGATTATCTTCCACTTCAAGGTTCTTATCCTGAGTCAAATCTGCAAGTAACTTGTGCCATATACTAGTAAGGTAGCATATATGCAGGTCCCAATTATTAGGACATGGACATCTTTAGGAGACATTATACTTATTGCATTAACTCTGAATAGTTACTAAGAAAAGAAGGGGGAAATTTTGACATGAAACAGATAGTTAAAATTGCATTCAGAGCAATAGTGGTTAAATACTGAAATTTCAGCTTGGCCTGAGTGGCTCAGTTGGTTGAGTGTCATTCTGTTCACCAAAAGACTGCCAGTTTGATACCTAGGTTGCAAGTTTGATCCCTGGTTGGACATGTATGAAAGGCAACTGATTAATCTCTCTCTCTCTCTCTCTCTCTCTCTCTCTCTCTCTCCTCTAATCATGTCCTGTGGTGAGAATTAAATAAATAAATAGATAAATAAATACTGAAATCTCACATGACATTTCCTATGGATCAAGAATGTTGCTGTTGGTTGGAATGTAAATGGGTACAGTTACTATGGAAAACAGTATGGAGATTCCTCAAAAAATCAAAAATAGAATTACTATATGATCTGCAATTTCATTTCTGATATGTATCTGAAGAAAATGAAATCACTATCTTGAAGAGATAGCTACACTACCATGTTTACTGAAGCATTATTCACACTAACCAAGGCATGGATACAAACTAAGTGTCCATGAATAGATAAGAGATAAAGAAAATGTGATATATAAAATGTACATGCATATATTCAGGTTGGGGCAAAAGTAGCTTTACAGTTGTTTGCATGGGAAAATAATATAATATTTAATAAATAATAATACAGGAATAAACTCTGTGTTTTGCATACTCACAACTATAAATCTGTTTACTCATTTGTAATATGAGGGATTTTGACTAGTCTCAGAGTCTCCTCAGTTCTACACTATGATATACAACAAGCCAAAGCAATCTATAGATTCAATGCACTCCCCATTAAAATACCAACAGCATATTTCACAGACCTAGAACAAACTTTCCAAAAATTCATCTGGAATAAAAAAGACCCAGAATAGCTGCAACAATCCTGGGAAAGAAGAACAAAGTAGGAGGGATCTCAATACCAGATATCAAGCTGTATTACAAAGCCACTGTTCTCAAAACTGCCTGAAACTGGCACAAGAACAGACATATAGATCAATGGAACAGAATAAAGAACCCAGAAATCAACCCAAACCACTATGCTCAATTAATATTTGACAAAGGAGGCAAGAACATACAATGGAGTCAAGACATTCTCTTTAATAAATGGTGCTGGAAAAATTGAACAGATACATGCAAAAAAATGAAACTAGACCACCAACTTACACCATACACAAACATAAACTCAAAATTGATAAAGGACTTCAACGTAAGATGGGAAACCATAAAAATCTTAGAGGAATCCACAGGCAGCAAAATCTCAGACATAGGCCGAAGCAATATTTTCACCAATACAGCTCCTAGGGCATTGGAAACTAAAGAGAAAATAAACAAATGGGACTACATCAAAATAAAAAGCTTCTGCACAGCAAAAGAAACCATCAACAAAACAACAAGAAAGCCCACTGCATGTGAGAACACATTTGCCAATGTTATCACCAATAAGGGTTTAATCTCCAGCATTTACAGGGAACTCATACAACTTAACGAAGGGAAGATAAGCAACCCAATCCAAAAATGGTTAATGGACATAAATAGATACTTTTCGAAAGGGGACATAAGGAAGGCCAAGAGACGTATGAAAACATGCTCAAATTAACTAATTATCAGAGAGATGCAAATCAAAACTACAATGAGAAACATCTCACACCTGTCAGAATGGCTATCATCAACAAATCAACAAATGACAAGTGATGGTGAGGGTGCGGAGAAAGGGGAACCCTCGTGAACTTCTGGTGGGAATGCAGACTGGTGCAGCCACTATGGAGAACAGTATGGAGTTTCCTCAAAAAACTAAAAATGGCCCTAGCTGGTTTGGCTCACTGGATAGAGCATCGGCCTGTGGACTAAAGGGTCCCAGGTTCAATTCTGGTCAAGGGCATATACCTTGGTTGCAGGCACATCCCCAGTAGGGGGTGTGCAGGAGGCAGCTGATCGATGTTTCTCTCTCATCGATGTTTCTAACTCTCTATCCCTCTCCCTTCCTCTCTGTAAAAAAATCAATAAAATATATTTAAAAATAAATAAATAAATAAAAATGGAACTCCCATTTGACCCAGTGATCCCACTTCTAGGAATATATCCCAAGAAACTAGAAACACCAATCAGAAAGGATATATGCACCCCTATGTTCATAGCAACACAATTTACCATAGCTAAGATTTGGAAACAGCCTAAGTGCCCATCAGCAGATGAGTGAATTAAAAAACTGTGATATATCTACACAATGGAATACTATGCTGCTGTAAAATGAAAGAACGCCTACTATTTGCAACAGCATGGATGGACCTGAAGAGCATTATGCTAAGCGAAATAAGTCAGCCAGCGAAAGATAAATATCACATGATCTCACTCATTTGTGGATTATAATGAACAACACAAACTGATGAACAAAAACAGATCCAGAGACAGAGAAGCATCCATCAGATGCTGAAACCTCAGAGGGAAGGTAGGGGAGGGTGGGGGTAAGGTGAAGAGATCAACCAAAGGACTTATATGCATGCATATAAGTATAACCAATGGACACAGACACCAGGGGGGTGTGAGGGCATGAACGGGGGGATGGCAATGGGGGGATAAGGACACATATGTAATACCTCAATCAATAAAAAAAAGATGTAAGTTTAATGCATTTAGTAACACAGACTAATTGTTAATAGTACTGCCAAATACAGGCCCTCTAAAATACATTAGAATGACTTATAAAACTTATACAGGGTGGGGCAAAAGTAAGTTTATAGTTGTTCATATAGAAAATAATACCATAATTAATATATAATAATACAAGAATAAATTCTGTGTTTTGAGTACTCACAGCTGTAAGCCTACTTTTGCCCCATGCTGTACTAGTATAAATGCACATAGCATTATCAAGGGGATTTAAGTAGGGGGAAAACACTTGGAGACATCTCAGAAACATAATGTAGAATGAAAAACACAAGGTACATACAATTATTTTATAAATTACACAAAACAATATCACTGTGGGTTTATATACAAATAGTAAAAGCCTAAAAATCATATGCAGGAATAATGTATTCATATTTTGAGGATAAGGAAACCTCTAGAAGTTAGTTGCCTGGAAGGGGTAAGGCTTTAGATGCATTTGTAATATTGAGTTTTCTATGAAGGAAAAGTTAAAATAAAATATAACAAAGCTGAATACTGAAAATTGGTAATATGAAAATATTAATGCTGTAAATACAGTCCTCCATATTCACGGGTTCTGTATCCACTGGTTCCATATCTGCTGGCTCCATATTCACAGATTCAACCTATCATAAATTGAAAATATTAAAAAATTATTATGTTGTTGCTGAGATTTACTATGCAATTAGGCATATGAGGGTTTTGTCTATAATGAATATGTACAGACTTTTTTCTTGTAATTATTCCCTAAACAATACAGTATAAATCTATTTAAATAGTATTTATATTGTATTAGGTATTATAAGTAATCTAGAGATTATTTAAAGTACATGGAAGGATAAGAATAGCTTATATTCAAATAGGCCTTGTGTGTTGTTCCTTCAGATACCCTAACACTATGCCATGATATACAAGGAATTTGAGCATCTGAAGATTTTGGTATCTGAGGGGTTCCTGGAACCAATCCCCTGAGGATACCAAGGGATGACTTTATATTTGACTAATTAAGAAAATAATAATAATACTCTTTAAACGAAAAATGACGGTTGGCAATATACATTAAAAAGGTATTGGCAAACTGCAGTCCATGGGCCAAGTCCAATCCAGGGACTGTTTTGTATGACCTTTGAGCTATGAGTGGTTTTTACATTTTAAAAAGGTTGTTCAAAGCAAAACCAAACCAAACCAAACCAAAAATATATAAGACAAAGAACTCATGTGACTCACAAAGACTAAAATATTTATTATCTCACCCATTACAGAAAAAGTTTATCAATCTCTGCTATTTAAAATATTAGTTGTGGGTATCTCTGAGTTATTGGAATATGAGAAATTTATTTTGATTTTTCTCTTTCTGCTTTTGTATTGCCCAAGTTTTTCATAGTGCTGTTATGATCAGGGAGATACCAAAGTGATTTTTAAGGAGGACTTGAAAAGTGTGCTTGCTTCTCAACTGAACATTTCCTCGCTATCTGATTGAAACCCTTAATTACATAGACAATCTTTTTGCACAGTTATTACAAAGGCAAACTTCAGTCCCATATCCATTTTGATCATCAGAAATTCTGAATTAGGGATTTTCAGATGAATGAGGTATTAATGCTTCTGATAACAATGGTGGTGCCAGAAGCATGGAAGCATGGAACAGAATGACAAATCTCAGAGGGAAGGGGGAGAAGGCTCAGGAAGAGATTGAGAAAAGACTTTATATGCATATATGCATAGTTCATGATCACAGACAAAAGTGTGGTGAAGGCCCGGGGTGGGGTGGGAGCTGGATTGAGGGGGGGCAGATCGGGGAAGAAGGGGGGGCATTTGTAATACTATCAACAATAAAGATTTTAAAAATGATGGTGCAAAAGTTCTATCTCAGATTAATACAATTTAAGAGCTTGAGGCTAGGCATGCTAACCTCTTCAGATCTTCTCCCACTTCATGATTCTGTGTCACTGATTTTTATCTCTATCAGGAATTTCTAAGGATCTTATGTTTTATATTACTGACACGCAGTGAAATAGTGTTTGCATTTTTTATTATTGATGTATCCAAATGTTATCTGTTTCCATTTGCTCTGCTATGCAAAAGATCTATTAGAATCCTGAGAGTTCACCTGACATTTTGACTTTATAAATGTTTTTATTAGCTGCATTCTCATATATGTGAAACACACTGCAACTTGGAACAGTGTTTTATATGCAACACGATTAACTTCCTCTATATCATGCACACATATTTAATTTAAAAAGGATTTGAACAAATGTGTACTACCCTTTCCCAGAACTTTCCAAGAGTGTATGAATTTCCTGTAAACCAATATCTGAAATATGAAAGCAGAGAGAAATTCTTTGCCAGTAAAAGCCCTGCAAAATACTATGCAGAGCAGTGTGGCCTATAACTGAAGAAAGCAGATTGCAGCATAGGTAGAGTATTATCTTAAAACAATGTTTTCAATGTGGGTATCTCAAAAAGGATATTTTATAAGCCTAATGCATCTTAGATATTCCAAAATCTCAAAGATAAGTATTCTAGATATACAAAGTGCTAGCACATAGCACTTTCCTGGAAAGTGCATGCTACCGTAGGTTGTAATTTTATAGATTCTGGTTCTGGGGTTTAGGAAATATTCATGTGGGAAATGGCATGAATGAATAAAGAGAATTGTACAATGCTAAGTGGCTTACTCTTTCATTGATTCATTTGAGAGTTACTTACCTATATAATTTCTTCATGCCTCAGTGGAAGAATAGGTTCCATAGAATATTTTTTACCTAGTAAATAAAAAATATTAATGCATGCATATTGGTGCACACTCAAAATTCTCTTTATAAAATTCAAAGCTTTTAAGTGTATTTTTTTCTATTGAGTGCCAATGCCTTAGTTATTTTTCTACTTTAATTTAAAATATTGTCATTTTCACTAAAGAGAATTTTTTTTTCAAATTTATTGAGATACCCTACTGCTTTGATGTGCCATGCCTAGTTCTCACAATCTTTTTATGTAGTAAGTCAGACGTTATATTTTGGCATGGATATATTATTTATTTTTCTTTTCTACCATCTTCCTTCTTTCTTTCCTTCCTTCCTTTTTTTCTTTCTCCTTTTTTTAATAAAAGACTACATTCTTTAATCATATATGATAAAATTCTAATTCAAAGGTTAATCTAGGGTACACACTGAATCCTGACTCTTGCAAAAGACACTATTATAAACACTCCTGTACTTTAAGTAAGATGAGTCTGTCTTAGAAATCATCTATCTATTATTTGATAGAATTTTAAAAATCTTTGAATACCAGATTAAACACACATTTCAGATTTAAATAACAGGATGATAAATATGCTTTAAAATTCACTTAAACATATACGTGAACGGGTCTATAACATGTAATAGCATTTGATCTATTGAGGTAAAAGTAAATGATTCTATCAATTATTCAGTATCTTAGCTTGCACTTTGAACATAAAATATTTCTAGCTGTACTAATAAATGAATGGAAAGACAATCAAATATTACTGGTGGTTGTTTCTAGGTGGCAGGATTTGGAGAGTTATTTTTCTTTTTCCTTGCCTGTTTTTCTAAATAGGAAAAATGTTGCTATTTCAATAGGATACTAACCAGAGAACAACAATATTCACTTGAAAAGCATAATACTTCCATTTTAAAACAATTAGATGACAATACTTTAAATATAAAAATCAAATATAATAAGGATATCAAATAATGATCTGGGAGGACCATTATATATATACTAGAGGCCTGGTGCACAAAAATTTGTGCAGGGGGGGTGTCCCTCAACCCGGGCTGTGCCCTCTCACAGTCTGGGACCACTCAGGGGATGACCACCTGCTGGTTTAGGCCCGCTCCCAGGGGATTGGGCCTAAGCTGGCAATCAGACATCCCTCTGACAGCCTGGGAGCCCTCAGGGGATGTCCATTTGCCAGTGGAGAGCAGGTCTAAGCTGCAGTCTGACATCCTTAGTGCTGCTGAGGAGGCGGGAGAGGCTCCCACCACCACCGCTGTGCTGGCAGCCATCAGCCTGGCTTGTGGTTGAGCAGAGCTCCCCCTGTGGGAGCGCACTGACCACCAGGGGGCAGCTCCTGCATTGAGCGTCTGCCCCTGGTGGTCAGTGTGTGTCATAGTGACCAGTCATTCCCAGTCTTTCTGCTGTTAGGGTCAGTTTGCATATTACCCTTTTATTATATAGGATAGAGGCTTGGTGCATGGGTGGGGGCCAGCTGGTTTGCCCTTCAGGGTGGGGGTCCCCACTGGGGTGCCACTGGGGTGCCTGGCCTGCCTGGATGAGGGGCTGATGGCTGTTTTCAGGCTGACCACACCACCTTTAGGGTGGGGCGTCCCCACTGGGGTGCCTGGCCAGTCTGGGTGAGGGGCTGAGGGCCTTTTTCAGGCTGGCCAAGCCTCCCCAGCAACAGAAGCTCCCAGCCTCTCCTTTTTTTCTTTTTTTTTTCTGGGATTTATTTACCTTCTATAATTGAAACTTTGTAGCCTGGAGTGGAGCTCAGAGCCAGCCAGGGCTTGGCTTCCTCCATCACCAGGGGCAACCCAAGGCTCCAGCTCCATGGGCACGGCCGGCTGAAAGCAGGTATCTGGGGTTTATTTACCTCCTATAATTGAAATTTTGTTGCCTGAGTGGAGCTCAGAGCTGGCCAGGGCGGGTGGGAGGGAAAGCCTCCTGTGCTCCAGCTCCGTGGCCACAGCCGGCTGAAAGCAGGTATCTGGGGTTTATTTATCTTCTATAATTGAAACTTTGTTGCATTGAGTGTAGCTTAGAGCCAGCAGCAGGTGGGGAACCTTGGCTTCCTCCATCACTGGAGCAAGCAAGCCTCTTGCTCCTTCCAGCTCCGTGGCTGCTGGCCGCCATCTTTGTTGGCAGTTAATTTGCATATCTCACTGATTAGCCAATGGGAGGCGTAGCAAAGGTATGGTCAATTACCATGTTTGTCTATTATTAGATAAGATAAGATATATTCCAGCTAAAGGTTGTTATCCCTTAATTATATATATATATATATATATATATATATATATGTCCATTTCCCAGATCAGTTTTTGGTATCCTTGTTATATTTGATCTTTTTCTTACATAAGCATATAACAGCAACAGAGAACCATCCTTGCTGGGCTATTAAATAATTCTTATTGTGTGAGAAAATAAGAACACTCACTTATTCCAGGTAGCTTAGCTTGTATTTCTTCCTTGGGAAACATGGCCCTCTGCAGTTGCTGGAGCATTTTTTTCCATCTAGGCTAAAAGTTACCTCATGCTGACTGTATTCCTTCCACATCTAGAATAATGCTTCCCTTGTATCTTAAGCACTTGATCAAGCTTTTTATGTAATTTGGAGGTTAATATTCCCAGTAAGTCTCTCCTTAGGAGTAAGTTAGAGGCTTAGGGAGCCCACTAAGGTACTAACCCCTTCTAGCAGTTATGCAATAAGTAACCTAAAAACATTAATGCACCTCCTTAACCACCTTGCTCATTTCCCAGGGAGAGACTAAGGCACAGGAGAGAATATGGTCAAATATATTTTATTTTATTCATTGGGTTTATAGTGCTTATTACCCTCTAGGCACACATAAATACTGTAAAAATTCTGGTTTGGATAAAGTCAGCTTTGATCAAGAAAATGTTTGCTGATAAGTTTCAAACCCCGCTTATACATTGTGGTTAAGATCTGGCTCCTCTATTTTGAAACCTCTACTGCACAATCATGAGCTAAGAGATGACAGTTACAGAATGAGATAAAGTGCTTCAGCAACTGAAGTTAATTTTTTAAGGTCCAGTATAAGTCCTTGATTTGAATTGAATGAATTTGTCTAATTCCTACTGATGTGCTGTTTCACATGCTATCAAGAGGTTTCCCGTTGGGCTGGAAAGGTTGATCTGTATTTGAATATTTGGTGTCACTGGAAGCTGTCACAAGGCAGGCAGAGTCTAAAGGGTTATCTTTCAAAGTAAAAATAATTACTTTCATTTCTACAACAGTGTTCTGACATAGGTTCTTTTTCAAAATGCCCCCATTTCTTGGTGTTTTTTTTTCTTTTTTGTCAGTCAGCTAAGAATATCTTGATGGGGCCAGTATGACCTAACTTCTCAATTTCTTATTTAATAACATCTTTAAATCTTCTTTTATCCTTAAAATTTCCATCCTGACTGTTGATATTTTTTTCTCCTTATAATCGTGTGCTCAATACAGTGATGACAGTCTGGTTTCTTTTTTATTAGCTGCCCATTAATGTGAACATCTGGAGCAGTTTTCCAGAGCATTCTTTGTGTTTAGATTTTATGTTTTTTATGAAGTAATGTATTAGGGTCTGAGATGCTGTTTATCAATAAAGATTGTTGTCTTTTTTTCATAGTATGAACGCACTAGTGTGGAACTGCTGTGCACTTTGATTTGTAGCTTAGGTGACTGATTTATCTGCAAAGGGGGTTGAATTAAACAAACTCTTCTGAAAATGAGTTTGCTCTAGTAAGGCAGCATCCAGTGAGGGTGGAATTCAAAAAATAACTCCAATTAAAAACATTGTTTCTTTGCTTTTTCTTTCCCCTAAAAGAGAAAAAAAAATCTGTCCAGTTTTTGCCACATTGAATGGGTTTAATAGAAGAGGTAGCATCGTGCAGTGGAGGGAAGAACACTAAGAGAAAGAAGACTTGTTTCCAGGCTCAGTTCTATGTTTGTACTAGATCTAGACAACCTTACACATAAATAACAATATCTAGACCTTAACTTGCACATCAAAAAATGGGAAAGCTAATATTACACATTCCTATTTCACACGATTCCTGTGAGGATCAAATACAGCTCAGTGGTTGAGTGTTGGCCTATGATCCAGGAGGTCACGGTTCCATTCCCGGTCAGGGCACATGCCCATGTTGTGGGCTCAATCCCCAGTGTGGGGCGTGCATGAAGCAGCCGATCAATGGTTCCCTCTCATCACTGATACTTCTATCTCTCACTCCCTCACTCTTCCTCTCTGAAATCAATAAAAATATAAGCCCTAACCGGTTTGGCTCGGTGGATAGAGCGTTGGCCTGCATACTGAAGGGTCCCGAGTTCGATTCCGGTCAAGGGCATGTACCTTCGTTGCGGGCACATCCCCCGTAGGAGGTGTGCATGAGGTAGCTGATCAATGTTTCTCTCTCATCGATGTTTCTAACTCTCTATCCCTCTCCCTTCCTCTCTGTAAAAAATCAATAAAATATATTTAAATATATATGTATATTTAAAAATGCTTGTGAAAAATTTTGAAAACCTTAAGGAATTAGACAGAGTTTAGGTATATTTATTAAAAGGTTTATTGTGTAATTGTTTTGTATTTCCCTAATTTGAAGGAACTGCCATTTTTCATATCACTTCATCCTTTATAATAGAAGCCTAATAGGCAAATTGACCGAACGGCGAAATTACTGGTCGCTATGATGCACACTGACCAACAGGGGGCAGACGCTCAATGCAGGAACTGCCCCCAGCCTGCAGGCCCCAAGCCAGCCAAAGCAGGTGCCAGTGGGGGCCCCCCCAATCCCCTTGCCAGTCACCCCACAGAGAGAGGTGAGCAGTGATGGTGGGGGGTGGGGCCGGCCAGCGAGTGGGTGGTGGCAGGGGGCGGGGCCTGGTGGTGAGCGGGCTGGCACCACCGCCCCCAATTGCCCCACCGGTCACTTCCCACAGAGGGAGGCAATAGGTGGCAGTGGCCTGGGGGAGGGGGCTGGTGAGTGGGCAGGGCCAGGCTGGCCAAGGCAGATGCCAGCAAGCCCCCCCCCCCCGACCCTGAAAGCCCCACCGGTCACCCAGAGATTGGCCCTGATCGCCAGCCAGGCCTAGGGACCCTATCCATGCATGAATTTTGTGCATCAGACCTCTAGTTTATCAATAAAAATATCACAGAACTCTTCATTATAAGGTTCATGAGCCTCAATCCTACCTCTCAGTTAGGTGGGAAATAAATGTAATCAAAATAGCTTTAAATTTTAAAGCATATGAGGATGATTCTCTAACTGAGCTACCTGGCCAGGCCTAATCCTTTGATCTTACTCACAGATAAGCTACTTACATGGGCTCACTCATATCAGCTGCTAATGTTTAATAAAACCAGTATGCCACAGTTTATTTGCTCAGTGCAGTTAGCAGAAATCAGTGTCATTGGAGCACCGTGATCAAGTTCTATAGGATGTCATAGTGACCAGAATTTTGATTAATTTCCAAAAAAAAATACACACACACAACAAAAAAAACACTCAATTTTATTCTATGGCAAACTCAGGGCCTAGAAAGATGAGCTTCTAGGTAGAGAGAAACACTAGTTCAGAATGAAACCTTTGACCTACCATGAGGTCTAGACCAGTGGTTTCCAAACAGAGCTGGTCATTAAGATTGCCTGGAAAGTTTAAAAACTTAGATTCACAGCCCTGACAGGTTTGGCTCAGTGGATAGAGCGTCGGCTGCAGACTGGAGGGTCCCAGGTTCAATTCTGGTCAGGGGCATGTACCTTGGTTGAGGGCACGTCCCCAGTTGGGGGTGTGCAGGAGGCATCTGATCGATGTTTCTAACTCTCTGTCCCTCTCCCTTCCTCTCTGTAAAAAATCAATAAAAAAATAATAAAATAAAATAAAACATATATATATTAAAAAAATAAAATAAAAACTTAGATTCCCAGACCCTGGCCCTAGAGCAGCGGTTCTCAACCTGTTGGTCGCGACCCTTTTGGCGGTCGAATGACCCTTTCACAGGGGTCGCCTAAGACCATCCTGCATATCAGATATTTACATTATGGTTCATAACAGTAGCAACATTACAGTTATGAAGTAGCAACGAAAATAATTGTATGGTTGGGTCACAACATGAGGAACTGTATTTAAAGGGCCAGAAGTTTGAGAACCACTGCTCCTCGAGAGTCTGATCGACTAGGTGTGGTGTGGAGCCTGAGAAACTGTGCTTTTAAAATCTTCCCAGGAAATTATGCAAGTCAACCAGATTTGAGATGCACTAGTCTAGGCCAGTGATTTTCAACCGGTGTGCTGTAAGAATTTTAAAAATATGCAGTGCCTGAATATTTAATCAGGGACACTGACCTCTTTTCTTTCAGATTGTCAAGTAAGAAAAAGACAAAAGGCCAACACGACATTAGCCATCCAGTGTGAATGAATCAAAATAATACCTCCTTTTCTTGGTCAAATTGGCAAAAAAATGTGATATATTTTTGGCATGCAGCAGAATTTCAGTAATTAGTCTATGTGTGCCATGAGATGAAAAGGGTTGAAAATCGCTGGTCTAGGTTACCATGAGAGGCATAAAGGGAGGTGTTTGTCCTCAGCACTCTTTTCTTCAGAGGCAATCGAGTTCTTAATTTGAGTTTTACAGTACAACTGCATACTTCATTACGCTTCTGTACTGTGAATATACACAGTATCTCATTGTCAAAGACTAAATCTTACCTCTAGCCTTGGCCTGGCTGGTGTGGCTCAATTGGTTGGAACATCCCCCCATACACTAAAAGGTCACTAGTTCGATTCCCAGTCAGGGCACATACCCTGTTTGTTGGTTTGATCCTTAGTCAAGGTCAATGTTTCTCTTTCCTTCTCCTTTCCTCTCTCTCTAAAATCAATTGAAAGAATATAAACAATTTTAAATCTTCCCTCTAGGACAGTGATGATCAAACGTTATTGTGCTTTAACATCATTTAGGAATGATGAATATTCATATAACATGATCCCCACTCCCCAAGATTTTGATTCAGTTAGTTTGGGACAGCGATGCAGAATTCTGCATTTTTAACAAGTACTACAGATGATTCTGATACACATGACCTAGGCAATCACACTTTGAGAAGCACTGGCTTAGGCAGCTTTCTGTATCAACTTAAATATGTTGTCTTTACTATATGTGATTATATTTTCAAGTTAATATTTTAGTGAATATGCACAGTCTTACAAAGATATAACAACCTCTTTCACATTTCTTACACTTCATTCAAATTCTCCCTTTTCAATAAGGATCAGAATTAAATGGGCCTATTTGGATTTACATAGGACAACGTTAAAACGTTCTGATGGATTCTATTTTTGTGTCCATAGCATTGGATACTTCAGTCTAATTTTGGAAGAGTAGAAATGGATCAGTAAGACTTACATATATGCAAGAGTTCTTTCAGGTTCATGAAGATGGCGGCCGACTGGACGGCAGGCTGCAAAACAGTGTGTGAGTGAGAGAGCAAAAGGAGAGTGTGTGGACGTGCAGGGAGTGTGTGTATGTGTGAGTGAGGGACCGTTATATTCCACAGGACTGTTGGGGACTGGAAGACCAGATTCCCCTGGCTGGGCAGCCTCTATTGCTGCTGAAATCTCTCCCAGAGCAGCTGGCTCTGCCACAGAGACCACACCATCTTGAAGGGGAGAGTGGCTGTGATCAGAAGCCCAGCCTTACCTTCAACTGGGGAGACCTCGGATACCTCCCAGGACCATACAACCACAATGCCCAGGGACCAGCTGCCTTGGCTGCAAAACCACCCACGGGTGCCTAAAAAGTTTGTCCAGGGTGAGACAAAGCAGCACTGAATACATGGACAGGCCCTGCACCTTCTCACAGAGCAGATAGAAGGAACAGCTGAATCCAATAACATCCACCCGGAATTGGTGAATTAACAGAGCTGGTGAGGCAATCCATGGAAGGAAAGGTCAGAGATCACCTAGAGCAGTGGTTCTCAACCTTGGCTGCACATTAGAATCACCTGGGAATCTTTTTAAAATCCTGATTTCTGGGCCTCATCCTCCGGAAATTCTGTTTCTTTGTTACTAATGTTGTGGCCCCACCCCATAACAAAGAAACAGAATTTCTGGAGGATGAGGCCAGAAATCAGGATTTAAAAGAAGATTCCCAGGTGATTCTAAATGTGCAGCCAAGGGTTGAGACCCACTGACCTAGAGAGAGTCCAACGCAGGAGAGACAGAGCTACATAACAAAGACACCCTGAGAGGGAGCGAACATGGGGAGACAAAGAAACAGCCCCCATACAAAAGAAAAGGAGGAATCAGAGTCCAGAGTGGAAGTGCCCATCAGCAGATGAGTGGATTAAAAAACTGTGGTACATCTACACAATGGAATACTATGCTGCGGTAAAAAAGAAGGAATTCTTACCATTTGCAACAGTATGGATGGAACTGGAGAGCATTATGCTAAGTGAAATAAGCCAGCCAGAGAAAGATAAATATCACATGTTCTCACTCTTTTATGGAATATAATGAACAACATAAACTTATGAACAAAAACAGATCCAGAGACAGAGAAGCATAGATCAAATGCTCAAACCTCAGAGGGAAAGTAAGGGAGGGTGGGGGTAAGGGGGAGAGATCAACCAAAGGACTTGTATGCATGCATATAAGCCTAACCAATGGACACAGACAACAGGGTGAGGGCATGAGTGGGGGGTTGGGGGGGAAATGGGGCGATAAGGACACATATGTAATTCCTTAATCAATAAAGAAAGAAAAAAAAGAATATGATGGTGAGTAAAGTAGACACCATCTCTATTGTCTTGGAACCTACAGTTTACAAAAAATAAAGAAGAGGAAAAAGAAAAAAAGAAAAAAGAAAGAAAAGGAGGAATCACCAGAAAAGGAAGTAAACAAAATGGAGGCAAGCAATATGTCAGAGAAAGAATTCAGAGCAATGGTTATAAGGACACTGGAAAAGTTGGAAGACAAATTCAACAATATGTGTAAGAACCAAGAGGAAATGAAGAACCAAGAAGAATGAAAAATGACATCGCTGCAATAAAGAACACAATAGAAAGCATCAACAGTAGACTAGAAGAAGCGGAGGACCACATCAGTGAGCTAGAAGACAAGGTAGGAAAAAATACCCAAGCAGAGCAGCAACTAGAAAAAAAATTAAAAAACAGGAGGAGAGCCTAAGGGAACTTTGGGACAACAAAAACAAAACAACGTCTGCATAATAAGGGTCCCCGAAGGAGAGGAAACTGAGCAAGGAAAAGAAAACCTGTTTGAAGAAATTATAGAAAACTTCCCTGATGTTGGGAAGAAGAAAAAACTCACATACTTCCAGGAAGCTCACAGAGTCCCAAACAAGATGAACCCAAAAAGACTGACACCAAGACACATTATAATTAAATTGGCAAACACCACCAACAAAGTAAGAATCTTAAAGGCTACCAGAAAGAGACAGAAAGTTGCCTACAAGGGATCTCCCATCAGACTATCAACTGATTTCTCAACAGAAACACATCAGGCCAGAAGGGAATGGAATGAAATATACAAAGTCATGCAAAGCAAGGGTCTGAATCCAAGAACACTGTACTCAGCAAGGCTATCAATCAAAATTGAGTGTGAAATCAGGAGCTTCACAGACAAAAAAAGGACTAAGGGAGTTTATTACCACCAAACCAGCAATGCAAGAAATGCTAAAGGGACTCCTGTAAAAAGAAGAAATAGGAAGGAAAGAAGGAACAGGGGCATAAAGAATAAAATGGCAACAAACAAGTACCTATCAGTAATAACCTTAAATGTAAATGGATTAAATGCCCCAACCAAAAGACATAGCGTAGCTGAATGGATAAGAAAACATGACCCATATATCTGCTGTCTACAGGAAACCCACCTCAGAAAAAAAGATGCACACAGACTGATGGTGAAGGGATGGAAAAAGGTTTTTCAGGCGAATGGAAATGAAAAAAAGCTGGGGTAGCAATACTTATATATGACAAATTAGACCTCAAAGTGAAGGCCATAACAAGAGATAAGGAAGGCCACTTCATAATACTAAAGGATGCAATTCAACAAGAAGATATATTGGTAACTCTGGTAAACATATATGCACCCAATGCAGGAGCACCCAAATACATAAAAAAAAAACTTCTGGAAGATATCAAGGGAGAGACTGACAGCAATACAGTCATAGTAGGGGACTTTAATACCCCAATAACACCACTGGATAAATCCTCTAAACAAAAAATCAGCAAAGAAATATCAATCCTAAATGACTCACTAGATCAGATGGAATTAATTGACATCTTCAGAACATTTCACCCCAAAGCCACAGAATATACATTCTTCTCAAGTGCACATGGGTCATTTCTAAAGATAGACCACATATTGGGACACAGGCAATGTCTCTTCAAATTCAAGAAGATAGAAATCATATCAAGCATCTTCTCAGATCACAGTGGCATAAAACTAGAAATCAACTACAATAAAAACAATGAAAAAAATCAAACAACTGGAGGCTATATAGCATGCTATTAAACAATGATTGGGTTACCAAGGAGATCAAAGAATAAATAAAAAGTATCATGGCAACAAACGACTACAAGGGAGAACACAACAATCCAAACTCTATGGGACACAGTGAAAGCAGT
>NW_005871050.1:12467037-12473055 GCF_000147115.1 Myotis lucifugus | reverse complement strand
AGGATAAAGATCAGACTGGAAATAAATGATATAACGACCAAAGACTTAAATATATATGATTATTAGGTTCATTAAAACAAAGGAAAATGCTTGGTTTGTCGCCCACACATTTTATTCTCAACTAAATATAGCTCCAGGTCATCAGAATATCATCTGAAACTGAATCAACAATTCTTTGGAACATTAATAGCTAACATAGAACATAATTTTCTACTGTCCAAGGCTACATACTTCATGTGATTTTTGTTAATATTCTATTGCCAGGCAAAGCTATTGGTACTGTTTGGGTTCAAATGACACAGAATGTATAAAGAAGAAAATTAAAATCATTTGACATTCCACTATCTGTAGGGAAAATATAAATATTAAACTTCCTATCTTTATATATTCATAGTTATGCACCTATATAAAACATAACAATTGTAACATTATATATACTAGTAAAGTGTTAAATCATATGCACTTTTCTATGTCATTAAATATTTGTTTTAAACATAATTTTCAGTTTCATTTTAATGGTAACATATAACCATGGAATAAATAAAAGACTAAACCTAAAGTAGATTTAAGTATATTTACTTGTGTTCACTATTCAATATTCCTACCTCATAAGGCTATTTTGAGTATTAAATGAGTTAATACATATTTGGCACAAATAACAGTGTCTGGCATAGAGCAAGTGCTCAATTAATGTTAGCTATTATTATTCAAAAGCATTTTTGGTCTCTTTACATTAGCAAAATTACTAATGTCTTAGATAAGCAGATGACATTACATTTATCCTGGTTTTTCTCATTAAAGCAGCAAAGTTGAACATTAATGAGTATAGAAAATTATGTTGTCATGCATGTTAGTCTGGAAAATATAAATTCATCTCATAAAAAAATCAAAGGATCAAAGAAGGTTTTCTACTGTTAATTGGAAACGAAGTGTCATTGGTGTCCTGATTTAAAGGACACTCAATTATGATTAGCTAATAAAAAAGAAAAAATAAATAAAGAAAATTAGTAAAGGTTAAAGTGATGTTATTATTAGCCCTATTTCACTAAAATCTTTTCTTCATAGCCCATGGCAGCAAATAAAATTAAATATAAAAAAGTTTCATAATCCATGATGACATTCTCAGTGTTAAGACATTTTAAAATAAAAAACGTATTACTAAAAGCATACTTCAAAATTATTAGATGTAATATTTTTGTAGCCAAAAGCATTTAAATTTTAAGAATTGAACAACAGGAGGACTGGATACTATCTATGGATTTAGAAAGATTTAGTCACTTTTGTAAGTTAAAATTCTTTCTCTCTTAAAGCCACCTGTTCTTTCTCTCTCTTTAGAAATGGTTTTGTTAAAAATAATCTCAAGATTCTACTTTCTATTCTAAAGCGCGAAGTAAAATATTTTTCTTAATTATTGGTAAAGACTTTGGGCAAGTTTATGGACACACAGTTCACTAATTTGTTATAGCCTTACAGATAACATTTGAAAAAATGGTCTGGAAAATCTCAGAATAGGCACTGCCTAAAATAAAACCAAGCAACTGACCTAAGTTCAGTGAAGTGCTGAGAATATATGTTACCTGAAACTTTAGCTTAATGAGTTCCTTAATTAGGGAAGACATCATTTAAGGTCCTAAAAAGTCATGTGGCTGAGTACATGAATTACTGTATGTTTACACCAATTTAACCAGTAGCTATAATTATCAATTGAGGGAAGTCCAAATTAAAAATCTACTCTGACTTCCAACACAGCTAAAATGTTGCTGAGGAAGTATCAATGACATACTTTTGTTATATGCTTTAGACACACTTATTCACAGACATTCATTTCCATAAATGAGAATTCAAGTAAAAGGAACAACACTAGAAAATATAATTGTTTAAAAATGTATTATTGTTCAACAAACAGCAAATAATAGTCTCTGGTTACATATATTCTTTCTTGACATACTATATTTAATTTTAAATATGTATAATATATTTCTAAGTACCACCTTTTATTTAGCTCATTATTGTGAGTTACCATTAAAATAAAACTCTGTAAATGATATTTACAAAGAATTATAAAGTATTTGGGAAAATGCATAAGATATGCAATGTGTAAGAAAAAATGTGGGATACAATTGCATATTGAGTATTAGCTTTAAATTTATCTGCTTTCCCAATTTTCTACAATGAGCATATATTATTTTTACAGTTAGAAAACATTTAGTGGAACCCTAGTCAATTACCACAATTAGGGTAGACCAATTACAACACCTACATATTTTGTTTGTCTTATGACTCTATGAATGTATGACTTATATTTCAGCATTTTACATCATGGAACCCAGCTTAGGAAATAAATTTATTATCTACACTTTTATATTGATGATGAGAATCAAGTCAGAGTCCCTTTAGAGGACACATTTTTAGTCTTTAGCATGGCAGGTTAAACAGTAGTAAAAGTTTTTGCTTGGTACAGTTATGAGCTGAAATCATCAATTGCAATATGTTGTTGACTAAATAAACAAGCAAAACTTAGTATTTGTCGAGATCCTCATGAACTTCGGTATTTTATCATATATAAACACTAGAGGCCTGGTGAATGAAATTTGTGCACGGCGGGGGGGAGGGGGTGTCCCCTCAGCCCAGTCTGCACCCTCTCCAATCTGGGACCCCTCCGGGGATGTCTGACTGCTGGTTCAAGCCTGATCCCAGGGATTGGGCTTAAACCAGCAGTTGGACATCCCTCTCACAATCCAGGACCACTGGCTCCTAACTGCTCACCTGCTGCCTGCCTGATCGCCCCTAACGGCCTCTGCCTGCCTGATCTCCCCTTGCTGCCCCCCTTGCCAGCCTGATCACCCCTAACCACCTCTGCCTGCTGACCTGGTCACCCCTCACTGCTGCCTCCTGCCGGCCTGGTCACCCCCAACTGCCCCCACCCCTCTGGCCTGGTCTCCCCTCACTGTTCCCCCCTGCTGGCCTAGTTGCCCCAACTCCCTCCCACCTGCTTGGTCGCCCCTCACTGCCCCCCTGCTGGCCTGGTTGCCCCACACAGCCTGCTATTTGGTCATTTGGTCACCCCTCACTGCCCCCCCTGCCAACCTGGTCGCCCCATGCAGCCTGCTATTGGGTCGTTCTGTGAGGGCATCCCAACCAATTTGCAATTCATCTATTATTTGTGTAGATTGACCCATGACTGAGAAGGAAACAAGACTTGCATAGACACAACATATCCATTGACTAACATATCTTCATTTCATTCTACTTTATGATTTTTAAATATCCAGTTTGCCAGCCCTTTTCTTACATTAATATACTTAGCTATAATTTTCCTTACATTGTAATATCTTAGACAAAATAGGGCTCATTTGATTTTTTATTCCTCATTCTGGATGAGACCTGCTTCTGTTTTATTATTCTTTCACTAGGACCCCACCTAGCATTTTCCTATTTTGTCTGACAAGTAAAACAAAGGTTCAGTTTCAGAAGAAACAGACTGGCTTGCTCAGTTGTGGTATTTTATTAATTTATATATTTATAAGAAAGTCTACCTGGGTGTTACCTTGAGAAGTCAGAAGTTTGAATATGGATTCAAATATCCTAAACTCCACTTTCAAGACAACATTGAGGAAACAATCAGTAGAATCAAGTAAATCATTATGAAAATATAACAATTATGTTTTCCAGCCCTGGATGTTCTCTTTTAATGAATTATGAGAGTCAAGCCTATTAAATTATTAACCAGGAAATAATTAAATCAATAGTAATTTTTTTAAGAACAGCAAGTTGAAATTAAGCCAATTTTAAGAATCCATCAATAAAATGGACAGAATTTACAGCAACAGATTACAAATGGACAGGATTTAGGATGTTTGTAGTTCCTTTTAGAGTTTAAACAGGCATTAATTTGCTTTCTAAATTCAATCTGTATTTACACAAACTCACCAGAATTGTATATATGAAAAAATAAAACTAGGATTCTAAATATATAAAAATACTATTCAGATTTCAATTTCAAGAAGGGGGTGAAGTAGGTATAACACTCTTGGAAATTATATTATTAATGTATTAATTTAATTTGGGTAGCTCCAGGCCTCATACATGAAGTTAATGATTCTCTACAGTCGTTTAATCACTTACTGAAGTTCTTTTTTCAATCCTAGATACAAATTAATTTTCTTATTTTTAGTTATCAATAAATACTTAATTGGTACCTGGTACTTTGTATTTTATATATTGTAATTTCAGTATAAAATAGTATTTACTAGTATAATAAAATTAACCTGGCTTGCAACAAAAGTATTATGTGAAAATCTGTACTTGCAACAATAACCATGGCTTCACAGAGAAGAGGTTAATCTCAGGAAGATGGCAAATGTTCTCTTTAATAAATCTTTAAGAACTCTAGGTGAGATCCCAGGTAGGTGTGATGAATAAATCAATGAAAGTTATTTGTTATGTACCTATCATGTTTAATTCTCTCTTGGGACACAAGTTGGGCAAGATGAAGAGTTGGGATGGGTGTTGAAGATTCAGAAAACTGTCAGTATCCTCAAGGCACTTATAATAGAATGATTAATGAATGATACACAATAAATTGTGAGGTACAGAGAGAGGCTGATATAATCATGAAGCTAATGAAACTTAAGCTTCAGGGATCCATACTAAAATGGGTCCCTTGGAAGGTTCGAAGGGAATTGCATTAGTTTGCTAGGGCTGCCATAACTAAGTACCAAAGACAGAAATTTATTTGCTCACAATTCTAGAAGCTAGAAGTCAGAGGTCAAGGTGTCAGCAGGTTTGATTTCTTCTGAGGCCTCTCTGCTTGGCTTGTATATGGCCACCTTCTCCCTGTGTTTTCATATAGTGTGTGTGTCCTAATGTCTTTCTTATAAATACACAAATCAGGCCAGCTGGCGTGGCTCAGTGGTTGAGCATAGACCTATGAAACAGAAGGTCATGGTTTGATTCCTGGTCAGGCCATATGCCCAGGTTGTAGGCTCGATTCCCAGTGTGGGTGTGCAGGAGGCAGCCGATTAATGATTCTCTCTTATCACTGATGTTTCTATCTCTCTCTCTCCCTCTTCCTTCTTCTCTGAAATCAAGAAAATATATTTTTAAAAAGACACAAATCATATTGGATTAGGGCCTACCTATATAACCTCATTTTTACTTAATTACCTCTTTAAAGAACTTAGCTCCAAATATAGCCACATTCTCAGTTACTGGGGGTTAAAACTTTAGGACATTCAGCCCATAGTTCTTTGCTTTCTGCCCTGCCAAATTCATGTCCTTGACAAATTCAAATTACACTCATCCAATCCCAACAGCCACAGAAGCCTTAACTCATTCCAACATTAAATATTATCTAAATCAGAGTTGTCGAGATTCCAGGTTTGGTTCATCCTCAGACAAAATTCCTCTCCAGCTGTGAATCTGTGAAACCAGACAAGTCATCTGCTTTCAGAATACAATAGTAGGACCGGCATAGGATAGACACGCCCATTCCCAAAAGAAGAAACTGAAAATGAGAGGGATCACAGGTCCAAGGTAACTGAATCCTAACAGGAAAATGCCATTAGATTTTTTTGAACTTTTAATTTAATTTTATTAGTTTTTAGATTAAATATGTATTTATTGATGGATTGAATTTATTGGGGTGACATTGGTTAACAAAATTATATCGGTTTCAGGTGTACAATTCTATAACACATCATCTATATATGGTATTGTGTGTTCACCAAGCCAAGTCAAGTCTCCTTCCATTGCCATTTATCTACCCTTTACCCTTTCCTACCTTCCCTCACCCCTTTCACTTCTAGTAAACACCATACTGTTGATTTTAAGGCTAAGGGATAATTCTCTTTGGCCAGATGCTCTACCCACCCCGCCTACCAGTACAGCAGACACACTCTCTCAGCTCTGATGGTGACTCTGCCTCCTTGGCTCTGAGTGTCTGCCTGACCCTCTGAAACCAAGAAGGAGAAGGCTTTTGGCCTCTGGGCCCATGTAGCAGTACAGCTCTGCTGACCT
>NW_005871050.1:12373334-12466937 GCF_000147115.1 Myotis lucifugus | reverse complement strand
CCCTTTACTTAAAGGGTAAAGCATGTTCACATACAAATAGCTGAATTGGCCCATCCTATAGAATTCCACAAGTGTGACAGACTTCCTTCATCTCACCCCATCTCTGTCCCCTTCAGGCAAGGCTGGCAGCATTTCTACTGGTATAACCCCCTCTCTATTTCTGGTGTCTGCTGAGATGGTTGATTGGATCCTGAAGTCATATGCCGTAATCTCTTTAGCAAGCAGTTGTCCAGCTACATCTTTGATGTTCTCTATATAATGTGCTTTCTCATTTTTCTCAATATGTATAGGCTGAAAATTTTCCAGATCATCAAGTTTTGGTTCCTTTTTGATTAATGATTCCTTTTTTAAGTTATTTCTCTCCTCTAGCATCTTATGATAAGCAGCAAGGAGAGACCAAGCCATGCCTTCAACACTTTGCTTATAAATATCCTCAGCTAAATATCCAAGTTCATCACTTACAATTCTTACTCTCCACAAAACATTCAAACACAATTTGGCCAAGTTCTTGGCCACTTTATAACAAGAATATTCTTTCCTCCAGTCTTAATATGTTCCTCGTGTCTACCTGAAACCTCAACAGAACTTTTAACATTCATACTTCTACCAACATTCTGTTTGTGATGATATATGTATATCTCTGAAATTATAGAAGTTTTCTCTACAGCTCTCCTCTTTTCTTTCTGAATCATTATCAGAGTTGCCTTTAATATGCATATTTCTACCAACAGTCTCTTCAGTACAATCTAGGCATTTTCTAACATCCACCTTAAAACTCGTCAAGTCTCTACCCATTACCTAGTTCAGTGGTCGGCAAACTGCGGCCCCTTGAGTGTGGCTCTTCCACAAAATACCACATGCGGGCGCGCACGTACAGTGCTATTGAAACTTCGTGGCCACACTTAAGGGGCCAAAGAACCACATGTGGCTCGCGAGCTACAGTTTGCTGACCACTGACCTAGTTCCAAAGCCAATTCCACATGTCACTGTTTTTTTATCCACCCTCTTTGCCTTGTATAGACTGGGGTTGGAGGAGCTGCAAGCACATTAGGGATCTGATTAAGGGAAAGTCGAGTTGGAGAATATTTATTTTGGCTTTAGTAGGATTTATCTGTGTAATTCACAGCTACTTTTATGTATAGTTATTATTAACTTCCCCAGTGTAGGAGTGCCTTCTAGGAATATACTTACCATATTCTATGCCTACAATGTGAAGATGTAAAGTTGGAGCCATGTTGTGATATGAACATGACCCATAGCTCCTGGCACTGGAAATGTGAAGGCAATGAAAGATAAGCAAGATTTTAAATATATGAGGTTAGAAGCCTACTGATGAAAAAGTCTTTCAGATATTAAATGTATAAAACTATAAGCAGAAAATTTGGTTCTCACCAGAGCTTAGTTCTCTCTTACTAGTAATGTTCTTGATAATGTGATTATAAAAGGACCATATGTTTCTTTTCATTTTTAATGAAAATTATACAAATATAATTTATCAAAAGTTCTTTGTTCAGGGCACTTATCTATAGCAGCACTATAAACAGTGAATACCTCTGTATTAAGTCACATGCTTTATGCATCTTTATTAATGATAATAGAAAAGGAACCAATTTTGAGCAACTGTGTGAAAGATTAAACAATCTTTCTATTCCCTCTATATACAATACCATTTATAAAATCATTGTCATATGAAGAAGTGACCTTGAATATGCATACAAATATCGATAGTTATGTCTGATGGTTAAGTAATAAAATGTGTTACTTTTCTTGATTTTTGTGATATTTGTAGTATTTATGTCACTCAAACTATCATTTATTGATTTGTTTTCTAATTCCAAACAAATGTTCACTTTTTAACTTAATTGTATATTCTTTTTCTTAAACAGGGTTCCCCAATTTGTGTATAAATTCAGTGCCCACAAAATTTAAATTTGCCCTGGATAGAGGCTATTCATGTTGAAGGAAATAATAGGAAGGAGAGATCAATAAAAATTGGAATAATCACAGAAAATCACTAGTCATTTTTATGGAAAGAAATCAGTTTTATTCTTCAAACACTTGGATCATCTATGTAGATAAGCTATGTTTGTACTTATTTTGCTTTTTCCTTCCACAACATGAAATTTTTTATAACAGGGCAGGAAGTTAGTACTATATTCAGAGTTATTAAGAATTATTAAGCTTTTCTGAGACCAATTGTATTGTGGTAAATGATTTTGACTTCCTTGTTGTAAGCATTTTCCATTTATTTGCTAACACAGAACCCTAATTTCATTTCCAGCCCCAGGGACTGAATGATTGTCCTTCCATCTTTGCTATGCTAGCCATTGACCTACATTCAGGCATGTTACCTAATTCTGGCAAATAAAAGTTGAAGGCTGGCCCAGCCAACTTGGCTTAGTGGTTGACCATCAACCTACGAACCAGAAGGCCACTGTTCGATTCCAGTTACGGCACATGCCTGGGTTGTGGGCTCGATCCCCGGTGTGGGGCAGGTGATCAATGAGGGCTTGATCCCCAGTATGGGGCAGCCGATCAATAATTCTCTCTCATCATTGACGTTTCTATCAGTCTTTTCCTCTCTCTTCCTCTCTGAAATCAATAAAAAATATATACTTCTTTTTAAAAAAGTAGAAGGCTGATGGGAATTTCTGGGAAAAATATTTACGAGTATCTCTAAAAAAAAAAGTGGCCCTTACTGTATGATGGGCACTACTAGTATGCTAGGCACTAAAGATATTCTACAGAGAAAGTTTAGTGAAAATATTTAACTGTGAAAATTATTGTAGTACACCCCAACATACATAGTTACACCATACAGTCACATGCATCAGGGACAAAATTGTCATTTCAAAGCTAATTTTGTTGATTCATTTATGACTCCACAGACCCTCATTATGGATGCCACATGTCCGTTTCCATTTGGTTATAACAATCTACACTAATAAAAGACAAAGATGCTAATTGACCATACCTTTGCTATGCCCATCAGCCAATCAGAAGAGTATGCAAATTAACCCAACAAAGATGGCCGTTAAATTTGCATACTGCAGGCGAGGCGGGGCAGCGCAATCTGCCGCCACCCCGCCACCATCCAGGCCTGCCGTGGGCGACCTGGGGCGGCGGGGCGGGGCAGCGCAATCCGCCATCCTCCCCACCGCGGGATCGGGCCTGCCGTGGTGACCCGGGCGTCCAGGGCTCCGGGCAGGTAGCGACATCCACCGCCCGCCCTACCGTGGGATCGGGCTGCCCTTGGGAGACCCAGGGAGGCGGGGAGGCACCATGGGATAGGGCCTGCCTTCTGCCACCCCGGGGAGCGGGCCTAAGCCAGCAGGTGGTTATATCCCGAGGGGTCCCAGACTGTGAGAGGGCACAGGTCGGCCTGAGGGACACCACTCTGCCCCCCTGCCAGTGCACAAATTTTTGTGCACCGGACCTCTAGTTATTTAATAATGAGAATAACATTTTAAAATGTTAGATAATTATTGACTAATACAAGAATAGGAGCACTACAATAATTTGTGAGCTCTCCACAAGGAGTTCTTGTCTTAAATACAATTTATTTTATATACAAGTGTATGTAGAGAACTACATACACTTGTATATATTTGAGCTTCTGAACATGTTGGTTTGCATCATGATTAAGATCTTGCAACAACAGAAATGAAGATATATGAAATTTATATTAGTCTAGACCAGCCGTGGGCAAACTACGGCCCGCAGGCTGGATCCGGCCCGTTTGAAATGAATAAAACTAAAAAAAAAAAAAAAAGACCGTACCCTTTTATGTAATGATGTTTACTTTGAATTTATATTAGTTCACACAAACACTCCATCCATGCTTTTGTTCCGGCCCTCCGGTCCAGTTTAAGAACCCACTGTGGCCCTCGAGTCAAAAAGTTTGCCCACCCCTGGTCTAGACATTAAAGTAATGTGATTAAAGTATTAGGAGGAAATGAGAATATGTGATAAAAGAATCTATGGGCAGATGCATTTAAATCCATAGTCACTGACTGTTCTGATCCAATGACATCCATCTCCCAGTATTTTCACCTTTGTGTAGTCCCTTATCACAGGGCACCAGAATTGGCCTGTGTGACCAATAGAATGTGGCATAAATAGTGATTGTAAATTGCTGTGGCTTCCATCTTGGACATACTCTCTCTCATTTACTCTACTTTTCTCTTTCTTGGTTCACTTACTCTTGGGAAAGCCATGTCTGAGCAAGCTAATGGAGCAGCCTATGTGCTGATGAACTGAAGCCTCTTGCTAAAACTACAAAGTGAGCTTGTAAATTGATTTGTCAACTTCCTGTCAAGTCTTCAGACACTACAGCCCAAGCTGATATCTTTACTACAACCTCATAGGAGAGCCTCTGAGCCAAAACCACCCAATTCACCTGCTCCTGGATCCCTGACTAATAGAAATTATGAGATAATAAGTGTTTGTTGTTTTCAAGCTCTAAGTTTCATAATAAGTTTCATAGATAACTAGCTAGTATGCAAATCAATTAAATATTATTGAATGCAAATGAACAGATTTCTATAAAGCAAATCTTTGAGGAAAAATGCAACCTTAAAAGTCCTACAGTTTACTCAGTCCTAAAAAGTTAAAAGTTTTCTCCAGCAATGCAGTCAAAACCTACATAAGACAAAATTCCATATTAGTCAATATTTCTTTTTGTTATTTAAATATATATTTTTATTTATTTATTTTATTTTTTTAAATATATTTTATTGATTTTCCACAGAGAAGAAGGGAGAGGGACAGTTAGAAACATCGATGCGAGAGATCGATCAGCTGCCTCCTGCACTCCCCCCACTGGGGATGTGCCCGCAACCAAGGCACATGCCCCTGACCGGAATCGAACCCGGGACCCCTCAGTCCGCAGGCCAACGCTCTATCCACTGAGCCAAACCGGTTCGGCTATTTTTATTGATTTCAGAGAGAAAGGGAGAGAGATAGAGAGACAGAAACATCAATGATGAGAGAGACTCATTGATTGGCTGCTTCCTGCACCCCCCCTTCTGGGGGGGAATCAAGCCCGCAACCCAGGCATGTGCCCTTGGCCACAATCAAAACTGGGACCCTTTAGTGCGAAGGCCGACACTCTATCCACTGAGCCAAACCGGCTAGGGCTATTTCTTAAAAAGTATATTATAATTCTAGTCATAAAGAAACATTGTGAATTGCTCAATAACATGAATTCTATGGGGAGTAAATTCTTCTTTGGTCATACAATATCTACAATCTTACATTGTCTTTATTACTATTATTTTGAATACTAGTCAGCATTTAGATTCTTACTATGGGTAGACATACTTTATAGTTTCATGCCCTCATACTTATTGCCTGTAATATATTCCCATTTAATTCTCATAATAACCCCATAAGAGAGGCACTGTTATCCCTGCTTAAGTTCACACTACTAGCAAGTGGCAGAACATAACATAGATTTGAATCTAAATCTTTTTCCCGAGCCCAAGATTATTAAAGGGTGTACTGAAATATTTTTATATGAAGCAATCAGTGACAAAGACTCTCTTTCTACTCAAACTTTAGTCAGGCTCCTCTAAGCTTTTTATCATCATGTTATGCCCTTATTTATCCCTGAATTACTTTCCTTGATCTGAATTCTGATCTGTTTGAAATTAATATCGCTACTCTTGCTTTCTTTGATTAGTGTTAGCATGGTATACCTTTTCCCTTCCATTTACTTTAAATATACATGTCTTTAAATTTAAAGTTGGTTTCTTATAGAAAACATATAGTTGGGTCTTATTTTGGATCCACTCTGAAAATCTGTCTTTTAGCCGATGTATTTAGATCAATGACATTTAAAGTGATTATTGATATAGTTGGATTGATATCTACCATATTTCTTATTCTTTTCTATCTGTTGCCCTTGTTATTTGTTCTTATTTTTGTCTTCCACACTTTTTCTGCTTTTTATAGTTTTAGTTGTGCATTTTGTATAATTCCATCTCCTCTCCTTTCTTAGAATATTAATTATACTTCTTTTTTTTCAGTTGTTGCCCTGGAGTTTGAAATATACATTTACAACTAATTCAAGTTCAGTTTCTAATAACACTATTACTGCTTCATGGGTAGCGAAAGTACCTTATAATAACAAAATGTTTCTAATTCCTCCTCATCCTTTGTATCATTGCTGTTATTCATTTCACTAATATATAAGCATCTGTAATTATATATATACTAGTGGCCCAGTGCACAAAATTTGTGCATGGGGGGTGTCCCTCAGCCTGGCCTTCACCCTCTCCAATCTGGAACCCCTCAGGGGATGTCCGACTGCCAGGGCATGTCCCTGTGGGATCGGGCCTAAACCAGCAGCCGGACATCCCTCTCACAATCTGGGACTGCTGGCTCCTAACCACTCACCTGCCTGCCTGCCCGATCGCCTCTCACTCTGCCTGCTGTCCTGTTCACTCCCAACTGCCCCCCCTCACAGGCCTGATCACCCCCAACTGCCCTCCCCAGCCAGAGGCCCTCCACAGCCAGGTGTAGAATGCTTGCCTTGTCACTGGGGCGACAACACAAGCGTTCCACACCCGGCATGGCCAGAGGCCCCGAGGGCCAGAACGCGTGTATCGTCACTGGGGCAATGATGCAAGCATCCCCTGCCCCCCAGCTGCTCCGTGCCCACTGCCCAGAGGCCCTCCGCAGCTGGGGTGGAACTCTTGCCTCATTGCTGAGGCAACAAAGCAAGCATTCCACCAAGCTGCTCATGCTGGCAGCTCTCAGCAGCTGCCCCCACTCCCCGGGAATGGGGGACTCCGGGAGGGCTGAGAGGACTGGGCGCTGCCACCTTGTGGCTATGGGCACTGCCATCTTTGTGGCAGAGTGATGGTCAATTTGCATATTTCCTCTTTATTAGATAGGACTAGAGGCCCGGTGCAAGAATTCAAGCACCAGTGGAGTCCCTCTGCCTGGCCTGTGGGATCAGGCTGAAATCGGCTCTCCAACATCCGCCAAGGGGTCTCAGATTATGAGAGGGTGCAGGCCAGGCTGAGGGACCCCACTGGTGCACGGGGCTGGGGAGGGATGTGGGAGGTTGGACAGCTGGGGAGGGACCGCATGAGGGCTCCAGGGCATGTTTAGCCCATCTCGCTCAGTCCTGATTGGCCGGACCTCAGCAGCAAGCTAACCTACCAGTTGGAGTGTTCGCTCCCTGGTGGTCAGTGCACGTCATAGTGATCGGTTGAGTGGCCTTAGCATATCATTAGCATATTATGCTTTGATTGGTTAAATGGACGGCTGGATGACCGGACATTTAGCATATTAGGCTTTTATTATATAGGATATATATACACTGAGTTGCCAGATTATTATGACCACCTGACGTTTGTAGGCAAATTAGCTATAATTTTGCGCTGAAGTTGCTAGAGGGCCAGACCATTATAAATAGGAAAGTAGGTTGTTTACCACAACAGTAGAAGTGTTTTTTTCTGAAGATATGGGTAAACAACGTGATTTAACAGCCTTTGAACGTGTGATATATTTGAACGTGACTGGCCAGATTATTATGACCACCCCATCAGTACTTCATTGGGCCATCTTTTGCCTTCAATACTGCAGTGATTCTTCTTGGCATTGACTCCACGAGATGTTGAAAGGTGATGTGAGGAATCTGACACCATGCCTGATGAATAGCACTGTCCAGTTCTGTGAGATTTGATGGTTATGGAACCAGCTACCTAATGGCTCTTTTAACTTCATCCCACAAATGCTCAATTGGATTGAGATCTGGTGATTGTGGAGGCCACCTAAGCAAGGTAAAGTCTCCCTCATGTTCTTGAAACCACTCCTGCACAATATGAGCATCGTGGCATGGTGCATTGTCTTGTTGGAAGAAACCATCTCCATTGGGATATGCCATCAACATAATAGGATGAACTTGATCAGCAACGATACTTAGGTATGTTGCGCTATTCAGATGGTGTTCCACACGAATTAAAGGGCCCAAATCATGCCAGGAAAACATGCCCCAAACCATAACACTGCCCCCACAAGCTTGAAGGGTTGTACTCATGCATGAGGGGTGCATGCTTTGATGCTGTTTCCGCCAAATTCTCACTCTGCAATCTGCATGACGCAACTGAAAACCTGATTCATCGGACCACATGACTTTTTTCCAATGCTCGACTGTCCAATCCTTGTGTTCCTGTGCAAACTGGAGATGTTTTATCTTGGTAACTGCAAACAGCAAAGGTGTTCGAACAGGCATTCGGCTTCTATATCCCATTCGATGCAGTGTACGGCTAAGTTGCCTACAAACGTCAGGTGGTCATAATAATCTGGCCACTCAGTGTGTGTGTGTGTGTGTGTGTGTGTGTGTGTGTGTGTGTGTGTGCATTTAAATGCATTTTTCTTTTTTAAAAAATTTCTTTATTTGTTAAGGTATTACAAATGTGTCCTCATCCCCCCATTAACCCCGCCCCCCACTTATGCTTTCATCCCCCTGTTGTCCGTGTCCATTGGTTTGGCTTATATGCATGCATACAAGTGCTTTGGTTGATCTCTTCCCCTTACCCCCACCCTCCCCTACTTTCCCTCTGGGGATTGATAGTCTGATCATTGTTTCTCTGTCTTTGGATCTGTCCCTGTTCATCAGTCTATGTTGTTCTCTATATTCCACAAATGAGTGAGATCATGTGGTATTTATCTTTCTCTGACTGGCTTATTTCACTTAGCATAATGCTCTCCAGTTCCATCCATGCTGTTGCAAATGGCAAGAATTCCTTCTTTTTTACTGCAGCGTAGTATTCCATTGTGTAGATGTACCACAGTTTTTTAATCCACTCATCTGCTGATGGGCACTTAGGCTGTTTCCAAATCTTAGCTATGGTGAACTGTGCTGCTATGAACATAGGAGTGCATATATCCTTTCTGATTGGTGTTTCAGGCTTCTTGAGATATATTCCTAGAAGTGGGATTACTGGGTCAAATGGGAGTTCCATTTTTAGTTTTTTTGAGGAAACTCCATACTGTTCTCCACAGTGGCTGCACCAGTCTGCATTCCCAGCAGTGCAGAAGGGTTCCTTTTTCTCCACATTTTCTCCAACATTTGTTGTTTGTTGATTTGCTGATGATAGCCATTCTGACAGGTGTGAGATGATACCGCATTGTCGTTTTGATTTGCATCTATCCTATAAATTAGTGACTTTGAGCATGTTTTCATATGTCTTTCGGCCTTCTGTATATCCTCTTTCAAAAAGTGTCTATTTAGGTCCGTTGCCCATTTTTTGATTGGATTGTTTATCTTCCTTTTGTTAAGTTGCATGAGTTCCCTGTAAATGTTGGAGATTAAACCCTTATCGGTGATATCATTGGCAAATATGTTCTCCCATGCAGTGGGCTTTCTTGTTGTTTTGTTGATGGTTTCTTTTGCTGTGCAAAAGCTTTTTATTTTGATGTAATCCCATTTGTTTATTTTCTCTTTAGTTTCCACTGCCCTAGGAGCAGTATCAGAGAAGAAATTCCTTCGGCATATGTTTGTGATTTCGCTGCCTGTGAATTCCTCTAGTATTTTTATGGTTTCCCGTCTTACATGGAAGTCCTTTATCCATTTTGAGTTTATTTTTGTGTATGGTGTGAGTTGGTGATCTAGTTTCATCTTTTTGCATGTATCTGTCCAATTTTCCCAGCACCATTTATTGAAGAGACTGTCTTGACTCCATTGTATGCTCTTGCCTCCTTTGTCAAATATTAGTTGGGCATAGTGGTTTGGGTCGATTTCTGGGTTCTCTCTTATATTCCATTGATCTATACGTCTGTTCTTGTGCCAGTACCCAGCAGTTTTAAGAACAGTGGCTTTGTAATACAGCTTGATATCTGGTATTGAGATCCCACCTACTTTGTTCTTCTTTCTCAGGACTGCTGCAGCTATTCGAGGTCTTTTTTTATTCCAGATGAATTTTTGAAACGTTCGTTCTAGATCTGTGAAATATGCCGTTGGTAATTTAATGGGGATTGCATTGAATCTATAAATTTCTTTGGATAATATGGACATTTTGATGATGGTGATTCTACCAATCCATGAACACAGTATGTTCTTCCATCTGTTTATATCTTCCTCTATCTCTTTTTCCAGTGTCCTGTAGTTTTTCACATATAAGTCTTTTACCTCCTTAGTTAAGTTTATTCTTAGGTATCTTAATTTTTTTGGTGTGATGGTAAATGGGATTGGTTTTTTAGTCTCCCTTTCTGTAAGTTCACTATTGGTGTAAAGAAATGCCCTAGATTTCTTGGCGTTAACTTTGTATCCTGCTACATTGCCGAATTCATATATTAAGTCTAATAATTTTTTGATGGAGTCTTCAGGGTTTTCTATGTACAGTATCATGTCATCTGCAAATAAGAACAGTTTTACTACTTCTTTTCCAATTTGGATGCCTTTAATTTCTTCTTGTCAGATCACAATGGGTAGTACTTCTAGTACTATGTTGAACAGCGGTGGTGAAATTGGACATCCCTGTCTTGTTCCTGTTCTTATGGGAAATGGTTTTAGTTTTTGCCCATTGATTATGATGTTGGCTGTGGGTTTGTCATATATGGCTTTTATTATGTTGGGGTATGATCCCTCTATTCCTACCTTGCTGGGAGTTTTTATCAAGAAAGGGTGTTGAATTTTGTCAAATGCTTTTTCTGCGTCAATTGATATGACTATGTGAGTTTTATCTCTCAATTTGTATATGTGATGTGTCACATTTATTGATTTGCGGATATTGAACCATCCTTGCATCCCAGGGATAAATCCTACTTGGTCATGGTATATCATCTTTCAGATGAATTGCTGGATCTGATTTGCTAGAATTTTGTTGAGGATTTTGGCATCTATGTTCATGAGGGATATTGGCCTATAATTCTCTTTCATTGTGTTGTCTCTATCTGGTTTTGGTATTAGGGTGATGCTGGCTTCATAGAATGAGCTGGGCAGTGTTCCTTCCTCTTGAATTTTTTAGAATAGTCTGAGGAGGATAGGTTTTAGTTCTTCCTTGAATGTTTGGTAAAACTCCCCTGTGAAGCCGTCTGGCCCCGGGCTTTTGTTTGCTGGGAGTTTTTTGATGACTGCTTCAATTTCTTCCATAGTTATTGGCCTATTGAGATTTTTAAAACCTTCCGGATTGAGTTTTGGAAGATTGTATTTTTCTAGGAATATGTCCATTTCCTCCAGGTTGTCTAGTTTGTTAGAGTAGAGTTGTTCATAGTATTTTTTAACAATTCTTTAAATTTCTGTGGGGTCTGTTATTATTTCACCTCTTTCATTTCTGATTTTGTTTATTTGAGTCCTCTCTCTTTGCTTCTTGGTGAGCCTGGCTAGAGGTTCATCAATCTTGTTTATCCATTCAAAGAACCAGCTCTTGGTTTTATTGATCTTTTGTATTGTTTTTTGGTCTCTATGTCATTTATTTCTGCTCTGATCTTTATTATCTCCTTCCTTCTCCTCACTCTGGGCTTTTCTTGTTGCTCTCTTTCTAGTTCTTTGAGTTGTAGAGTTAGATGATTTATTATCATTTTTTCTTGTTTTTTGAGGTAGACCTGTAGTCCTATAAACTTCCCTCTCAGGATTGCTTTCATTGTGTCCCACAGATTTTGGATTATTGTGCTTTTATTGTCATTAGTTTCCAGGGTGTTTTTAATTTCTTCTTTGATCTCATTGGTAATCCAATCATTATTTAGTAGCATGCTATTCAGCTTCCAAGTGTTTGAGTTTTTTGGATTGTTTTTATTGTAGTTTATTTCTAATATTATGCCATTGTGGTCTGAGAAGATGCTTGGTATGATTTCAATCTTCTTGAATTTGGAGAGGCTTTGCTTGTGACCCAATATGTCGTCTATTTTTTAAAATGTCCCATGTGCACTTGAGAAGAACGTATATTCCGTGGCTTTGGGGTGAAATGTTCTGAAGATGTCAATTAAATCCATCTGATCTAGTGAGTCATTTAGGATTGCTGTTTCTTTGCTGATTTTTTTTTCTAGAGGATTTATCCAGTGATATCAGTGGTGTGTTTAAGTCCCCTACTATGATTGTGTTGTTGTTGATCTCTCCCTTGTTATCTTCCAGGAGGTTTTTTATGTATGTGGGTGCTCCTGCATTGGGTGCATATATGTATATCAGGGTTATATCCTCTTGTTGTATCGAGCCCTTTAGTATTATGAAGTGGCCTTCCTTATCTCTTGTTATGGCCTTCACTTTGAGGTCTATTTTGTCAGATATAAGTATTGCTACCCCAGCTTTTTTTTTCATTTCCATTTGTCTGAAAGATATTTTTCCATCCCTTCACTTTCAGTCTGTGTGAGTCCCTTGTTCTGAGGTGGGTCTCTTGTAGACAGCATATATATGGGTCATGTCTTTTTATCCATTCAGCCACTCAATGTCTTTTGATTGGAGCATTTAGTCCGTTTACATTTAAAGTTATTATTGAAAGGTACTTGCTTGTAGTCATTTATATTTTTGTGCCTGTTTTCTTTCTTACCTTTATATTTCTTCTTTTTACAGCATTCCCTTTAGTATTTATTGCATTGCTGGTTTGGTAGTGATAAACTCCCTTAGCCTTGTTTTGTCTGCAAAGCTCCTGATTTCCCCTCCAATTTTGATTGATAGTCTTGCTGGATAGAGTATTCTTGGATTCAGTCCTTTGCTTTGCAACACTTTTTATACCTCCTTCCATTTCCTTCTAGCTTAATGTGCTTCTGTTGAGAAATCATTTGATAATCTGATGGGGGATCCTTTGTAGGTAACTCTGTCTCTCTCTTGTAGCCTTTAAGATTCTCTCTTTGTCGTGTACGTTTGCCATCATTATTATGACGTGTCTTGGTGTGGAATTTTTGGGGTTCATCTTGCTTGGAACTCTCTGTACTTGTGTAACTTTTTTCTTCCCCATATCTGGGAAGTTTTCTGTCATTAGTTCTTCAAATAGATTTTCTAATCCTTGCTGCTCTTCTTGTCCTTCTGGCAGCCCTATTATGCGTATGTTACTTCGTTTCATGTTGTTCCAAAGCTCCCTTAGGCTCTCCTACTGCTTTTTAATTTTTTTCTCCAGCTGCTGTTCAGATTGAGCTTGTTTCTCTGCCTTATCTTCTAACTCACGAATTCGGTCCTCTGCTTCTTCTAGTCTACTGTTGAAACCTTCCATTGTGTTTTTGATTGTAGCTATATCACTTTTCATTTCTTCCTGATTCTTGCATAGGTTATTGATTTTCTCATCCATCCGGTGAATGAATTGTACAACCATTACTCTGAATTCTTTTTCTGTCATGTTGCATGCTTCAATTTCATTAATTTCCTTTCTTGGTGACTCCTCATTTTCTTTCCTCTGGGAGTTGTGTTGTCTCCCCATTCTGACTATCTCCAGATGGTTCAAACGTCGAGTTGCGTGGGCCTGGGCCATGTGCAGTGGGAGCTTCGCACCACCCTATTTTCACTGAAGAGCTCTGACACTAAGATGTGTGGTTGTGGTGAGTTGGTGGGAACCAGGCTCGCTCAGAGTCAGCATTACCAGCGCTCAATGTGGCCTCGTGTGTGCACTTAGAATCAGGGACCCCTCCTGCACCATGCTGAAACAGAGACGTCCCTGGAGTGTGTTGAAAATCAGAACCCCCTAGCATGCGCCAGGAGTCAGAGTTCCCCAAGAATCCAGTATCAGAGTCTCTGTTGCTTCTCGCGGCCTTGCATTGAGAATCAGGGTCCCTGTGTGCACATGCACCAAGAATTGGAGTCACTGGCTCTTAGTGTGAATGCACAGGGAATCAGGGATCCCAGGCGCAGGTGATAAGAAGCACAGTCAAGTCACTGGTGCTTGGTGCTGCCTCCCGCCCGGAGAATCGGGGTCCCGGGGCCTGTGCTGCGGGGAACAAGTTCCCAGTGTTCGAGCGTTAGCTCCCAGGCTAAGATTCCTGTAGCCCTTCCTGCGCGGGACAGGTTCCCGGTGTTCTCGCACTTCCAGGCTAAGGTTCCTGTAGCAGTACTGAGGCCCGGGCAAGGGGTGGGTCTATCAATTACTATGGCACTGCTCGCGAGCCTGCAGGGAGGGGGATGGGCTCTGTTACTCACAGAGATCTGCTGCGGGGATGTCTGGATTCTTGGTATCCCTGAGTCTGTAGCTGTGGTCGCAGGTCTCTGTCCCCAGTGGCTGCAGGGTTCTGGTATGCATCTGAGATCAGACTGGGTGGTGCTGAGGCCAGGATCCTAGTCTCAAGCAGCTCTGTTTCCCAAGATGGCCACCCAGGAGTGTCCGCGCAGGGAGCGGGGCTCTGCCGCCTAAGACTGCCCGGTTTAGCAGCCCCTTAGAAGACCTGCAGAATCTAACTGTCCCTAGCTCATACACACACACACCACACACGTCCACACACTCCTCTATCACTCCCTCGCGCTCTCACACTCTCTCCCTCCCTACCTTCCTGTTGGTCGCCATATTCTATCTAAATGCATTTTTCTTTTACTATTTTGAACAAACTGTTATCTGTTAGATCAATTCAGAATAAGAAAAATAAAAGTTTTTATTTTACTTCTTTTGTCCATTTTCCAATGTTCTTCCTTTCTGTATGTAGATCCAAGTTTCTGACCTATATCCTGTTCCTTCTCTCTTAAGAGCTTCTTTTAACATTTCTTGCAAGGCTGGTTGACTGGCAAAAAATTCCCTCAAATTTTGCTTGTCTGAGTAAGTGTTTATTTCTCCCTTAATTTTAAAGGATAATTCCACAGGTAAAGAATTCTAGGTTGGTAGTTGTTTCTCTCAGCACCTTAAATATGTTATTCCACTCTTTACTGCTTGTGTGATATCTGAGAAGTTGAATATTTGCTCCAACTTCTTTTTCCTTTGGCTTCTCTCAATGTTTTGTTGTAGCTTTGATTTTTCTGAAGTTTGAGTATGATATATCCCTATCTCTATTTCTATATTTGTTGTTATTGGAGAGAAAGTGATTTTAATTTGAAAGAACTAGAAGTGGAAATATGAATGTTTCTTTTCAAATGACTTTTTATATTGAAATAATTAAATTAGAAATTTAAAGGTCTTTGTTTATTTTAGAACTAGAGGCCCAGTGCACTGGATTCATGCACCAGTGGGGTCCCTCGGGCTGGCCTGCAGGGAGTGGGCCAAAACTGGTTTTCTGACATCTCCCAAGGGGTCCTCAAGTGTAAGAGGACAGTTCTGGGGTGATGCACCCAGGAATCGGGCTCCCTCCTCTCTTCTCCCAATATTATGTCACTTTCTCTCTGAATCTGTCTCACTTTACCCTAAATTTGGTGGTAACTGATGACTTGTGGGCATTTAGCTGAAAATGCAATTATTTAGCAAACAGGATTTACTTAGCCTGGAATCTAGTCAGCCTAGTGCAGGACCCTGCTCAATGTCAGGCTCCCACCCAAGCCCTTCTGCCCAGGTGGAGTCCTGTGGTGGTGGGAACCACCTTCTTCCCCCTGAGCTGCTCCTTCGCCTCCTTCCCTCCCCAGAGGTTGCCTGCTGGCACTATTGTCCACCCAAAAGGAGGGAAGTGGTGGCTGATTTCAGAGCCAAAAGTGGTAGTGAGAAAATTTGCTGCCTCCACAGGAAATTGATATTAAGCGGGTGGGCTGACATGGGCGTTAGATGTCAGGCCTGCAGCCAGTAGGTCCTGCACATCTCATCATTTAGCTAATTGAGTTGAAAAGTTTCTGTAAGGGCCAGACCCACGACCTCTGCAATGGGCTAGAGGCCTGGTGGGGAACCAGACCCGAAGTGGGGGAGCCAATGGGCTAGAGGTCCAGTGCATGGATTTGTGCACCGGTGGGGTCCCTCGGCCAGGCCTGCAGGGATTAGGACAATACCGGCTCTCTGACATCCCCTGAGGCATCCTGGATTGCGAGAAGGCGATTCTCAGGTGACACACCCTGGAATCGGGGTCCCTCCTCTCTGGTTCCAGGTGCATCACCCGAGAACCACAGCTGCCAAGTCACCACAGCTCAGCAGCTCTTGCATTGAGTGTCTGCCCCCTGGTGGTCAGTGCGTGTCATAGCTACCGGTTGCCTGGTCGAACAGTTGGCCAGTCGCTTAGGCTTTTATATATATACTAGAGGCCCGGTGCACAAAAATTTGTGCACTGGTGGGGGGGGGTATCCCTCAGCCCCACTTGTGCCCTCTCACAGTCTGGGACCCCTCGGGAGATAATGACCTGCTGGCTTAGGCCCGCTCCCAGGTGGCAGAGGGCAGGCCCAATCCCTAGGTGCCTTCCCCGCAGACCCTGGTCGGGCTCAGAGCAGGGCCGATTGGGGAGTTGGGGCGCCACCCCCATCACACTCAAGGCAGGGTCAATGGGGAGGTTGCAGCGCCACCCCCTGTCACGCACAGAGCAGGGCAGATCAGGGGGTTGTGGCACCACCCCTGTCACATACAGAGCCAGCCGATCAGGGGGTTGGGGCGCTGCCCCCTGTCACGCACGGAGCAGGGCCCATCAGGGGGGTTGGGGCTCTGTACCCTGTTACACACAGAGCAGGGCCGATCAAGGGGTTGGGGAGCTCCCCCCTGTCACCCACAGAGCAGGGCCGATCAGGGGGTTGGGGAGATCCCCCCTGCCATGCACAGAGCAGGGCGGATCAGGAAGTTGCGATGCCACCCTAAGTCACACTCAGGGTAGGGCCGATTGGGGGGTTGGGGCCCCACCCCTGTCACACTCAAGGCAGGGCCGATGGAGAGGTTGCGGCTCCACCCCATCACACACAGAGCAGGGCCCATGGGGGGGTTGGGGCGCCGCACCCTGTCACACACAGAGCAGGGCCGATCAGGGGGTTGAGAAGCTCCCCCCTATCAGGCACAGAGCAGGGCTGATCAGGGGGTTGGGGCGCCTTCCCCTTTCACGAACAGAGCAGGGCGGATAGGGAGGTTGTGGCCCCGCCCCCTGTCACACACAGAGCCGCAGGGCGATCAGGGGTTTTGGGCGCTGCCCCCTGTCACACTGCTCCAGGGGCCAGGAGGCCTCGCGGCTCCTCTGATCCCGGTGCTGGGAGGCATATTACCCTTTTACTATATAGGATAGAAGCCTGGTGCACGGGTGGGGGCCTACTGGTTTGCCCTGAAGGGTGTCCTGGATCAGGGTGGGGGTCCCCACTGCGGTGCCTGGCCAGCCTGGATGAGGGGATGATGGCTGTTTGCAGCTGGTCACACCCCCTTCAGGGTGGGGGTCCCCACTGGGGTGCCTGGACTGTCTGGGTGAGGGGCTGAGGGCCGTTTTCAGGCTGGCGGGTGACTGAAGCTCCCAACCTCTCTTTTATTTCTTTTTTCTTTTTTATTCTGGGATTTATTTACCTTCTATGGCTGTCACTGGAGCTGAGAGCCTTCTTGAGCTCTGAGGCTCGGCTCCAGCTCTGAGACCTCGGCTGCTGAAAGCAGGTTTCTGGGCTTTGTTTACCTTCTGTATTTGAAACTTTGTTGCGACTCCAGCTCTGAGATCCTGGCTGACTGAAAGCAGGTTTCTGGGTTTTGTTTAGCTTCTATATTTGCAACATAGTTTCTTAGAGAGCAGCTGAGAGGCCGGCAGCGGCAGGCGGGGAACCTGGCTTTCTCTGTCACTGGAGCAAGCAAGCCTCCCTGTTCGCTTCAGCTGCCTGGCTGCAGGCTGCCATCTTGGTTGGCAGTTAATTTGCATATCTCGCTGATTAGCCAATGGGAAGGGTAGCGAAGTTACGGTTAATTACCATGTTTCTCTTTTATTAGATAGGACTAGAGGCCCGGTGCACAAAAATTTGTGCACTCGCAGGTGGGGTCCCTTAGCCTGGCTTATGCCCTCTCGCAGTCTGGGACCCCTCGGGGGATGACCACCTGCTAGCTTAGGCCCACTCCCCGGGGGATTAGGCCTAAGCTGGCAGTCAGACATCCCTCCTGCATCCCAGGAGCCCTCGGGGGATGTCCACTTGCCAGCGGGGAGCAGGCCTAAGCTGCAGTCGGACATCCTTAGTGCTGCTGAGGTGGGAGAGGCTCCCACCACCACCGCTGTACTGGCAGCCGCAGCCTGGCTTGTGGCTGAGCAGAGCTCCTCCTGTGGGATGCACTGACCACCAGGGGGCATGTCCTGCATTGAGCGTCTGCCCCCTGGTGGTCAGTGTGTGTCATAGTGACCAGTTATTCCCAGTCATTCTGCTGTTAGTGTCAATTTGCATATTACTCTTATTATATAGGATAGAGTCCTGGTGCAAGGGTGGGGATAGGCTGGTTTGCCCTGAAGGGTGTTCTGGATCAGGGTGGGGGTCCCGCTGTGGTGCCTGGCCAGCCTAGGTGAGGGGCAGAGGGCCGTTTTCAGACTGGCAACACCCCCTTCAGGGTGGGGGTCCTGCTGGGGTGCCTGGCCAGTCTGGGTGACTGGATGTTTGTAGGCTGGCCAAGCCCCCCAGCGGGGACCCTCACCCCATGAGGGTGTAGCCATCCTGGGTGAGGGGCTGATGGCTGTTTGCAGGCTGGCCATGGCCCCCAGTCACCCAAGCTCCCAGTGGAGGTTGGCTGGAAGCAGGTATCTGGGATTTATTTATCTTCTACAATTAAAACTTTGTTGCCTTGAGTGGAGGCCACAGCGGGCCAGGGCTGGCAGGAAGCTTGGCTTCCTCCATCGCCGGGGCAACCAAGCCTCCTGCTTGCTCCAGCTCCATGGCTCCCGGCCGCCATCTTGGTTGGGTTAATTTGCATATAGTCGCTCTGATTGGCTGGTGGGCATGGCTTGGGGCGTAGCGGAGGTGCAGTCAATTTGCATGTTTCTCTTTTATTAGATTAGATAGATTATGCCAGAACAACTGAGAATATCATGGCCTTAGTAATTTTATCTTTTTACTTGTAAGACAAATGTTTGTAATGAAGGGTTAAGCTTGTTTGTTGGTGTGCAGTTGTAAATAATGAGTTTAGAGTGGAAATAAAAATTTTAGCTCTTTGGTGCCCTTCCTTAAAAGTTCTACAGTCCCCAATCATGTTCTCATCAAGGTTTATGCCATGTAGCTGTTTTATAGGGGAAAGCATTTAAAACTATTTCCTTCTGACACAGAACTAATATCCTTGTACTAGTATCTTTGTATGAGTTCTAATTTTCCATTTTACAGGAAACCAGTTTTATGTCATGTGAGGAACAAATTCAGGGTTATTCTTTTTAGATTTGAGACAATTACCTGTACTATTTAAGTAAAAAGTAAACTGTGAAGGTGCTATAGAGTGGCTGTCAATGTTAAGTACATTGACAAAATAATTTACTCAACTTTCTATTTCATTTGCCTTTATAGACAAAGCCAGCCACAAATCAACTGGCTCAGTTAACTTACTGTGAGGAATTCATTTCCTATGAAAAGCTAACTTTTAACATGATACAATTTAATAATAGAGTGGAAATATTCAGAGTGGGCAAACTTTGAAAGTAAGTACAACATTAAATTTGCTACTCAGATACTTGAGGGCAATTATGGTTAGGTTCATTTTTAACAATTTCAATGAGCCAGGCAAATTTATTTACTCAAGAAACATTCATAGAGACTTCCCATGAGCTTTTCACAGTGCAAGATCTGGGGATAGTATTTAAAACGTCAAGTCTCAACCTTCAACAAATGCATAATCCAGTGGGAAAATCAGACAAAGTAAGAGAATTATGTAACAATATTATAAGTACTTGTCAGTGGTAGGGTTGTGTGAAGTAGTGTTTCAAGAAAATTAATGTGGTAGCACTTTGTAAAGTGCACTTGAGTTAAGGATATCAAATTAATAATATAAAGTACTAGATATTACTCCTATTTCTATTCTATACATAAGAAAATTTCAGAGGTTCATAGAGATTCAGTAATAGCCTGGAATTGATTGGCTTATTCATTAATATGCTCATTCATTGATGCATCCATTCATCAGAAACTGTTCTATGAGCCAAGACTGGACCCTGCCTTAAGGATTTTATAAGAGATCCAGAAGTGCTGTTATCATTCAGAGAAAGAGATAATGCTACTCTATTTTGAAATTCTGATAGGAGCAGTGGATATAAATACTCAATTATACATTAAAGGGCAGAGCTGAGAGTCAAGCTCAGTTCATTACAGTTGTCTATGAAAGGTAGCTCTCCTACATTCTGGCAGCCAGGTTATAGAGCAGTGATGGTGAACCTATGACACGTGTGTCAGAGGTGACTCGCAAACTCATTTTTTTGGTTGGTTTTTCTTTGTTAAATGGCATTTAAGTATATAAAATAAATATCAAAAATATACATCTGTGTTTTACCATGGTTGCAAATATCAAAAAATTTCTATATGTGACACGGCACCAGAGTTAAGTTAGGGTTTTTCAAAATGCTGACACGCTGAGCTCAAAAGGTTCGCCATCACTGTTATAGAGAGTGGAGAGGGTTTTATTGATATATATCCTCAAGAGTTGCTGAGTTATATTGTGTGAGTAGGGATTTAAAATACTAAATACTTCAGGACTATATAAACAGTGTGATGAGTAAGAGAAAAAAAATTAATCTTAATTAAAATCCTAGGGGTGAGTATAATTACCATGTGAAGTGTCTTTATATGAAGTAACACTTTGGGGTCAGCTAATTAGCAGATGAAGTGTCTTAAAAAAAAACATTGCCTTAGGATTGGCCGATTTACACAAAAAATGTTAAAAGTAATTTTTGATTGATATGAGAATCAAATGAACCATTCGGAATATGAGGAAGCAAAAACACCCAATCAGAAAAAAGAATCCAAAAGTATGAAGATAGTGTAAGGAGCCTCTAGACAACTTTAAGAGTACCAACATTCACATCATGGGGGTGCTGGAAGAAGAAGAAGAGAGAGAGCAAGATACTGAAAACCTATTTGAAGAAATAATGACAGAAAACTTCCCCTACCTGGTGAAAGAAATAGACTTATAAGTCCAGGAAGTGCAGAGTCCCAAACAAGATGAACCCAAGACACATCATAATTAGAATGCCAAAGGTTAAAGACAAAGTGAAAATCTTAAAAGCAGCAAGAGAAAAGTAGCTAATTACCTATAAGGTACCGCCCACATGAATGTCAGCTGATTTCTCAACAGAAACTTTGCAGGCCAGAGGGAGTGGCAAGAAATATTCAAAGTGATGAATAGCAAGGACCTACAACCAAGATTACTCTACCCAGCAAAGCTATCATTTAGAATTGAAGTTCAGATAAAGAGCTTCATAGGCAAGAAAAAGCTAAAGGAGTTCATCACCACCAAACCACTATTACATGAAATGTTGAAGGTTATTCTTTAAGAAGAGGAAGACGAGAAAAAGATTAAAAAATATGAACAATAAAATGACAATAAATATATATCTATCAACAATTGAATCTAAAAATAAAAATAAATGAAAAAGGAATCCAATGAACAAAATAAACTGAAGAATAAAATAGAACCAGAGGCATGGAAACATGAAACAGACTGATGAATCTCAGAGAGCAGGGGGAGAGGGGGCAAGAAGAGATTAATTAAAGAACTTATATGCATATATGCATTACCTATGAAAAAGACAATAGGATGGTGAATGCTTAGGGTGGGGTGGGAAGCAGGGAGAGGGGAAATGGGGCGGGGGAAAGGGGACATCTGTAATACTCTCAACTGAACTGCATCCAGCACAGCAAGGAGTGAACTTGAGGAGGGGCAGTGAAGGATCAAAGAAGACAGACAAGAGAATACAGTTGGAGCCAGGTAGGATCAGTGTGCCTGGATGAGGAAACAGTGACACAGCCTGTAAACTGAAGCTTTATTTTATAGTCAGATCACACAAATCAAAACAAGGGGAGTGGTAAACATGTTTTCAATGTTCTTGCGAGTTTCAAATCTATTTTGTTACTCAAGCCTTGTTTTGGCAGCACTTGCTGCACCTCCTACAGCCAATTAGCTACCTAGGAACAAGGGAGGACTATAAGGTCAAGCTTCATTATGCTAGGAGGGCTCTGTCCTCCAAGCTGGGACTTGTTTGTGGCTCTGCCACAAGTCAGTCCAAGACTTGACCCTATAGCCACTCCCTACACTCAACAATAAAGATTTAAATAAAAAAAAGAAATGTTTGGAAACGGGGGAGACAGTTACAGAAGTTTACCAGGAAAAGCACAGTAAACAAGGGTAAGGCTGTTATGTAGATTCAAGTCCAAGACTTTCTCCACAGATATGAGTTTCTAGTGATTCTAGTTCCTGGTACAGAGAGATACACTTACAAGTGGATATTTCCCTTATAAATGTAAATACCTTTTGCAAAAGGGCTACTTCTACTCACCTTTTAGGGCTTCTCCTGTGTCTGCTGTTTCTTAAAAATAACATTAGCTAAAGACAATCCTTATAACAAAGGAGCATTTTTGGGCATGGAAAATTTTGCTCCCCTTCAGAGCCATTTTGAAAGAGGAATTAGACAGCCCTAGCTGGTGAGCATCAGCCTGCAGACTGGGAGTCCCAGGTTCGATTCCAGTCAAAGGCACATGCTTGGGTTGTGGGCTCGATCCCCAGTAGGGAGCATGCAGGAGGCAGCCAATGGGTGATTCTCTCTCATCATTGCTCCCTCTCCCTTCCTCTCTGAAATCAATAAAAATATATTTTTTAAAAAAGAAAGAGGAATTAGAGTTCCTAGGCTTCAAACTTGAGATTTCTAAAACATATAAGTAACATCAATAAAATGGAAACTGGAAATAGGAGGTGTAGTAGGCAGCCAGAGTAAATGAGACTGTGTTTTGTAGATGGTGTGTGAAAGTTGTTAGAGTAGAAGTGAGAACAAACTTCCTGCAAGCATACTGCTTAATAGGATCAAAAACTAAGGCTGTCAATATTAACATTACTTTACTGTTCTGGAAAATTTTGTCTAGAAAAATAAAGTTGTAAGTAACTTTATTATTTGTTTTAAGAACTTTCTGAAAAATTATTTTATATGAACAATAAGTTTGCTCAACTAGCTGTCCTTCCCAAGTTAAGAGGTTACTATTCAGGGTAAATAACCCATTCTCAGATTGATAGATCACTTAATGGGCAAATTGTTCACTTACCAAATGATTACCCAACAAAACTCTTGCTTTGCTATATTCATCAATCTAAAAATCTGTATTACAAAGTTTGCACAATTCCTGTCAGATCCCTGCATTGAAAGAGATGACTTAAGCCAAACCCCCAAACTTTATAAATATCTGCCTTTGACTTTTCTGATACAAGATACTACTAAGATTCTGCCAAGATGGTATTTTCCTTTATTACAACAAGTAATATATTCAGTTTTTTTTTGACCAACAGATTTTTGTTGGTGATCTTTTTTGGAGCCAGCAGTCATAGATAGGATGGTCAAAGTAATGAGAAATTTATGTTTTATATGAATATTGTTAAGGGATGAGGAAACTTTCCCCCTTCCTCTCTTAGTTCTTCTGGCTGGTTGAATAATTAAAATGGCATACAGTGGATTGACAGGAGAAAAATCAAGTTTTAATATGCATGGGGAATTCTCATAAGCATGAAATTTCAGAGACAGTGAGGCAAAATGACATAAATAGCATTCAGAACTAAAGAGGGGGAAGTGAGGCAAGTCACAGTGAGATGAAAAGAGTTAATGTTTTGTAAACAAATGTATAGCAGGCCATCTTGAAACAATGAGATATAGAGAAGATATTGATCAAGTTTCTCCCTATCATATTAAAACATAGTCCTCTGTGATGATAGCTCCTACCTGGAACAAGTCCTTTGTCTAAATTCTTTTAGGCAATAAGGGGGAAAGTCAAAGGTTCTTCCCGAGCCTTTTGTACCTTGATTTTCAGTTTGAACTAATCTGCACACCAGAGTGGCAAATGTTGGAGTGATTCGGAGAGATATCCGAGGAGAGCATTCACACACACTTAAGAGGTAGATGAGCTAGAGCAGACTACAAAAAGGTAGGATAAGTAGAATTTTATCATATATCAGAGCCAAAAAAATGGAAGAGAACTTTCTTGGTTGGGTGACCATAATTGCCATGCATGAAAGGTTTAGGATAAAACGGATTAAAAGAAGATGGCTAAAAGATTTAAAAGAAGTTTAGGAAACCTCAAATAGAACATTTAAGCATGGAATGAATATATAGTTATTAGATATGACCAATGGCTCTATACTATGTCCAATGGAATTTGAGAAAAGAAAGTGAAAATATGCTAATATAGTTGAAAGGGGGCCCCAGTAAAATTTGTACTAGTAAAGCTTCCAGTGGAGTGGGGCAGAATCAAGATATTAGAGAAATGATGTAATGGCTTGAAAGATTTAGACGAGAGGTCAGAAAACCTTTTCTATAAAGGACACTCTTGTCTCAGTCACAACTTTGCTATCATAGCCAAGGAAGCAGTCAATACAGAAACGATTGGGCATGAGTGGATGTGTTCCAAAAAAAACTTTACAAAATTAGATTGCAGGCTGGATTTGGCCCATGGGCTGCATTTTGCAGACACCTGAATTATACTATGGGAATGTTATGAAACAAAAGAAGTCTTTAACAAGACAAAATATCCATAATAGTTATCAACATTAAATACATTCACTAGAGCTGAGCAACTATTCAAACTATTCATGAACAGTGCTAAAAATGGCAGCCTCTGAAGGCAGCTCTCTATTTCTCCCCAAAGAAAAATTTTATAGGGTTGAAGCTGGTCTCTGATCTGCATACATCTTGATCGCCAGACTGGATCATCCTACACTGAAATAAAGAAGTCTTTTTTAAAATTTATCTTCATTGTTGAAAGTATTACAGATGTCACCCTCCCCCCACCACCCCCATTGGAAATAAAGAAGTCTTTGTGGGACATATTTTGCATAAAATTTATGCTTCCCAAATTAATAGCCTTCGTCAATTTAGAATTTTAATCAATGCATGCTAATTTGCTATTCAAATCTCTTGAAAATTAGAATAAAAAAGTAAAGATAATTACTATAAATTAACAAGATACTTAATCCATGGAATACTTCTAGATTCACATTCAGACTTAAGTAATATTACAACCCAAAAGAAGTTTGAATAGTGTTATTTTTAAAAGAGAAGGAAATGGCGGGGGGGGGAGGGGGGACGGAAACAGAGCTTGCAATGCTGTGCTTTAGCTTAATTATAGAATTAACAATTTACTTTGTAATGCACTTTAACTTTGATAATATATTAACCATGCAAGTTTCAGAAACTAGCTATTGCAAATAATGTGGTTGTAGTATCAATATTAATGTCAAAGCAAAAGTAAATAAAGATATTTAGTAGTAAAGTCATAAAAAGTGATCTCGGTAAGCCTTTCTTATTTAATCATGAAAGTATCCTATATAATAAAAACATAATATGCAAATTGACTGAACTGCAGAATGACCAATCGCTATGATGTGCACTGACCACCAGGGGGCAGACGCTCAACGCAGGAGCTGCCCCCTGGTGGTCAGTGCTCTCACACAGGGGGAGTGCCACTGAGCTAGAAGCCGGGCTTACAGCTGGCAAGCGCAGCAGTGGTGGCAGGAGCCTCTCTTGCCTCCACTGCAGGCAGGCAGTAAAGAGTGAGGAGTCCCGGACTGTAAGAGCCCCGGACTTTGAGAGGGTTGTCTGACTGCTGGCAGGTGGGCATCCCCTGAGGGGTCCACGACTGCAAGAGGGCGCAGGCCGGGCTGAGGGACCCCCCCCTCCAGTGCTCGAATGTCATGCACCAGTCCTCTAGTACAATCATAACATTGTGCATACCTTCTATTTACTATAGATCATACTCTTTTGCTTATTTAATCACCTGATGGTACTTCTTATTCTTTATTTTAATTTAGAGATAGGAAAAAAGAAAAGCAAAATTTAAAATATATTACATTGCAGCCCTAGCTGGTTTGGTTCTGTGGATAGAGCGTTGGCCTGTGGACTGAAGGGTCCTAGGTTCGATTCCAGTCAATAGCACATGCCCAGGTTATGGGCTTGATCCCCAGTAGGGGGCGTGCAGGCGGCAGCCAATCAATGATTCTCTCTCATCATTGATGTTTCTATCTCTCTCTCCCTCTCCCTTCCTCCCTAAAATCAATAAAAATATTTTTTATAAAATAAAATGTATTACATTGCAAAATTTAGGCTAAGTGCTTTACATTGCAACAATACATTTAGCCTCCATACCTAATTCTGTGAGATAAGTACTCTTATGATCCCCATACCACAGGTAAGGAAAGTAAAGCACAAAATGATTATAAAACTTTCTAGTACTAATAGAGTTCATAAGTAGCAGAACTATGAGTTGACCAAGTTCTATTTGCCTCAAGATCACAATCTTTTAAATACCCTAACATGTCATCTTTGAAGAAGACCATTGGAAGTGGAGGTACAGAGTGCAGCAATACAACTAGTTAATCACCTCCCAGTTTTTGTACTGTACTGGATGTGGAAGATTTCCCATGGAAGTGGATCCTTTAAAAAATTATATATATATATATATATTATTGGCTTCAGAGAGGAAGGAAGAAGAAGAGAGAGAGAATCATCAATGATAGGAGAGAACCATTGATCAGCTGCCACCTGCACACCCCACACTGGGGATTGAGCCCACAACTCAGGCATGTGCCCTGACCTGGAATCGAACCGCCACCTCCTGGCTTAAGGGTTGATACTCAACCATTGAGCCTTGCAGGCTGGGAGAAAGTGGGTCCTTTTTTATGCAAAAAATTATGGCATCATTTGACAAAAAATAAAATATAATGAAATATATAAACAATGTGTACTTTGAGACCCTTTTGTAAGTATAATAAATATAAATCTACCACTAGGCCAGCCATTTTAATAAGATGGTCTGGGACATATCAGAATTCATTTCATCTTTGTGGACCATTGCACTGGATTCTGAAGTCTTTAAGAGCAGGGACTAGAACTTGTTCACCTTTGTGTCTCCAATGTCAAATACAGAGCCTCTCATAAAACAGAAAATACTGACGTCAAAGGGCATCAGTTGTTGACCAGCCACTTACCATTTGTATAACCTTGGCTCAATCATATCCCCTGAGCCTAAGGTGTTTTTGTTTGTTTGTTTTTGTTTTGTTTTGTTTTTGTTTTTTTTGGCTGGGAGTTTTTTTTAATTTAAAACAAAAAAAATACTGTGAATTTTACACTAGCTTTTAAGGGTAAAGAACCTGCTACACCAGGACAGGGCACACATTTGTGCATGATCTTAAAAGCTTGGGGAGTGAGTAGGCTCAGGGACCCAAATATTCTGACAACCCCAAGGCCTGTTGAGAGGGGCAAAAGTGAATGATCCTCTATGGCAGCGATTCTCAACCTGTGGGTCGCCACCCCTTTGGCGGTCAAACAACCCTTTCACAGGGGTCGCCTAAGACCATCCTGCATATCAGATATTTACATAACAATTCATAACAGTAGCAACATTACAGTTATGAAGTAGCAACGAAAATAATTTTATGGTTGGGTCACAACATGAGGAACTGTATTTAAAGGGCCAGAAGGTTGAGAATCACTGCTCTATGGATAGGTCACAGTGATGGCGAACCTTTTGAGCTAGGCGTGTCAGCATTTTGAAAAACCCTAACTTAACTCTGGTGCCGTGTCACATATAGAAATTTTTTGATATTTACAACCATAGTAAAACAAAGATTTATATTTTTGATATTTATTTTATATATTTAAATGCCATTTAACAAAGAAAAATCAACAAAAAAAATGAGTTCAGAGGTGACACGTGTGTCATAGGTTCGCCATCACCGGGATAGGAGGTCAAGTAAGTTATAAATAACTGGTGGGCCAGGGGGACAGAGCACCCAAATAACCTATACCCCTGGGAGAGGAGGTGTCTTCCAGTTCTCAGGGAGTGAGTGTATTGGGGAAACAAGGGAGAGAAGACCTCTTCACCTGGTTGGACCACACTGCTGCTTGAGGAAGTATTGGCTTCCCCAGGTATTCCAGCTTCAGCCCTGCTTTTCTTGCCTAAGGCCCTTCTTTTTTGTATATAAATACTTGACTATTTACACTATAATTCCTTACCTCAAGGCTAGAGTTAGCTATGAATTGATACATTCAAATACATGCTTAACTATGCTAATAAGCCTGAGGATGGGGTTTACTCAGTGGAAGTTTTATGATGTACTTTCTGCTCCAGTCTCAGCAGCAGAGTCTGAGGCATCAATCCTGGTTGATGGTGTTAAAAATAAGGCGAGCCCCCCAAGTCAGGGGTCCTGGTAGAACACAAAACATACTTGGGAGCCAGGCAGCAAGGCCAACATCTTTACTTTTAAGTAGAAGGGTGCGCACACATGGTCTGGAAATGCGCCCACACCAAGCAGGTAGTCTGCTCAGGGATTTATAATCCCTGATGCACGTGACCTGTCCCTTGCTCTTTTTTGTTTTTTAAATTAAATCTTTATTGTTCAGATTATTACAGTTGTTACTCTTTTTTCCCCCCATAGCTCTCCTCCACCCAGTTCCCACCCCACCCTCTGCCCTTCCCCTTCCCACTGTCCTCATCCATAGGTGTACAATTTTTGTCCAGTCTCTTCCTGCACCCCCACACCTCTTTCCCCCCAAGAATTGTCAGTCCACTCCTTTTCTATGCCCCTGGTTCTGTTATATTCACCAGTTTACTCTGTTCATCAGATTTTTTATTCACTTGATTTTTAGATTCACTTGTTGATAGATATGTATTTGCTGTTCATAATTTTTATCTTTACCTTTTTCTTCTTCCTCTTCTTAAAGAATACCTTTCAGCATTTCATATAATACTGGTTTGCTGGTGATGAACTCCTTTAGCTTTTTCTTGTCTGTGAAGCTCTTTATCTGACCTTCAATTCTGAATGATAGCTTTGCTGGATAAAGTAATCTTGGTTGTAGGTTCTTGGTATTCATCACTTTGAATATTTCTTGCCACTCCCTCTGGCCTGCAAAGTTTCTGTTGAGAAATCAGCTGACAGTCGTATGGGTACTCCCTTGTAGGTGACTGACTGTTTTTCTCTTGCTGCTTTTAAGATTCTCTCTTTGTCTTTTGCTCTTGGCATTTTAATTATGATGTGTCTTGGTGTGGTCCTCTTTGGATTCCTTTTGTTTGGGGTTCTCTGTGCATCCTGGACTTGTAAGTCTATTTCTTTCACCAGGTAGGGGAAGTTTTCTGTCATTATTTCTTCAAATAGGTTTTCAATATCTTGCTTTCCCTCTTTTTCTGGCACCCCTATAATTCGGATGTTGGTGCACTTGAAATTGTCCCAGAGGCTCCTTACACTATCTTCATATTTTTGGATTACTTTTTCTTTTTGCTTTTCTGGTTGGGTATTTTTTGCTTCTTTGGATTTCAAATCTTGATTCTTGGGATCTTCTTGTCTGCTGTTGGATCTCTGTATATTATTCTTTATTTCAGTCAGTGTATGCTTAATTTCTAGTTGTTTTTTTTTCATATCCTCCAGGGTTTCACTAAATTTATCGGTGGTTTCTAGAAAATTCTTGAAAAACCTTATAACTGTGGTTTTGAACTCTATATCCAGTCGTTTGCTTGCCTCCATTTCTGTCATTTGTGACCTGTTTCTTTGTCTCCACATTTTTTATGCTTCCCTCTGTTGTTAGAGTGGCTTTGTGTGCTAGGTGTCCTATAGGGCCCAGTGGCTCAGCCTCCCCAATTACCTGAGGTGGACACTCTTGGTGCACCCCTTTGTGGTCTTTGTGCACAGTCTTGTTGTAGTTAAGCCTTGATTGTTGTAGGTATCACTGGGAGGATTTGACCTCCAGGCCAATTGGCTGTGAGAGTCAGCTGTGTCTATGGTGGGAGAACTTTTGTGCTGAAGACACCCTTATGGGGCAAGACTTGCTTCAGTGGTGCTTTGGTGCTCACTGAGTCTGCCTCCTGAGTGTGTCCCTTATGGATCTGAGGAGTTGTAGTCTGGATGGTCCCACTCTGACCACTGGGTACACTGGCTCTTGGATCTAAGGAGGTGCTAATTTAGCCTCTGCCTGAGGCTACCCAGCAGGAGCTACGAAGAGATCTGCAGATTCCCCTTCCTTGTTTGGGGTTTGAAGGTGCCCAGATGAAGCCCAGCTGTGAAGCAATGCAAGCTGCTGTGGGGCCTTGGGCCTTCTCTTGGAAGTTCTGGGTCTGCCCAGCTGCAGTTTGTTAGGTAATTTTCAGATTGCAAAGGGCCAGGGCATTCATATGCAAAAGTCTCTGCCGAAGCTTGGGTGGGGCGAGGTCTCAGGGAATCAACAGGGCGGAGCAAGCAGCTATGGCTGATCCTCAGCCCTGCCCTAAGAGGCCCCGCGTCTCAGTGTCCCGGTAATAGCTGCAAGCACCTCTGAGAGAAAGCCGCCCTCAGGTTCCGAATTCTGCCCGCTGCCAGACAGTCCAGTTTCTCCCGTATGAGTCTGGGTCCCCAGAGACTTCCAGGTACTGGAGTTCAGAGCAGTCGGGGGCTTGTGACTACCTCCGGATTCAAAAAGACAGCCGAGTCCTCAGTTGCCAACCCTTGCCGCGTGCGCCTCAGTACCTCTGTACTTCACTTCCACACCTCCTCTGAGTCTCAGTGTGCTTTTCTCTTTCCTTCTACTTGTTGAATTTCCACTCAGCCAGCCTTCCTGTAGTTCTGGATGATGTCCATTTTGTCTTTTAGTTGTATTTTTGCAGTTGTTCGAGCCTAACTTTTATTACTCCTAAAATATAGTTGGTTCCTGGATAATTATACAATTTTAAAAAGATACAGATTTTTCCCTTATGAAGCTTACCATCTGATGTATGAAAGACATATCTGTGATAATATTCATCCTACCATGCTCACAGAGTTGACGTGAAGGTCAAATGAGCTACAGCATGCATTTTACAAATTATAAAACACAAAGATTAGCCTTATAATTTTGATCATCTGTCTATTAGTCTGGTTTCTTTATGTTGTAAGAGATAGAATTCCAACTCTAAGTAGCTTAGGGGGTAAATAAATGTATTCAAAGTATATAGGGAGCTTCCAGTGTCAGAGTCTGGGGAAGTGGTGGAAGGCATCATGTGCACCTTTTCTGGCAGGCGAAGGTGGCAAGAGGAAGCCCCTGAAGGTGGCCAAGAAGCAGGCCAAGGATATGGACGAGGGAGATAAGGGATTCAAGCAGAAGCAAAAAGAGGAAAAGAAGATATTTGAGGAGCTAAAAGGGAAGGTGGCAGGGAAGGGCCCCCTGGCCACAAGTGGAATGAAGAAATCTGGCAAAAAGTGAGCTGTTCCTTGTGCCTGGGCAATGGTGATGCCTAATTCCATTTGTTTTAATATCTGGATTTCCTGTCATAACATCTCTTGCCATCTATAGCTAGAATGAAGTGTTGTCTTGGAGCCTGCTGTACATTTAAGAATAAACTTTTGTGGAAAAAAAATCATGCAATGTGTCATCTCTTCAGTTCTCGCTGCCATTTCATCCTTAGCTGTGAGGTCAGAGTAAACCCAGCCCAGAATCCTGTCAAAGTGTGTTCTTCAGTCTTTGCTCTATCTGGAATTCTGTACTGCCTGGAATTAAACCAACTTGTTGTGTGTTTTTTTTTTAAAGAAAGTATATAGGGTAACTCTTTGAATCAAGAAAAAGAGAAAGGAAGGAAGGGAGGGAGGGAGGAAGACTGCAAGAACAGGGCAGCTCTAGGAATCTCAGGTATGTAAATCAGGGTCTCAGTGTCATGGGTCCCCTTTTTTCTCTCTTTTCTTTTTCTCCTGCCCCTCTCTCCCATTGGCTTCTTTGATTATTAGATTCCTCCTCTCAGGCTTTTCTATTTGATGGAGAAAATAGCCTCTGGCACCCTTAGAGTCATATCTTTATAGTTCTTTGATATCCTTTACCTTTACTTGACTAGAAATAAGAGACACTTCACCACCTCCCGCTGAAAAATCCTGAGGAAAGACTCTGATTGCATGTAAAGATGACATGCTCACCCCTGGGCCACCCACTAGGTCATATTGTTGGGTTGTTATGATGGTCTCAGGTAGGTCACATGCTCACTCATTTTTATAAGAAACTAGAAGCCCATTGCATGAAGATTCGCACAATAGGCCTTCCTTCCCCTGGCTGCCGGCACTGGTTTTCCTCCGGCACCCGGGACCCAGGCCTTTGGTCCGGCCGCAGCGGAGAAGCCAAGCCTCTTCAGTCTTCAGTCTTTACTCCAGCTAGAGCCTTCAGTCTTTGCTCAGTGCCTGTGTATGCAAATTAACTGCCATCTTTGTTGGGTTAATTTGCACAGTCGCTCTGATTGGCTGGTGGGCGTAGCGGAGCGACACCAATTTGCATGTTTCTCTTTTATTAGTGTAGATGAGGCTGGTCCCTGGCCAGTATGGCTCAGTGGGTTGGGTGTCAGCCCATGCACCGAAAGGTTGCTGGTTTGATTCTGGTCAGCGCACATGCCGGGGTTTCAGGCTCAACGAGTCAGTCAATATTCCACTCTCACATAGATGTTTCTCTCCCTCTCCCTTCTTCTTTCTCTAAAAATCAATAAAAATATTTTTAAAAGACAAACAAAAAATGAGGCTGGGAAAATATCCTGAGCAGACGAAGGCAATAATTACTACAATATCATAGCTTCATTTGCTTAATGTTGTATCTATTAAAATACTAATTTATTTGTAGAAAGGCTATGATTCTCTGCTTCTTTTACTCTGATTACCTTTGCAACAAAAGTGAACTACATAATTTTCAGGGCCTAGTGCAAAATAAAAATGAGGGGTCCCTTGCTCAAAAAGCAGGGAAAAAAATATAAAGGTACTAAAACATACAATTTTTTTTCTTTAAAATATTTAATTACCTATAAAACATAGGGTAATAGCAACACAAGACAAACGACATAACCTTGCAAATTTTAAAATAATGTTTTGGTGTAATAAATTACACTAATAAAAGAGAAACATGGTAATTGGCGTACGACCGCTACCCTTCCCATTGGCTAATTAGCGAGATATGCAAATTAATCACCAGCCAAGATGGCGGTTAACTGTCAACAAAGATGGCGGTTAATTTGCATATGTAGGCACAATGCAGGAAGGCAAAAGGGAAAGCACAGAAGAAGCCCCCTGGCACTGACAGTGATCGGAAACCCAGGGGGGAGCTAAGAGCTGGGGGGGCAGGGCAAAAGCGGCCCCCAGGGCCGCCCTTTGCCCCTGCCCCCCAAGCCATGATCCGGAGAATCCTGGCCTTTTGCCCGCACTGGCCAGTGATAGTGGGAAGTAGGGGTGGAGCCAGTGATGGGAGCTGGGCAGGGCGGAGCCCGCGATCGTGGGGTGGCTGCAGCTGTCGGTCTCCGCTGCCCGGAGCCCACTATCAGGGAGCGGTTGAGCTGGGTGGGGGCGGCTGCAGCTGGGGGTGTCCCCTGCCTGGGCCTAACGCCTCGGCCAGAGGCGAAAGGCCCGGGCAGGGGCGGAGTCCACTATAGGGGGGCGGCTGCAGCTTGGGGGGTCCCCAGCCGGGGCCTAACACCTCGGCGAGAGGCGTAAGGCCCGGGCAGGGGCGGAGCCCATGATGGGGGGGCGGCTGCAGCTGGGGGTCCCCACTGCCCGGGCCTCACGCCTCGGCCAGAGGCATTAGGCCCAGGCAGGGGCGGAGCCCAGGATCGGGGGGCGGCTGCAGCGAGGGTCCCCTGCCAGGGCCTAACGCCTCGGCCAGAGGCATAAGGCCCGGGCAGGGGCGGATCCCATGATAGGGGGGGCGCTGCAGCTTGGGGGGTCCCCTGCCCGGGTCTAACGCCTCAGCCAGAGGCCTTAGGCCCGGGCAGGGGTGGAGCCCATGGGCGGGGGAGGCTGCAGCTGCGGGCTGAGGCTGCATGGGCGGCGTGGGTGATCGTAGGAGCTGGGGGTCCCCTGCCCCACCCTGATCTGGGACTCCCTTCAGGGCAAACCAGCTGGCTCCCACCCGTGCACCAGGCTTCTATCCTATATAATAAAAGGGTAATGTGCACATGCAATTTTTTTTCCCAAGTATATTTTATTGATTTTTTACAGAGAGGAAGGGAGAGGGATAGAGAGTTAGAAACATCGATGAGAGGGAAACTTCGATCAGCTGCCTCCTGCACACCCCCTACTGGGGATGTGTACGCAACCAGAGTACATGCCCTTGACGAGAATCGAACCTGGGACCCTTCAGTCCGCAGCCCGATGCTCTATCCACTGAGCCAAACCCGTTAGGCGGGTAATGTGCAAATTGACCCTAACAGCAGAACGACTGGGAATGACTGGTCACTATGACACACACTGACCACCAGGGGACAGATGCTCAATGCAGGAGCTGCCCCCTGGCAGTCAGTGCACTCCCACAGGGGGAACTCTGCTCAGCCACAAGCCAGGCTGAAGGCATCACATTGGCGATGGTGGGAGCCTCTCCTGCCTCCTCAGCAGCTCTGTGGATGTTCAACTGCAGCTTCGGCCCGCTAGCAAGTGGACATCCCCCAAGGATGTATCACTGCCAGCTTAGGCACTATCCCCCGGGGAGCAGGCCTAAGCCAGCAGGTGGACATCCCCTGAGGGGTCCCAGACTGCGAGAGGGCACAGGCTGGGCTGAGGGACCCCCGAGTGCACAAATTTTTGTGCACCGGGCCTCTAGTGTTATATAATACAATAAATAATAATAATACATCTGATGGGGCTAAGATTATATCCCTATTACTCATAAGTTGAAAGTATCATAAGTTGAAAATGTGCTTAACCATTTACACTAAACATCACAGCTTAGCCTAGCCTACATTAAACATTCTCAGAACACAAAATCCAAAACCACAGGCAACACAGTACACTGTGAAGTTATTGGTTGTTTACCCTTGTGATTGTGAGACTGACTGGGAGCTGCAGCTTACTGTTGCTGCCCAGCATCATAAAAGAATACTGTACTGCGTACTGCTTGCCTGAGAAAAAAAATCAAAATTTGAATTATGTTTTTTCCTGAATGCCTATGACTTTCGCACCATCATAAAGTTGAAAAATCCTAAATCGAACCATCATATGTCTGGGACTGGTTGTACATTATTAATGTAATATGGTGATTCATTGAAAGATTTTTCTCCCTCACTTTTCTATAAATTCATTTATTAAGTCATTAAAATGTATACTTTCAGCCACTATTTCAATTGCTGTAATTGAAATTGACATTAGTTGCTCTTGGCAAATTCAAGATTGCAAATAATTTTTGATAATTTTTTAGTTTGACAACACTGGGTAATTTCTGATAAGTTAGTTCTAAATACAGATTTTAGTACATCTAAAACTGATATGTTTTGCAGAACATTTTTTTCTAGAAAGGTTTAACTCTTCATATAAATCATTTTCATGTAAGTCTGAATTTATTTTTAAATGTAAATTTATACAATGGCATTTTAATGTTTCCTGTGACATTTTCTGTAACTTGTTGTGGTTGTAGAAACAACTGAAAGTGTTTTCATGATTTGTATCTAAGTCAACATGGCTGTTTATGCATTCTATTGCTTTATCTTAAATTACAAGAAAAATTAATTTAAAAATTTCTTCCCCATTAATAATTAATTCATGTGAAACTTAAAATAAAATAGTGCTCTTTAAATTTAATTTCTTTTAACAAGCCTGGAGATATTTTCTTTGCAATGTTGCTGCAATTTTCAAATGCAGAAATTCTGTACACTTTAAAGAATATTAATAATTCCCTGAAATGTTTTATTGCAACGTTCATGTGTATGCTTTCAGTTTGTAATAATTCACTGACCAAGTTTACTGCATGAGCTCTTGCAGTCCCTGCTGAGAGATTTCATATTTGTATAGATGCTGCAGGGGTGGAATGCCAGGATGGGCAGGCAAGCTGACCTCCCATTGTAGGTCCCAGTGCCCCATGAAGAACCCCTTCTTTTTCCCATGCAATAGCCACTGTCACCACCACTGCTATTTCTGCTACTGCCATCACTATAGCTACCTATCTGGCCCTAATTACTCCCTTAGGGCCTTGCAGAGCCCCAGACTTCTCTAAGCTAGGGAGTGGGTCTCAGGCAACCAAGTTCAATGCTCAATGAGCTCCCTTTGAGCCTGAGTTTGTGGTGTGAATGCTGCTGCCAAGCATATCTCCTATGTTCATGCCCATACTTCACTGTGCCTTTGGATTTGACTTACAAAACACAAGTCAAAAGGCAAAAGTCTTAAGAATTTCATGATGGTAACAGTACAAGTATGTCAGACTCAAAGGCTAACGCGGGCCAAATAAACAAGGTTTCAGTTTATGTGGGCTGCAAAAAAACAAAAGCTTCAATTTTCATAGAAACGTAGGTTTATTTTGATAGAGACATGCTGAATACAAAGGGCTGAAATAAATGAGTAATTGTTAACATAAAATAATAGAACATTTTAATAAAAATTAATATTTTTCCTTGAACATTAACTTACCAGACACTGAATAACTGCACAAATTAATAAGCGTAACGCAAATAAACCTTATTTTTCTTGTTCTCCAAAAGAGAAATATTCCTGTTGCGCACCCCAAACAAGTCAGTACAAGACTAATGACATGGCAATCGGCTGCTAAAATATTTGCTGCTAGTATTAGTGGAGAGAAATGGTGCGCCTGCACATAAGGCATGTAAGGGAAATGAATGCAACATGATTACAGTAATCAGTCATTAGCGAATGTTGTAGTTTGTTATTAATAATTATGCATAACAGGATATTGTAAAAATGAAGTTACGAAATTTTTATTAAAATGTTTCTTACATACCGTTATATTGGCTGGGCCACAAAAATATTCTTTGTGGGCCGCACGTGGTCCGTGGGCTGCGAGTTTGACATGCTTGCAATACAACATTAAAGCAAGTGTAGCGTCCCTGATGAGACCAGTTTGTTTTTTTCTACACAGGTCTTAGGCACATAAAGCCTGTCTTGCTTGCAAGATATGTGCTCACTTTGGGAAAGAAGGTCCCTGTTTATTCTCTGAACAAGTAGTTGCTCAAAAGTGCTTAAGAAATGTTGAAAAAAAAACATGAAAAAATACTCTATTTGGGTTTTACTTAAACACACTTGCTTACATGCACACACACCACATCCTAAAACAAATAATATCATGAAACAACACCTCACTATGTTTTGATCCACTGTTCTTTTTCAAAACACTGGTCCTGACCCAGTAAAGGAATACAATTTCCTTGAAATATGACCAACTCATCCTGATTTGCCTGGGACTTTCTTGGTTTTAGCAATGTAAGTGCTATATCCCGGAAACCCCTCTTTCAGTTCTGGGAAAAGCAGGGTGAGTGGTCACCCTGCCTCCATGTCTTTATTGTATGCTTACAACTCCCCTTCCTTGTCTTGATGTCTTTTCAAGACATAGCTTGAAGGCTTAGCCTAAGGAGTGCTTCTTCTCTGTGAAACTTTCTGACACTTCCAGTCAGAGGTAAGTGCTCTTTCCTCTCTGCTCCAATAGAACACTTGGTATCACTTTTACAGAATTTACTACATTGCTCCCTTGGTTGTTTTTCACATTAGACAAGGGCTCCTTATGGCAGAAAGTTAGGTTCTTATTCATCCCTGTTTTCTTTGTGCCTAACACAGTGCTTGGTACATAACGAGTTATCAATAAACAGTTATTGAAAAGAGGAGTGAAGCACTGGATGTAAAATTGCTCTTTATTAAGAGGATTGGAAAACTGAACTGAGCACCAATGGTCAATAACCCTTCACTTTGTTAGAAAATCAGATTGGATAGTCTCAGCTTCCTTCAGAAACACTGAACAAATCGACCCACCCTCTAAATGTTGGGAGTAAGTTCAATTAATTTGTTATGTACTAGATTCCTTACTTCACCCCAGTCCTCTTTTACTTAATGGGATGTGTTTTATTTAAACTGGATATAGGAAATCCATTACAGCCAGCAAACAAAATGGCTTTTTTTAAATAACAGGTTTCAGTATCACAGGGCATAGTTGTAGAACTGAAATGTTGGAAACACAACACTATTATTTGCATATGACACATTAAAACTTTTTTCTAACCATATTGATGTCACTGTAAGTTGAGTTTGAAGAATAGAGATAGAAGATTAAAGTTTAGATTTAGACTCAGTGAAAGAAAAATAAGTTTTATTTGAAAATTACCTGTCTAATGCTGACATAAGGCTGATGGATACAATCAGTTTATTTAGTGTGATGAAAATATCTTGGCTGAAAGGCTTTGATTCTATTGAATAAAATGAAATAGTGAATGCCTTGGTTTACACAAAGAAATTCAGCTTTGTGCACTGAAATGTATGATAGCATAGATTATGATTTGGTTTAATGACTGACTGTAAAAGCGTTACTTTAGAGTTCAACATTGTTATGATTTATGGTGTTGAAAAAACTTTCAAATATATGATACTAGAGGCATGGTGCATGAAATACGTGCACAGGTAGGGTCCCTTGGCCTGGCTGGCAATCAGGGCCTATCTGTAGGGCGATGGGTGAGATGATCAGGGGCCACTGATGACACCCACCTTGGCCAGCCTGGTGCCGCCTGCTCGCCGGCCCTGCCCCTTGCTGCCATGGCTGCCACCTCCACCAGTTGCCTCCCTCTGCAGGGCTACCAGCAGGGCAATTGGGGGAACCCCTTCTGGCACCCGCCTTGACTGGCCTGGGGCCTGCGATCTGAAGGCAGCTCCTGCGTTGAGCATCTGCCCCCTTGTGGTCAATGCGTGTCATAACAACCAGTTGTTCCACCGAGCATTCTGCTGTTCAGTCAATTTGCATATTAGGCTTTTATTATATAGGATTAAGAGCTGTTTGTGTAACTCGAGGCAGTATGAAAATTTGCAGTGGTCAACTTCTTTAAAATATTTCTGATGTTATACTCTAAGACAGCTGTTACTGGGCTATTGCAATGACTCCTGATGCTAACTACCTGGAGTTAGGCCAAACTTCATAGGTTAAGGGCACAATCTTCCCTAGACTGTCCTCACTTTAGACATCAGCCACCTGCTTGGGGGTTCCCAGGCTATGCACACTTCTAACTAATTGGCTGTTAATTTAGGATTTTCCACTACCCTATCATGTTCAATAATTCACTGGAATAACTCAGAAAACTCTGGTAGTTTTATAATAGCTAAAAGGATACAAATCAAGACCAGCCAAAAGAAGAGATACATATGGCAAGATCTGGGAGGGTTCCATATGAGAAGCTTCTATTATACTTATGAGTATCTATATATATAAAAGCCTAAGTGACCTGAACGACCGAACAACCAGTCACTATGATGTGCACTGACCACCAAGAGCTACCCCCTAGTTGTTAGTGCACTCCCACAGCCAACCTCCCCTGGCTAGCCAACCCCTCATGGTCCCTCCCCCAGCCAGCAGACCCTGATCAGCCCACAACCTGCCCATCATGGTGGCAGTGCAGCGGTGAGGGAAGGAGGAGGGGGGAAGGCGGTGAATCGCGTGGTGGTGGAGTGCCAATGATGGCAGCATCAGCATCTGGCATCCGTTCCTTCCACACCTGGACAGGCAACCATTGCCTCTTCTCCGGCCCGGCCCTGATTGGTCTGGTCCTGATCGGCCCTGATCGCTGGCTAGGCCTAGGGACCCCATTCATGCATGAATTTTGTGCACCGGGCCTCTAGTAGTTTTATAATAGCTAAAAGTATACTCAAGACCAGCCAAAAGAAGAGATACATATGGCAAGATCTGGGAGGGTCCCATATGAGAAGCTTCCATTGTCCTCTCCCAGTTGAGTTGAGATGTGTCATCCTCCTGGCACATCAATGTATAACAATATTTACAGAGTATTGTTAACCAGGGAAGGTCACCCAAGCTTCAGCTTCCAGACTTTTTATTGGAAGTCCATTATATAAGCATGACTGATTGAGTCACTGATCATGTGATGAAACTCAATGTGCAGCTACCCGTTCCTCCCCAGAGATCACATGGCTTAAAGTGCCAAACATCTAAACACATAATTGGCCTTTCTGGAGTTTCTAGCTCCTACCCTAAGTCCTATCAGTTTATATAGGAGCCCATCATGAGTCATCTCATTAGCATAAACCCTCAGAGCCTTCCCTGAATAACAAAGAAATTGTTACCACTTGGATATTCCAAGAATTTAGTAATTATCTCCCAGGAATTGAGGAAAAAGCCCAACCAAATTCTTTATTATACAAGTATTCATTGACAAATTGTAAGCTATTAAGATTTCTTATGTGCTTAGAGGCTAGCATTCTTTATCTATGGAGCACACACAGTTTATTTTATATGTAACAAATAATACACCAAAAGGAAAACATTTTATTCATAAGCTGTTGCAACAACACATAGATCTGTTTTCTTGAGTGCAGGCCAGGGAATAAGGATTTGGGGCCACCAAAAGTTTATTCTTTATTAGTGTCTTTTATTGGATAATTTTCAGAACAGCAAAATAGATTCCTGAGTGCTTCACACTGTTACATCTGTGTAATACCACTCAAGGTCTTGACATACATATGGAATGTGCAACCGCTACTGATGATGTGTTAGACCTTAGTTCTTGAGTTTAGCTAAGAAAGAATTCAGAGCCAAGAACTCTAACTCAAAAAGTGTATTTAGAAAGTCAAAAAGGTAGAAGAAATGAGCCAGCTGGGCTGTGTGGACTCAGGAAACAAATTACAGAGGCAAAAGAAAGGCCTGTGGAGCTTAGGAGAAAGAAAGCAAAAGTAGGCACCTAAGAAAGGTGTGAGCATGCTCTAGACTAGAGAGAGAGAGAGAAAGAGCATTCACTGGGTCCCTTGCCTTAAGAGTTTTTATCTGTTTTCTAAAGATAGGGATTTTAGGGTAGGTCTCAGGGGAGGATTTCAATAGAATATTCATTATCTTTTCAGATGTGTCCTTTCACAGTGTGGTCTCTTTTGATTGGTCAGGGCTAGTGTACGGGTTTATTAGTCATGACATCTGGTCCTGATGTCAGCATGGCTTCTCTTTGTCTGGTTTTGTTGTTTCTTTGGGCCTGGATCTGAAACACAACCGAGGCCTACCAGGTAGATGTTATCTTTAATTTGACCAAAACTCTGTCTCTGTGGTCAATAGACCCAAAGCTCTGTTCCTACGATTATTTGATGTGGTCAGACCCTCATTGTCCTTAATGATTAAGGGAGTAGTCATGCAAAGGCTTGTATGGGAGTCCTATGAGGCAATTCTCAGGCCCAGCCCCCTTGTTCCTCCTCTAAGGGAGCCTAACAACTTGCTGGGGAGTAAAGTTTACCATGAAGGAGAGGTCCCATGCTAGGGTCTTATCTGCAGCTGCAAGGGTTCAGGAATCTGGAGAAGGGCTGCAACGTAAATTAAATAAACTATACATGAAATATAAATTTGGGAGGCATTTTGGGGGAGCCAGGGGAGGCTCAGCTCTAAACTCCCCGAATCTCCGGACCCAGGGCTTTTTAGTCACACATTTTGCCCTTTAGCAAAGCAGATATACATATCAAAGGTAAGGTTTGGTAAATAGTAAAGGATTATCAGGTTGGGGGAACTTCCCTCAGCTGTCTGGCAGCAGGCAATAACATGAAGATCTTCAGCCCTGCTGAAGGTGTCCATCATCCTTCTGACGAACTTCTCACATTTTATTATGTCCTGCTGGAATTAGCTTCCAGCAGTCCCAGCCTATGATAATTGTTTTCTCTAGTTTTTCCCTTGCTAGATAACTGGGACTTTCCACCCTGGTGACATCGCTTACCTGGCCTATTGTTCCTACTCTGCTCATGCCTGTCTGTCTACTCTATCACAACCACTAAAATTAGATGGTTAGAGTTTTATCTTTACCCTTTGTTTGTTTCTTTGTTTTGGTCCCATCTTCTCTCTTTGTTGTAGGGGTATCTATTTCTTCAGTTACTTTCATGCCATAGAGGAGGAAAAATAATTTTTCTTTTACCCTTCCAGGTTCTTGGCTGAGACCCCCCCCCCACCATATAAAAGATAGATTAAAAGGAGAAAAACAAACAGAAGTTTAAGAGCATGCATTCCTCCTGTATACATGGGAGATAATGAGAAAATGAGTCATTCTCACTCTCTGAAATGGCCCAAACCACCACCTTAAATATTTCCAGCTAAAGTAAAATGATGTGGGGGAAGATGGTAGGCAAGTTATGGGAGGCTATGAAGAAAATCACAGTGAATAAGGATATGATTGTTATGTAGATTTAGGTCAGTCCTTTCTCTACTGATGAGTACATCTAGAGATTTAGTAATTTTTCTCTCCCTGGCATGGAGAGGAAGACACACTTAGAAATGAAAATTTCTTTTATAAATGTAAATGTCTCTTATAAAGGGTAACTTCTACTAGGTTTTCAAAAAAATTATCTTTATTGCTGAAAATATTACAGATGTCCCCCTTCCTCCTATCCCCCTCCCCCCGCATTGAGGCCCCTCCACCCTGCAACTCTCTCTCCTCACACAGACCTTCACCTCACTATTGTCTGTGTCCCTGGGTTATGCAAATGCATATAAATTCTTTGGTTAATCTCCCCACCTCCCTCTGAGATTCTTCAGTCTGTTCCATGCTTCTATGTCTTCATCTGTTTTGTTTATCAGTTGAGTGAGATCATGTGATAGTGTCTTTCACTGGCTTATTTCACTTACATAATACTCTCCAGGTCCCTTCATGCTGTCTTAAAGAGATCCTTCTTTTTGCCCTATCACTGTGGCTGAGTGGTTGATTGTTGACCTATGAACCAGGAGGTCACAGTTCAATTCCCGGTCAGGGCACATGCCTGGGTTGTGGGCTTAATCCATGAAGGAGGCAACCGACCAATGATTCTCTCTCATCTTTGATGTTTCTCTCTCTCTCCCTCTCCCTTCCTCTCTTAAATCAATAAAAATATTTTTTTAAAAAGAGATCCTTCTTTTTTACTGCTGCATCGTATTCCATTATGTAAATGTACCATAGCTTTTTAAACTACTCATCTACTGATGGGCACTTGGGCTCTTTCTAGATCTTAGCTATTGTAAATAGGGCTGCTATGAACACAGGGGTGCATACATTCTTTTTGATTGGTGTTTCGGGATTCTTAGGATATATTCCTAGAAGTGGGATTACTAGGTCAAATGGCAGTAACATTTTTAATTTTTTGAGGAAACTCCATACTGTTTTCTATAATGGTTACACCAGTCTGCATTCCCACCAGCAGTGTGCTAGGGTTCCCTTTTCTCCGCATCGTCATCAGCACTTGTCAGTTATTGATTAGTTGATGGTAGCCATTCTGGCAGGTATGAGGTGATACCTCAGTGTCGTTTTAATTTGCATCTCTCTGATGATTAGTGACTTTGAATATTTTTTCATGTCTTTTGGCTATCTGTATGTCCTTGTTGGAAAAGTGTCTATTTAGGTACTTTGCCTGTTTTTCAAATGGGTCTTTTGTCCTCCTTTTTAGTTATATGAGTTCTTTATATATTTTGGAAAGTAACCCCTTATCAGATGTATCATTGACAAATATGATCTCCCATACAGTGGGCTCCCTTTTCATTTTGTTGATTATTTCTTTTGCTGTGCAGAAGCTTTTTATTTTGATGTAGTCCCATTTGTTTATTTTCTCCTTTGTTTCCCTTGCCTCAGGAGATGTATCAGCAAACATATTGCTTTAAGAGATGTCTGAGATTTTGCTGCCTATACTTTCTTCTAGGATGTTTATGGTTTTATAACATATATAAATAGTCTTTTATCCATTTTGAGTTTATTCTTGTGTGTGGTGTATGTTTGTGGTCTATTTTCATTTCTTTGTATGTACCTGTTCAATTTTCCCAACACCATTTATTGAAGAGACTGTTTTGACTCCATTGTATACTCTTGCCTCCTTTGTCAAATATTAATTGAGCCTAATGGCTTGGGTTGATGTCTGAGGTCTCTGTTCTATTCCATAGATCTATATACCTGTTCTTGTGCCATTACCAAGCTGTTTTGATTACAGTGGTTTTGTAGTACATCTTGATACCCAGTATTGAGATCTCTCCAATTTTGGAGCTTCTTCTGTGTCTGCTTTTACTTAAAAATAACCAGCCTAGCATAATCCTTATGCCTGCGGATGAAAAAAGTAATTTCACAGGGTGATCTGATCATAAATTCCTGAGTATATCATGGTGGGTAGTCATGTCCCAGGCATACAACTTCCTTACTAAAATAATTATTGTTGCCTTAAGCAAGCTGTGTCCATTTTGTATTTGCACATAGTTTAACATACCTTTGAAATGCCTTTTTTCAGACCCTTTTTTCCTAAGATGTAACTATCTTCAAAAAAGCAAATAACCTTAATCATTCTGTAATCCAATTCTGTGTTGCTTTCTCCCACCTTTATGTAATTTTCTTTATATACCCTTCTTAATTTTAAATGCATAAAGGAAACTTCAAAAACGGTTATTCCTCAGAGCATTTGAGATTTTGCTCCCTGGCATATGTCATCAGTTTGGCTCTAATAAATTTTATAAAATTTCTCTACAGGTTTGGATGTTTCTTATGGTGACATGCCAAAGAGGCATATTTTGGATTGGCAAATTCTGCTTCCCTTCAATACCTTGGTTAACTTCAGAGCCTCTGACATTAGACTACCTAGGTTCAAATCCCTGCTCTTTCACTCATGAGTTTCATGGCATTGGGCAAGTTACTTGTCCTCTCTTTGTCTCAGTTTTTCTATTTATAGAACAGTGATAATAGTAACATTTACCTCATAGGGTTTTAATGAGAATCCAAATAAATAATATATGTAAAACACACAAAAATGTTGTTGCATAGCAAGAGTCATTTAATGTTACTAATTATTCTTTCAATTTGAACATAATGCACGTTTTGTACAGTAGCTTAGGACAGTTGCTTCTATGTAACTAAAGGGTTCCTTTGAGAACAGCAAGCCTAAACTTTATTCTCTTTAAGTTATGAATGTAGGCAACAAATCACATATAGAAGTCCCAGGGAGGCAAAATGACTTGCCTAAGATCACATAATAAGTAGCATAATTGTGATTGAAATCTCCATTGCATTTTTCCAACCCAAGAGCTCTATTCACTACACTGTAGTGTATCAAATTGAATGCACTTATAATCAACTCAAAGTAGCACCCTCTTAGAAATGTTGGGAAAGATAGAAAATGACTGATATGCCGAACAGAAATCAACCTAGAAGTGCCTTCTCTAGAAATATACAAAAGAGCAGGCCTCAATTTCTTCAAATGTGAGTTTATGTGCATACATAACTTCTCTTCAGATTTCGTGGTGAGAATATGTTTATTTACTTTATTTTTTGCTATGTTTCTTTAAATTGATTTTTCTTTTGCTTGGAACATTTTAATTAATTTTTGCTTTGGTTGTTGACAGGTTTATTTTCAATTCAGTACAGCTCACTGAATTACAAAGGAAAATAATGAGTGTGAAAATGTTACAGTACACCCACATAGCCCTTCCACCTGGTTGCTTTATCCTTCCAAACAAAGTAAACCATGTTGCTCAAAAATAATAATGAAAAAGTGGTAACAGTCTTGTGCAATATCCCAATTCAGCAATTTTCAACCTTCTTCATCTCATGGCACATAAACTAATTACTAAAGTTCTGCAGCACACCAAAAATATACAGTAAAGCTTCAATATCAGAGAGTAATTCGGGCAAGGGGGTGTCCATTAAAGCTGAAAGTCCATTATATAATAAAGTAAGTTTTCCAAATGCATATGTTGAAAAATTGACAAATTAGTTTACCTATTTTTACTTATGTGGACATGTTTGTGTAATTAAAATTAAGTATGTACAAGAAGTTTAATTTCACAGAAAAGTTTTCTATATGTATTACTGTCATTTTAAATTTATACTGAATAGGCCTAGTAAATGTGTGCATTCACCAGTCACCAGGAGTAAACAAATGCACACGACTAGGATGTGGCATTGCGCACATGTAACATCTGCGGCTCGCATTAAAACTGCTGCAGAATGTCTTGCCAGGAGACAACAGAACCAATTACCGCTTGCAATGCAGTGTGATCCGGTGTCAATCATTTGCTGAACATTGTTTATAAGTAGTGATTCTTGGATTTAAACATGCAGACTATAGTTGTAGCTATGTAATATTTATTTATATCAGTAAAGTTACTATAGCGTTTTCCCTAATATATGGCCTGTTCGCTTAAATTTGTTAAAAATAATAGTGAATTAGTAGCACAAAAATAACCTGTTAATTTAATTATAAGCAAATCTTGGTTAAAAGCATTTTAAAATGAACAGGCTGTCAATTTTTACATATGACATATGGACTGAAAATTTTGTCCATTAAATCAATGTCCACAAATTCCAGGGTTTACTATAATATGTTTTTTACTGATCTGACAAAAATATCGGTATAATTTTGATTTATTTGCACTAGATGGATATTAGTATGTTGGCCGTTTTCATTTTTTTATTTGACAATCTAAGGGAAAAGAGGTCAGTGCCCCTGACTAAATGGTCAGGTATTGCATGTTTTAAAAATTCTTGCAGCACTCCAGTGGGTTGCAGCACGCTGGTTGGAAATTGCTGTCCTAATTCAAATGCTGTTTTGAATGGCTGACATGATCCTGTGATAACAAGGCAGCACCTTCAAAGTGGATTCTGTGGAATGCAAGCCCATTTGAGATACTAGATACTAATAAGAATTCAATAAAAATAAGTTGTGTGTGTGTGTGTGTGTGTGTGTATGCTTGAACAAGTCTGAGTTAAAGCTTTATAAAAAATATTTCTTGACTTCCCAATACCTTTCATGTGCCATGGAACACATGTTCAAAAACACTTTGGGAAACACTACATCAAGATCTTGATGTGCAAAGGTTCTTAACTTGGAGTATAAATTTTTCAGCTTAATTTTTTATTAAGGTAAATGTAGATTCATAAGTAGTTGAACAATACAGAAAAGTCCCGTGTAACCTTCATCCAATTTACCCCAATGGTAATACCTTTTTAAAAAATATAGTTTTATTGCCCTTGCTGGTTTGGCTCAGTGGATAGAGCGTCGGACTGTGGACCAAAGGGTCCCAGGTTGGATTCTGGTCAAGGTCACATGCCCGGGTTGTGGGCTCAATCCCCAGTTTGGGGTGTGCAGGAGGCAGCCGATCAATGATTCTCTCTCATCATTGATGTTTCTATCTCTCTCTCCCTCTCCCTTCCTTTCTGAAATCAATAAAAATATATTTTAAAAAAATGTTTAAAAAAATATATATATTTTTTATTGATTTCAGAGAGGAAGGGAGAGGGAGCGAGAGATAGAAACATCAGTGATGAGAGAGAATCATTGATCGGCTGCCTCCTGCACGCCCCCTACTGGGGCCTGAGCCTGCAACCCGGGCATGTGCTCTTGACCAGAATTGAACCCAGGACACTTCAGTCTGCAGGCTGATGCTCTATCCATTGAGCCAAACCAGCTAGGGCACAATGGTAGCATCTTGATTTCAGCCAGGAAAAAAGAGGAAGAGAGAGATAGAAACATCAATGTTGAGAGAGAATCATTGATCAGTTGCCTCCTGTACACCCCACAATGGGAACTGAGCCTGAAACCCAGGCATACACCCTGACTGGGAATCAAACTGTGACCACCTGGTTCATATGTCGATGCTCAACCACTGAGCCACACCACCCTAGCAAAATTTTTACTTCTTTATTTCCACTACTCTGTTACTGAAATTTAGCACTTCCTTCAATTATCAACATAAGTTAAAAAAAACACCCACAATTGTATTAGCAGTACCTGGCACTTTTTAATCAATAGAAATCTCATTTAGTTCTTGCAGATATCTCAAAATATCATGATCATCAGTGGTTCAAAATTAGAATAGTTATTGAACCTGCCAATAGATCTTGTTACTTAATGTTTTAATGAAGATGTATTTTACTATGTCACAATTTTTAAATAGTTTGATAGCTATAATTAAATACATTTAGTTTCTTTGTAACCCTATGCATTTTATTTTATTTATTTATTTTTTAAAATATATTTTTATTATTTCAGAGAGGAAAGAAGAGGGAGAAAGAGAAACATCAATTATGAGAGAGAATCATTGATTGGCTGCCTCCTGCACGCTCCCTACTGGGGATCGAGCCTGCAACCCGGGCATGTGCCCTTGACTAGAATTGAACCCAGGACCCTTCAAAGCCTAGGCTGATGCTCTATCCACTGAGCAAACTGGCTAGGGCATATGCATTTTTTATGTTTATTTAAAAGTGGTAGTTTGAGACAAGTTTCATAAGCTTCACCAGACTATCACAGGGTCTATGGCACAGAAAAGGGTTAAGTACTTCTAATGTAGTGGGTGTAAAACCACACTGAAAAGAGAGCCAGAGAGAAAAAAAATGAATAGACTTTAGTGTCACAGAATTAAAGGGAGGATTTAATTTTAAAAAGGGAGTGGTCAACAGAGTCAAAGACCACGGAAAGGTCAAGTTAGAAGAAACTTGGATTATTAGAGGGGAGAGTGCCACCCTTATGTAGTGCCCTTAGAATGTTTTCTGCAGTTTTATGGGTGGAAAATAAGGTATAAGGAATGTAGACAAAAGCATTATACAGGATGGAAGACGCTTGAACATGCTTACACTATAATTGGGAAGAAACTAGTAGAGGAAAAGGCTGAAGTAGAGAAAAGAGGGAGAGGGTCTGACTGGATTAAACTCCCTGAGGAGATGGGAGAAGCTGGGATCCAAATTACAGGTGAAGGATATAGCTTTAAAGTTGGGGAATTCTTTCTGTGAGAGCAAGATAGAGGGAAACTACGTAGGAGACTTAATGACAGGATGGCAACTGAGGGGTATAAAAGGAGCTGAGCAAAGAGCTGAGGAGATTTTCATAAGCTTCATCAGACTATCAAAGGGTCTATGGCACAAAAAAATGGTTAAGTACTTCTAGTTTAGTTTGGTTAACCACAAGTTCCCTTCCCCAAATCCACAATGGAAATACCCACTATGTGGCTTGTGGTGTCTTCTGGAAGTCCCCATAAACATCTGAGATCCAACATCTTCACTATGATTCACCTTTTCCATACATATTCATAAACATTGTCTCATCATTCATCACAGCACTCCAGTTTAGAATGCTGAAATCTGAAACGTCCTTCCTTCCTCTTCACTGAATCAGATCACTCAGTCCTACTGTGGCCTGTTCTTGATAGCTTCTTATAACATTTTGGTCTGCCTTCCCTTTCCTCCTTATCCACTCAGCTATCACAGAATTCTCTCTAGTGCCCCTCGCCAGCCTTCAATGATGCTTTGAGCTTTAGCTGCCAGGTTCTCCCTTCACTTACATACAGAATAAACAAAGAAGCCTGTGTAAGGGCAGAAAATGCTTCCTTTCTTCCCTTTTAGGTTATTTGGCTGGTCTAATTATGAAATTGTTATGCAATGGATCAATAGGAGAGAAAAAAATTTAAATTTGTATGTATGAAAGCCCCATAAACATAACATTATTTGCAGATAACATGGTACTGTATATAGAGAACCCTAAAGATTCCACCAAAAAACTATTAGAACTGATAAATCAATTCAGTAAAGTGGCAGGATATAAATTAAATATCCAGAAATTGGTTGTATTTTTATACACCAAGAATGAACTGTCAGAAAGGGAAACTAAGAAAACAATCTCATTTACAATTGCATTAAAAAATACCTAGGAATATATTTAACTAAATAGGTAAAATATCTGTATTTGGAAAATAATAAGATACTGAAGAAAGATATTAAAGAAGATACAAATAAATGGAAGCATAAATCATGCTCATGGATAGGAAGAATTAAAATTATTAAAATGTCCTTACTACCCAAAGCAATCTATAGAATAAATGCAATTCCTATCAGGATGCCTATGATGTATTTCACAGAACTAAGACAAATAATCCAAAACTTTATATGGGACCACAAAAGACCCTGAAAAGCACAGCAATCTTGAGAAAGAAGAACAAAGTTGGAAGTTACACACTACCTGATATCAAACTATACTAGAAGGCTATAATAATCAAAACAGCATGGTACTAGCATATAAAAAAAGACATATAGATCAATGAAACAGAATGAAGAGCCTAGAAATAAACCCACACCTGTATGGTCAATTACTATTTGACAAAGGAGACAAGAAAATACAATGGGGTAAAGACAGACTATTCAATAAATGGTGTTGGAAAAACTGGACAGATATGTGCAAAAAGGTGAAACTAGACCACCTTCTTACTCCATACACAAGAATAAACTCAAACTGGATTACAGGCTTAAATGTAACACTTGAAATGATAAAGCTCTTAGAAGAAAATATAGGCAGTAAAATATCAGACATTTCTTGTAGTAATATTTTTTTCTGATATATCTCCTCGGGCAAGAGAAACAAAAGAAAAAATAAACAAATGGGACTACATCAAACTAAAAAGATTTTGCACAGCAAAAGAAACCATCCAACAAAATGAAAAGAGTAGTCTGTACAGACTTCCAGATTTCTGGCTTAGGAGACTGAGTGGATAGTGAAGCTCTGATGTCTGGGGCAGGATAGGCTTGTTAGTTCCCAAGCCAAGAAAGATGATGAGACAGAAAAAGCTCCTAGTGAAGATTATTTAACTGATAATATGGAGACATGCAATTCAGGAGACCCAAAAAAAGACTCTCATAAGACAAATCATGAGGCCTGGCATTCTTGTCCAGAGATGGAGCCAAGAAATGGTGATCATACACTTAGATAACAAAGAGGACATAGAGGGCAAAATGGAGGTCAAAATAAAAGAGAAGCAAGACCCTTAGTATGTTAAAAAAAAATATTATCAAGATGATTTGCAAAAACCACACATACCTGTCACTGGAACTCTTACGTAGTTATTGATAACAACAAAAACCTTTAAAAGGAGTGATATTTTTAGGGAGGTAATAGTTGTGGATCTTGGGGAGGAAAACTCTACACCTCGAAGCTATACTCAAGAACATAAAGAGAGAAAATGAAGCCCAAAAAAGGCTGAGAGTGAAAGAAATATAACCTTAGACCAGGGGTGGAGAAAGTCCCATCCGAGGGCCATAGAAGGTCTTCAAAATCATTTGGTCTGGCTCTGCCAAGGCATTTGGGGTGAGTTAATTAAATGTTTGACCAAATATAGCAGGTTAATTTTTAAATATATTTTATTGATTTTTTACAGTATTTTATTGATTTTTTACAGAGAGGAAGGGAGAGAGATAGAGAGTTAGAAACATCGATGAGAGAGAAACATCGATCAGCTGCCTCCTGCACATCCCCCACTGGGGATGTGTCCGCAACCCAGGTACATGCCCTTGACCGGAATCGAACCTGGGACCTTTCAGTCCGCAGGCCGACGCTCTATCCACTGAGCCAAACCGGCTTTGGCAGCAGGTTAATTTTTAAGTTGATAATTTTGAATGGCCCATGAATGATGTTATAAGTATCCAAATGGCCTTTGGCAGAAAAAAAGTTCCATACTCCTGCCTTAGACTAACAATGAGATGACTGGGGGTACAAAATTATGTTGAAACAACAAATAATGGGAAATTAAGCAATACAAATAGTATTTTACCTTTGTGTAGAAACAAGTAGGCTACATGAAAAATTCTGTAAGTAAAATACCCAGAGCTTGAATATAGTTAAAAAAACAGAACAAAAACACCCTCAAATCTGAGTTCAAAAAATTATATTAAATGTTCTTGAAACTCAATCTACTCAAACACTGTCTAAAATGTGAATAAAGAATTTTGTGTTTGTGCCAAAAAAAAAGACAGGAAGAAAGAAAGAAAGAAAAGACAACGCACTGAATGAAATAATATATTTGCCACCCTGGCCTGTGTTGCTCAGTTGGTTGGCCATTGTCCGTGCACTAAAAGGTTGCCTGTTGGATTCCTGGTCAGGGCACATGCCAGGGTTGTGGGCTTGATCCCCAGTAGGAGGTGTGCAGGAGGCAGCTGATCCATGTTTCACTCTCATGTCGATGTTTCTCTCTCTTCCTCTCCCTTTTTCTCTCTCTAAAAATCAATAAATTTTTCTCTTTTTTTTTAAAGAAAGAAGATATTTGCTGATGATACTTCTGATAAGGTGTTAATAAAATTTATGAAGAATTAATATGACTCAATGCAGAAAATCAAACAATCCAATTAAAAAATAGGCAGCCCTAGTTGGTTTGGCTCAGTGGATAGAGCGTCACCTTGCAGACTAAAAGGTCCCAGGTTCGATTCTGGTCAAGGGCACATGCCCCGAGTGCGGGCTCGATCCCCAGTGGGGTGTGTGCAGGAGGCAGCCGATCAGTGATTCTCATCATTGATGTTTATATGTCTGTTCCCTCTTCCTTCCTCTCTGAAATCAATAAAAATATATTTAAAAACAAATAGGCAAAGGACCTGAATAGACACTTCTCCAAGGAGGACATACATATGACCAATAGATATATGAAAAGATGCTCAACCTCATCCATCAGAGAAATGCAAATTAAAACCACAATGAGATATCAACTCACACCTCCCAGAATGGCTATTATGAATAAATCAACAAACAAGTGTTCACTAGGATGTGGAGAAAAGGGAATGCTTGTGCACTGTTGGCAGGAATGCAGATTGGAGCAGCCACTATGGAAAACAGTAATGTGGTTCCTAAATAAAATTAAAAAACATGGAATTGCTTCATGATCCAGCTATTCCACTTTTGGGTATTTATCTGAAGAAACTAAAAACACTAATTCAAAAGAATATATACACCCCTATGTTCATTGCAGTGTTATTTACAATAGCCAAGATTTGGAAGCAGACCAAATGCCCATCAGTAGATGAGTGGATAAAAAAGTGATATGCATACAACAATGGAATATTACTCAGCCATAAAAAATGAAATATTATCATTTACAACAGCATGTATAGATCTAGAGGACACTACGCTAAGTTAACTAAGCCAGGCAGAAAAAGACAAATACCATACGATTTCATTTACATATGGAATCTAAAAAACAATATAAATGAACAAACAAAACAGAAAGATACTTTTTTAAAAAAAATAAATTTTATTGATTTTTTTCAGAGAAGAAGAGAGAGGGATAGAGAGTTAGAATCATCGATGAGAGAGAAACATCGATCAGCTGCCTCTTGCACACCTCCTACTGGGAATGTGCCCACAACCAACGTACATGCCCTTGGCCGGAATCGAACCTGGGACCTTTCAGTCCGCAGGCTGACGCTCTATCCACTGAGCCAAACCTGTTAGGGCCAGAAAGATACTTATAAATACAGTGAACATACTAATGGTGGCCAGAGGGATGGGGTGTTGGGGGACTGACTGCAAAAGTGAAGAGATTGAGAAGTAGAGATTGATAGTTACAAAACAGTCACAAGTATCTAAAGTACAGCATAGGGAATCTAGTAACAATATTGTAATAATCATGTATGGTGCCAGGTTGGTATTGAAATATAGGGAGCATCACGTTGTAAAGTTTATGAATGTGTAACCAGTATGCTGTACCCCTGAAACTAATACAAAATAACATTAAATGTAAACTGTATTTGAAAAAATAAGAACAAATTTTAAAAAAATGAGACTCAAAAACGTGACTGAAACAGGCAGTTGTGTGACTTTTAGACAAAAAACAGTACATTTGTAAAGAATTGACAAAACAAATAGGTTTGGGTGTGAGGTAGTAAATTGGTGAAGAAGTAACAAGGTTTTCTTATACAGCCTTCTTAGTTGTAAATCCCGTATTTCTGGTGATAAGGATGTCTTCTAGCCTCCTGGCATGTCCTTCTATTCACGTGGGAGATCTATTTTTTGCTTTTAGGGGGACAAAGGATGGTCAGTGTGTCCTTCTTGCTCCAGCTACTCCCTAAGTAACTTTAATTCAAAATAATCAATATGCCAAACTCGCATATTTTGGGTGTCACATTCTGCTCTCCTTCAGCTGGTTCTTACTGCTGCCCCAACATGCAGCCTCATCGTCTTCGCCAGTTTAGCCTTCTCTCTCAAGTTTCTCTGAAACTGTTCTGCCCGTTTTCTGGGTTTAGATATATATACTTCAGGCTTGCACACTACTTAACCTCTCCGAATCTGGGACCCTGCAACCCGATTTCTCCACCTCGACACCGCCCTCCCCCATAAGTTCTCTGACCTCCTCTGATTCATCCTTCCTTTTAGACAAGGAGTATATTGTGTGTGGTTGAAAGTCCCATCCCAGTGCCCTGGGTGCCTGAGTGATCACTCTTAGTGTCTCCAAGAGTTCCACAGCACCCCTAGTGGTCATCTGGGCACACTGCAATACCCGGTGCATCCGGTCTGTTCCCTCCGTAGGGGGCGATGTCTAAGGAAGGTTGGTCCCAGAAGGCCTTGTGGCAAGACTCCTCGCTGGTCGCTGTGACGTCACCCAGTCGCCTGGTCGGAGTTGGTGTGAGGAGAAGGAGGGCTTGAGGTAGGAAAGAGGCCCAGGTAGAGGCCGAGGCCGAAGCCGGGACTTTGCTGGGGCTGGACTAAGACTGAACTGGGAGGTGAGGGGCGCACGGATTGGCAGCCGCAGCTTTTATTATTGACGGTGACGGTGGCGGCGGCGCGGCCTCGCCGCCGGTGAGGTGGGCGGCGGTTGACTAGGCCTCAGCGGCCATGGCGGAGAATTTTGGAGACTGTGCCGGCGGGTTCCGCCACAACGAGGTGATCGATTTCATCAACAACGAAGTCCTCCTGAACGGGGGCGGCCCTGATTTCTACACGACCCTCCGCTCGCAGTCCTGGAACGAAATCGAGGACCGACTTCAGGCCGTCCTGACCGACCCGCAGGTACCGCGCATGCGCCAGAGGGCCAGCGCCTGGAGCGCGCTCGCTTTGGGAGTGCGCGTGGCCGCGAGGCAGTACGAGCATCAAAAGCACAGGATCCAGCAGCTGCAGGACCAGGTGGAGGAGCACAAGACAGTTTCCTGGGCTCTTGCTGCTCAGCTTCGTAAGCTGCTCAGGGAGCGGGACCAGGCGGCCTCGGAGCTACAAAGTATACTGACTGTCCTCCGGCAGGCTAAGGACGAACGTGATATGTTGTGCCAGAGACTGCTCCAGGTGGAGATATCCACTCACACCAACCCACTGCCTCAGGTAGTCCAGCCTGTGAGGAGAGACCAGCTGGGTAGGGCCCCACCATGGCCCATGAATGCAGAGAAGCAGGGCAAGATGGTGGCTACAGGGGCACATAACATGCCACATTTGAAAACCCAGATGGCAACCCTGGGGGTTAAGCTTTACCTGTCCGGAAACCCAAGTGCCGGGGCCCAGGCCGTACAACCGCGTCTGCCAATACCAGCACCACATCCATTGCCAGTCCGTGCGCCATTTCCAAAGGGATTTTCATACCTGACACCTCAATCACCAATAGCCAGGAAAGCAGAAGATGCAGTGGCAGGAACTGTGACAGCAGCCGCAGTACCCAAGACACCTCCTCCTGGCTTCTGTGCTGCAGTGGGGGCCCAGAAGAAGATGGCTTCCCTGTCTGACCAGAGGGGATATCCAGTGATGCCACAGAAGAAGTATCTCCTGGGGAACAGCACGAGCCAGGGCCAAGAAAAAGGTCCAGTGATGCCCCAGGGGTACCACTCCCTGGGGAACAGCAAAAGCCATGGCCTAGGAAAAGGTCCACTGATGCCCACATGCCCAGAGAAACAACAGCCTCAGGGGCAGAAGGCCAAGCAAGCAAAAGGGATAAGAGCCTCAGAATTCCAGCACCAGGGGATGTCTGCCTCAGGCTACAATAGAGAGAACTGGAACTGCCCATGGTGTAAAACGATTAATTTTTCATGGCACAAGTTCTGCCATAAATGCAAGAAAGTCTGTGTGCCAGTTCAGAGTGGAGGCCTGCACCCAGGACAAACTCATTTTGGAAAGTAAGTTAAAAAAAAACAATTTCCTAAGATTTCCTACTGATGGAAAAGTAACTCATTTACTTCACAGAAAACTTGAAAACCAAAATTATAGATAAAATTACATAAAATAATCTATTATCCCATTACCAATTAACCACTTTTTATTATTCTGAGTCCACAAAAATATGTAGGTATTTATATTTTTATTTTATACATTTATTTTAACAAAGATAGACTACTTTTGAGTATTATACTTATCTCTCCCCCTCCCCACTTAGTCTTTAAATAGAGGATTTCTCCTAATTGAATTTAAGTTCATAGGTGGTGAATTCTGGATGGCTGATGCTGATTAGTTGACATTCAGAGACACTGAAATCATTAAGCCTTTTTTCTCCTTTCTGTTTTCTCTAACCTTCTTTTCCTAAAAATGCCATGACTTTGGCTGGGAAGAGCCATGTGTCTTTTAGGGTTATACGCTACACTGAATTTTAGGAGCACTGCTTTTCCTTGAAAATGCTATTGTTCCTTTCTAAACTACTGCAGTGTTCATGTTTGCTTGTCTTTTTTTAAGTTTAACAGGTGAAGACCTGTTTTTGTGGCTCTGAGCCTCATGGAATTTGCTTGTTGCTGAAGAGACACCCTACTGGCTGGAGCAGAGAAGAGTGAGAGGAAGTCAGGGAAGAAGAAATTCATTCATGTACTAGTATTACTGTTTTTATATGAAAACGTTAAAAATTTTAATCATTTTTATTATTCAATTACAGTTTACTTTCAATATTATTTGTATTGCTTTCACATATATAGCATAATGATTAGACAATCATACACTTTACAAAGTGTTCCCCTGATATTTCCAGCACCCTCCTGGCACCACACATAGATATTACAGTATTATTAACTATATTCCCTATGCTGTACTTTATATCTCTGTGACTGTTTTGTAACTGCCAATCTGTACTTCTCAATCTCTTTACCTTTTTAGGCAACTGTTTTAAGGAAGGGCAGTGTTTGGGGGAGTGTTGGCTATACACGCAAGTCCTTAGCCTCAGCCATCTCCACCTCAAGTCCCTTTCTAGTCAAAAGTAGGTGAAGAGCAAAACCCTCTTGTGTTTCTCTTGGGAAAAGTAATTGGATTAACAATAGAACTGGACTGGGACAAGTGCTCTTCAGAATGCCTCTGGGCCCCTTGTCTTCTACTTGATATATTCTGGGCAGGCTCTCCACAACCCTGAGGCAGTTTCTGCAAGCAAGGAGTGAGCCAGCTTGGAGCCCAGGGGTTGGGAAGTTAGATTAGACTCTAGTTTGAACAAAAGATGTCCTAGAGTTTCATCCTTGAGATCTCACCTCACCAAGTTCAACATTTGTCAAGGTTTTTCTGATTCTAATTATTAATAAAGAGTATGTTCTTACCTGCTCTGTCTTTTGTGTAGTATGCATTTCAGCAGCTTTGCTCATTTACAGCATCTTAAATCTTCATGTTCCTTATGTCCCACTGAGGTGAAGGAAAGCTCAATCTCATTCACTATTGAAGAGCCACTCCTCTTCCAGGGAGGAGCTTTAATGGGGCTTTCAATTCATTGTGATCATTCCTCCTACTCTCCCCAAATCCACAAGGTCACTTGAAGGTAGGCGCTTCAGTTAGGAAGTTAGTTATGAATGGCTGGGGTTGGGCCTGCCCTGAGGTCCTGAGCAGGGATCAGACCAACATTCTCTTCAGACTGCCTGTCTGTGGGTGGCCCTGCAAACTGCCAGCAGGCAGGCTTGGAGCCAGCCAGTCCTTCTTGAAAGCTCAAAGGAAAAGGACATGACCTTAATGCCAATGTGACCTTACTAGGGCCCTGGACTAATTACCATAAAATTGCATTTCGGTTTTGACCCTGACACTCCGCCCCCCCCCCCCCCCCCCGTGGGTTTTCTGTATACATCATGGGTAAGGGCATGCCCTGAAGAAATATAGTTTCTGTCAGTCATCCCTGAATGCAAATGAAAGGCTCTACCCAGAAAATCCCTCTTTTAAACCCAGGAACTTGGTTCTCTCTCTCTCTCTCTCTCTCTCTCTCTCTCTCTCTCTCTCTCCCCAGACTCGCTCCTCCTTTGGAATGTAAGCCGCCCAGCCATTATGGCCATGCACCCATTCCATTCAGGGGCTCTGTTTTCTCCCTGGGGTCCTGGTAGGGAGTAAGGAGTGCTTAGGTATCATAAGCAGTTTCCTCCTTCCTTTCTCTGTTCTGTAAGTCACTCCTCTCTCCCTTAGCATAATTTGTTCAAGATGATCAGGATTATAGAAAACCAGGCTGGCAGCATAACCCTCCCTGTGAAAGGAGGGTGAAAGAGCTGGATACCTTCTTGGAATAGGTATGGCGAAATGAGGGGATAACAAAAATGATTCTGTCATACCAGAAATTTCTCTTTTCTCAGAGATATGACTAACAGTGGGGGCCTTGGTTAACGGTGATAAGAATACAGGAAAAGAAGAGGGATCTTGGGGGAACAAACAAGTATTTTGAGGGGCAGAGTGGAAATACTATGATTTTTTTTTTTTTTTAGTAGATCGTAATGTCACCCATACATTTGGAAAGATGGGCATGTGCAGGTATTTTTCCTGCTGGGTATAAATTTAGTGCTGATGCAATAGAAGAAGAGTACAAACAAGAGGGGATAGAATCAGGCCTGGCAGCAGCAGTTGCCATTACTGATGTAGGGTGGGCCTGGTACTGCTGCCTTATGCAGGCGCTTATGAAGGTGGTGGTAATGGAGGAAGGATATGGGTGCTTCTCTGAGCAGGATAGTGCTGGAGAGGTGGGAAGAGGTATTTGAGATCCTTTGGGAGCCTCAGAGCAAGTGCAAAATTCTATATGGAGGATCATAGCAATTTTCACCTCCACTCCACCTCCTCACCCATTCCTTCACTTTATACTCACTACTAGATCCTATGCAGGAGCAGTGCCTTCAAACTCCTATTTCCAATTTCACAATATAGCACCTATCATTTAACCCCTTCCATTCCCACTAGCAAAAGCAGAGTCAGAAGAAGTGGCTTGAATAAGAGCACTTCCTGTGGGAGCATTTGCAGCTACTATATGGGCAAGTGTGGGAGATATGGAAAAAGCTCCCATGGTAGGCAAGAAGAGGCAGCTGTCTTGGTGGCAGGAGGGACAAAGGGGTTAGCATTCTTCAAGATCCCTTAGGGATGAAAGAATTGTTCCTGGTAAAGACCAAAGGACTGGAATGGTAAAAGTGGTAAAAAAAAAAAAAAGTATTTGTGGAATAAATCCATGCTTCAAATGAAGGTGATACCTAATCTTGGGCAGGAGCTTTGTCTTCTGATGGGCCAGTCTGCTTGGATTTCAGAAATGTAAGAAAGGACTAAGGAGATCTGAAATAAGAAATCAGTTTTCTGCGTATGTCTCTGATTATACATGCAACTATAAATGTAGGTTAATTTCATTTTAGAAAAATTATAAAACAGAAAGAAAAACAAAGATTTAACCATAACCCTACCACTAGAGGTACCACTGTTTATATTTTTATGTATTTAATTCCATATTCTTCACTTCAACTCCTCACCCATTCCTTCATTTACACAAGCTACTAGATCCTATGCAGAAGCAGTGCCTTCATACAGAGATAGGCATGATAATTTTTTTAAAACATCTTATACATACTGTTTTATAGCCTTATTTTAAAAAATATTTTTATTGATTTCAGGGAGGTAGGGATAGGGAGAGAGAGATAGAAACATCAATGATGAGAGAGAATCATTGATTGGCTGCCTCCTACACTCCCCACACTGAGGATCAAGCCTGCAATCTGGGCATATGTATGCCCTGCTGAAGAATCGAACTGTGATCTCCTAGTAGTTCATAGTTTGACGTTCAATCATTGAGCCATGCCAGCCGGGCATATAGCCTTATTATTATTAATATGTTTAATCCTCACCCGAGGCTATTTTTCCATGGAATTTTAGAGAGAGTGGAAGAGAGAGGGAAAGACAGAGAGAAATATTGATGTGAGAGAAATACATTGATTGGTTGCCTTCTGCATGAGCCCCAACCAGGGCCAGGGCTGGGGAGGAGCCTTCAACCAAGGTACATGCTCTTGACAGGAATCAAACCTGGGACCCTTCAGTCCGCAGGCCGACACTCTATCCACTGAGCCAAACCGGCTAGGGCTAGCCTTATTTTTTTGTTTTGTTAAAAAATATAACATGAAATCTACCCTCTTAACAAAATTTTAACTGTAAAATTTACATTGTTAACTATAAGCACAATGTTATGCAGCAAGATTCGACCTTTTTCATCTAACATAATTGTAATTTTATACCTAAGCTTTCTTTTTTAATAAATATATTTTTTTCTTTCATACTTGGGTGCCCCAGGTGCTGGAGGTCTCTCATCCTAGACTCTTCTATAAGAAGTCTGGCTCATGCCACCTATCAAGCAAACCCCAATCCTTTTCAGTGCTCTACCTTCCCCACCTCCTCCTCCCTCAGCATCACAGTGCAATGGTGCCTTCCTCCCAGGAACCTGTGGCCAAGTGTCTGGGACCAGGCTCCCAACCAGATGCTGTGCAGGGCAGGACTGCTAGAGGTCGGAATGGAGGAGTGAAATATTCATGCACAGGTTGCAAAGTCTATTGCCTTCCAGGAGTCTAAAGGCCCAAATGCCCTGGAATAAGTGACCTGGGCCTCTGGATTAGAACCCTTGGGCCCCAATCCCATTTCTGCCAAGGTCCAATGCACAAGCAACAGGTATGCACCTTTTCATTGCACATCCTTGGGGACCAGTTCTTTCCCCTGTCGGCAGTTTCTCTTCAACCAATACCCTGCATCAGGAAATGTCCTCTTTTTTTAAAAAATATTTTTATTGATTTCAGAGAGGGAGGGTAAGGGAGAGAGAGAAACATCAATGATGAGAGAATTATTGATCTGCTGCCTCCTGCGCACCCCCCACTAGGGATCGAGTCCGCAAACGGGGCATGTGCCCTTGACCTGGACCCCTCAGTCCGCAGGTCGAGGCTCTATCCACTGAGCAAAACCAGCTAGGGCTGTCCTCTTGTTTTGAACACCACAGGGAATGCCTGCAGGCCAGCGCCCAACCAGGTCTGGGTGTGTGGAATGTGGCGTTTCCTAGAAAGATGAAAGGTGTAGTTGGAGCCCGCAGGGTACGCTTTTCGGCTTCCGGTATGTGGGTGTGTACGGGTCCAAATACTGGAGCAGGGGGAGCATGGGCTGGGGTCCAGGTACAGGTGCAAGGGGAGGACAGGCTGGGATGCACTGAGCGTCTGGGGTGACTCAGAGGATAGTGGAATCAGGACTGAAGTGTTTGCCAGCATTCTGTTACGACTTTTCCGAGAGGAAGTCAAATCTCGCGGGATCTCAGGAGTTGTACGGAGGCCACGGGATCTCGGGAGTTGTACGGAGGCCGCGGAATCTCGGGAGTTGTACGGAGGCCGGGCAGACAAGGAAACTACGAAATGAGAAACACTTGGATGCCGCAGGAGCCGGAGGTCCCTGGTCCCACACTTGCCCCGAAGGAGTCTGTCTCATGCCACCTATCAAGCAAACTCCAATCCTTTTCGATGCCTGCCCCCCTCCCCCCTTGGTGTGGGGCCTGGGCTTCTGCCACAGGCTGTGCCGGGGTGGACCGCCGGCCGAGGCCAGAACTGGTGAGTGAACTGCGTGTGCAGTATATTCATTAATCTACGGACAGCATTTACAAAAAAATAAGTGATAAGATATCCCCATGAGCCCTAAATACATGAGGCTGAGGGCAAGTCACATCTACAGACCTGAGCAATGTGTGAGGGAGCAAGCAAAACAGAAAAACCCTAAAATACTTTACAAACCGTGAGACAAAAATAAACTTTACTTTTGGTTATGAAGAAAAAATTGGTTACAAAACAAAAACATAACAAAAGCAACAAACAAAACTCTACAACTATTTTCCTAGAAAACACAGTGGACCAATTTCAGATAAGCAAGTGGAATTAGACTGGGTACATGTGGTAGTGGTAAGGTTGAAGGACTTGGGGGGTCATCTAGGCATTATGAACTCAAATCTGCCCAGTTTCCTTTGCAGGACAAACCCACACAGAGAGAGCCATTCTGCTCCTTATTCTCTTTTTCCTTTATAATAACTGGGTTTTTCTTCCGTTATTTTCTGTTACTAATTTTTAAATGAAATTAGTTTTTGTGAATTTGGTAACATTTCAAAGCTCAATCTGTTGTTTTTGCGTGGCCTTCAAAAAACAGTTTGCTTTCTTGCAGTAATGGAGGCTAGAAGTCTGAAATCAAGGTGTTAGCAGAGTTGGTATGTGAGGGTAAGAATCTGTTCCAGGCCTGTCTCTTTTGCTTGTAGATGGACATCTTCTACCAGTGCCTTTTTAAAATCTCTTCCTTTTCTGTGTGGCTCTGCCTCTGTGTCCATATATTCCCTTTTTACTAGTAAAGGACACATCATAATGGACTAGAGCAGGGGTGGGCAAACTTTTTGACTCGAGGGCCACAGTGGGTTCTTAAACTGGACCGGAGGGCCGGAACAAAAGCATGGATGGAGTGTTTGTGTGAACTAATATAAATTCAAAGTAAACATCATTACATAAAAGGGTACGGTCTTTTTTTTTTTAGTTTTATTCATTTCAAACGGGCCGTAGTTTGCCCAATGCTGGACTAGAACTTGGTGCTTGAAATTCATGCATGGGGGGGGGGGGTGTCCCTCAGCCCAGCCTGCACCGTCTCCAATCTGGGACCCCTCAGGGGATGTCCAACTGCCTGTTTAGCAGTCGGACATCCCTCTCACAATTCAGGACTGCTGGCTCCTAACTGCTCACCTACCTGCCTGTCTGATGGCCCCTAACCGCTTCTGCCTGCCAGTCTGATCACCCCCTAACCACTCCCCTGCCAGCCTGATCGACACCTAACTGCTCCCCTGCCGGCCCGGTCACCCCTAACTGCCCTCCCCTGCTGGTCTAATCACCCACAACTGCCCTCCTCTGCTGGCCATCTTGTGGCTGCCGCCATTTTTTGAGGAGGTGGCAGTCAATTAGCATATTTCCTCCTTATTGGCTGTGGGCACCGCCATCTTTTGGGAGCATGAGGGTCAATTAGCATATTCCCTCTTTATTAGATAGGATTAGGATGCACCCTAAAGCATTACCTTAACTAACTTACAGGCATACCTAGCTTTATTGTCCTTTGCTTTATTGCACTTCACAGATGTTGCATGTTTTTTACAAATTGAAGGCAAGCCCTAACCCAGTGGTTCTCAACCTTGGCTGCATGTTAGAATCACCTGGGAATCTTTAAAATCCTGATATCTGGGCCTCATCCTCTGGAAATTCTGTTTGTTACTGATGTTGTGGTCCCACCCCATAACAAAGAAACAGAATTTCCGGAGGATGAGGCCCAGAAAGATTCCCATGTGATTCTAATGTGCAGCCAAGGTTGAGAACCACTGCCCTAACCGGTTTGGCTCAGTGGATAGAGCAGGGGTCCTCAAACTTTTTAAACAGGGGGCCAGTTCACTGTCCCTCAGACCGTTGGAGGGCCGGACTATAGTTTAAAAAAAAACTATGAACAAATTCCTATGCACACTGCACATATCTTATTTTGAAGTAAAAAAACAAAACAGGAACAAATACAATATTTGTATTTGCATGTGGCCCGCGGGCCGTAGTTTGAGGACCCCTGGGATAGAGCGTCGGCCTGCGGACTCAAGGGTCCCAGGTTCGAGTCCAGTCAAGGGCATGTACCTTGGTTGCGGGCACATCCCCAGTAGGAAGTGTGCAGGAGGCAGCTGATCGATGTTTCTCTCTCATCGATGTTTCTAACTCTCTATCCCTTTCCCTTCCTCTCTGTAAAAAAAAAAATCAATAAAATATATTAAAAAATAAAAATAAAAATCATCATTCTCCCCTTTTAAAAAAAAAGATGAAGGCAAGACCCTCCATCAGAAAAAAAGATTGTGATTTGCTTTTTTGTGGTAGTCTGGAGCTGAATCCACAATATCTCTGAGGTACACCTGTATATGTGCAATAACCCTGTTTCCAAGTAAGATCACATTCTAAGGTACTAGAATTTAGGATTTCATCATGTGAATTTTTAGGGAACACAATTCAACCCATAAGACTCTTAAATATAGATCTTTTTCTACTTAGGTAAGTATCTGCATTTAAAATAAAACTATCAAGGCTCTTGGAACTCTTTTCTAAAACAGAGGGCCAATTGTATTCAAATCTTAGCACTGGCAATTGTTAGCTTTGTGGTGTTAAGCAAGTTGCTTATCCTTTCTGTGCCTTAGTTTTTCCATCTATAAAATGGGAATAATGGCCTGGCCGGTGTTGCTCAGTGGATAGAGCGTCAGCCTGTGGATTGAAGGGTCCCGGGTTCGATTCCAGTCAAGGGCATGTACCTTGGTTGTGGGCACATCCCCAGTGGGGAGTGTGCAGGAGGCAGCTGATCGATGTTTCTCTCTTATCGATGTTTCTAACTCTCTATCCCTGTCCCTTCCTCTCTGTAAAAAATCAATAAAATATATTAAAAAAATGGGAATAATACCTATTTAATATGGATATGGTGAGGATTAATTGAAGTAACATGAAAACACACTACCAGCTTCAGTTTCTAAAAATCAACTTTGTCTGACTTTTTCTTTACTCAGAAGTAACAATGAAACCCAACTGATTGGTATTAATTAGGCAATCTCTGAATAGTTTCTAAATAAAATACAACTACATGAAAACTTACACTTTTTAACTTTCTTACTAGTAACAGACAACGCTTCTGCATATATTTCTAATTTTTTTAAAGTGCTTATTTGGCTGATGGGAAAATCATGCTAAAAAAACATGAGTTCTACCTTGGGCAATTAGCTTCAGTCATGATCTCCATGGTTTAACTAATTGAATGAATCAGACAGATCAATTGCGATATCACCCATTGAATATACTAAAAGCTTTAAATGATGAATCAACTCTAGTTTTTATAGTAATTTTATCTCTTGGTGCTCCTTGTTTTACAAAGAAGAGAAAATACCCTTAATTTCTGAAGAAGAAAAAAGTGTAACTAGCAACACATTAATTTGATTCTAGTAGCTAAAATTTCAGTTGAATGCACTATTTCTTTATAATTCCAAGCATTGTGATGTAGTGGTCCACCATGCATTTTCTTCTGACTGATCATCTTCCTGTTGTGTAATCATATTTTGAGGATCAGTCTGTAGCTAAAAGAAGAGTGATTTATATTGTTGATGTAATAGAATTACTGTGTGAGTGTAGCAAATTGGAGCTTTTCATTATAAACACTTCCATAATTGATCATTTTAGCTATTGGTTAGGGTAACTTAAATGTAACCTGTAATTTCCAGAGCTTGAAGTCAATGGAGTACATTTATTTTTAATTAAATGGATGCCAAAGTAAAATCTAGGGAAAATAAAGAAATAAAAACAATAATTTAGTTTTAAGTACTGCATTAGTTGCCTATTGCTGTGTAACAAATTACTCAGAACCTCGCAGTTGAAAGGAATATACATTTATTATCATAATTTCCGTGGGTCAGGAATTTGGATATGGTTTAGCTGGATCCTCTGTTTCAGGGTCTCTTACAAGGCTGCACTCAAGGTATCAGCCAGGGTTAGAGGCTGATATGAAAGTGCCACTGTGGAAAGATCCACTTTCACTCTCAATTAAATGGTTATTGGCAGAATAACAGTTCCCTAAAGAAGTCTATGTCCTAATTCCTGGAACACGAGAATTTGTCATGTTACATGGCAAAGGGGAATTAAAGTTGCAAATGAAATTAAGTTTGCTAATCAGCTGACTTTAAAATAGGGAGATCGTTCTGGGTTATCTGGGTGAGCCCAATGTAATCACAAGGGGCATTAAATGTAGAATTGAGGGCTGGGCAGAAGAGGAATTGGTGTGAGAATGATGTGAGGCCCAGAAATCAGGATTTTAAAAAGATTCCCAGGTGATTCTAATGTGCAGCCAAGGCTGAGAACCACTGTTCTAGAAGCTGGAAAAGGCAAGTAAGTTGATTCTTCTCTAGAACCTTCAGAAAGGAATGCCGCCCTGCTGATCCTTTGATTTTAGCCCAGTGAGATTTATTTCAAACTTGCGATTTTCAGAACTGTAAGATAATAAATTTTGTTGTTTTAAACTGCTAAGTTTGTGATAATTTGTACAGCAGTAGTAGGAAACAAATGAAGCAGGATTCAGTTACAGAGATGGCTTCTCATCGCTTTTGGTGTATTCCATTTGTTAGAAGCAAGTCATGATTAGGTCAAGCTCACAATGGAGGAGATGGGATTACACAGGGTTGTGAATTCTAAGAGACAGGGATCATTGGGATCTGTTTCAGAAGCTGCCTACCACAAGCATTTTCTTCATGTTTAAAATCATGAGAACTTCCTGCTAGCTCACTATTCTTACTTTACTTATTCTTTCTCATCTGCTCTAATTTCTTTTAAAAGATTTAAAAATATTTATGCATGTGGGCATATAAAAATAAGTAGAGAAAGTGAACAAAATATTGAATGTTGTGATCTCTGGTGGAAGGATTTTAAGATACTTTCTTTAAATGTTTCTGTTTTAAAGTTTTGCAATGAAGATGTTTTACATATATAATTAAAATTAATTTTATAAGGCTATTTGAAAAATTAATAGATAAACTTTCCACATTTATGAATAACCCCCACTAATATGATGTGTGCATTGGGTTGTTATTTTTGTGTTGAGTACAAGTCATATTCTGTATTCAGTGAACCATGCATCCCAACACTGTTTTTCATTGCTGGATAACTTGATCATAGGTTTCATTGAAAAAAATAATTAAAGGACTTAGAATGCTTTAAAAGTTTATTATGAAAATACAGAAACCTAACCTCTTATGAGATAAATAGTGACAGAACTTTGAAATAATAAGCTGTTTTTTAAAAACCACACACAGAGGTCTTACATGTATCTAAGACCTTCAAATATTTTTTAATGGAGTTTATCATACTCCTGAATCATTCTATATTTAGGCATGTAGAAGCAAGTTGTAACTGGGGAAAAAAGCCATTTTCCCCTGGTTTGTTATGAGTAAGGAGATTTGTTGTGAGAACACTGAAAGTGAAGGATATGCTCTGAGGTTTCTCTGAAAAAAAAAAAAAAAAGACAACTTGGCAGTGATTCAAATTGGACATCCTTTGCCTTTGTAAGAAAAGCAAAGTGAACATATTGATTTGATTTCCTCATATTAATGAGTTACATGACCAGCTAAAACACTAGCAAAGAATAATTTACATATAATCACACTCCATCCCTGAGAAAAATTTAGTGTTTTTTTTTTTAATAAAACTGCTTTAAGCTAAGATAATATGAAAAAAAACCATATTGTTATTTGGAAAAAATAGTATCTACAACATGGTTTTTTGTTATATTCCACACTTTAAAAATAAAGATATGGTATACATTACTAGATTGGCATAAGTAACTCACCTTCTGCCTGCAGTTTGGATTTACACAGTGCATGCTTTTTGTTTGATTAAAATAATTAATAATTGTGTGTGATCTCATATGTGTAAAACAGATGAGAGACAAATTTTTCTCTGAAGCTTAAAGTCATAGCTTCTGTCCAAAAAAAGTGACCAAAGAAACAAAGGACTTTATCTACTGTGGCATTTTACAAATGCACATGACATTCATTTTCTCTTAATCCCTTTTGTTTGCATTTGTAATATTCTGTGAGACATGAGGTTAAAATAAAATTAATACTGCCCAATAACAATGATGAGAAAATTACTAAAGGAATATTTGAAAATATGATTATTCTCTGTAGCTTGAGAGAAAGTATAAGACTACCTTTTATTCTTACCATTAAAAAATAAACTAAATGCAAACATGCATAACATTACTAAGATAAGAGAAATATGTATACTGGAGTGTTTGTGTTCACTCATTGTTACTATTTTCTATTAACTTTATTTATTTATTTTTATTGATTTCAGAGAGGAAGGGAGAGGGAGAGAGAGAAACATCAGTGATGAGAGAGAATCATTGATTGGCTGCCTCCTGCATACCCCTCACTGAGGATCTGGCAAAAATATGGTATTTAGAGATACTGTTTTGGGTTATATCCTTGGTCTACCACTTATTGACCCTTCCATAAGAGAAAATGAAAATTAAAATGAAGTTTTCTTTTCCCCACATTTTGTTGAGCCAGCACACTTTTTTTCTGTTGGCTGCTTTAGGACAAGGTGGTGCTTCACTTGTTATTTCATTGCTTCTTGAAATTAAATCAACTGTTATTTATTGACTGCTTACTCTATTCAGAGTTCTGTGATAGGCAGAAGGAAACAAAAAAAAAATAACTATGTGATCCTTTTCCTGAAAAACTTACATTTTTAAGGTCACTGACTACCATATCCCAGTGTTACCTAGTAATCTTATAAAATTGTGTGGCTTGATCACAAGGGGGATTTCTGTGAGAATTGTGAATGGCGTATTGTGAACATGTCCTAACTGTCAGGAACAAAAACCAAATCCCAAACTGTAATGTAGTCCTTTTCAATTTTCTTGTTAACCACAAAAGAAATGCATTTTACATCAAGGACTACCTATAAACATATACATACATGAGTACATATGTATATAATAAAATGTGCATATATGTGTATATACAATGCCAAAACAAATATTTTGCAATACAATATTTACCCTCATTGCTGGGTATATTCTACATTTATTTATTTATTTATTTATTGAACTGATGTATTTAACATTTTTATTTGGTGACTACTAAATTGCTTTTCTGATCCATTAATAATATGTGATCATTCTAAGGTGGAGTTTCTGATGATGGTGGGTCTGCTACATCATCCTTATTCCTAAGGTAGGGAGACATATGCTGAAAGGTAGCAGAGATGTATTCTAAGTTTAAGCACAGTGGGGATTTACAGCCCTCCACATTGTCTGGGCCACCATCGCCTCTTTGTGATCTAGGATGTGGTTCTTTAGATTAGGGCACTCCAGGGAGAACATTTATTTGTCTAGTCTTTTGGGGAAAGGATAGATGTGAGCAGAATGTTGGGGGCAATGATGCAACTGAACATTTATAAAGTGCCTATTATGTACCAAGCACTGTTTACAGTATTTTACAAATTTCATTAATTTGGCCTCCAAAAAGAAGTTAGAATCAGAGACTATAGTAATCTGCCCAAGTCATTAGATTCCTTTATCTAAGAAACCTGAATGTAGGCCATAGTCTTTCTGATTTCAAAGCCCATGCACATTCCACCATGCTGCATTAACTTCCACTTTAAAATCTGACTTGCTTTTATGCATTTGAAGTGCACCTTTCTTCCCACCCAATTCATAAAACTCCAGTTGCCTTTCTAGCAAGATTTCTCCTTTGGAATACACATTTTGTTATTCCAAGTTCCTTCTGTATTCTTTATTTGAGACTCAGATTTGTATAGCACAGAAACTCTGGAGACTCGGGAGCCAGATATCGTCCGTTTGTATCTTGGTCCTTCCACTTTGTCAGCTGTGTAAAGTTAGCCTCTCAGTGCCCAACTGTCCTCATCTGTAAAAAGAAGATATTAGTGGTCTCCTCATAGTTTTGTGCGATATAAATAAGCCGTGAATGGCAAGCAGAATAAAAGGGTGCATGCTATGGGAAGTCAGGTCTGGATGACAAATTTTACCTAACTCATAGTTACTGGAAAACACATCATTAATGGCTTCTTATATTAGAGCTTCATACTGCTAAGTGGACTATAACAAGTGTGAGGGCTTGAGGCTCTTTTTGAAGTGAATTAAAAGAGTTTTCAGAATGGGGACACAAATGTTCAGGTGACAGAAAAAGAGCTTCAGGACATTAGGCCCTATAACATTTGCTCTAACTACCCAAAGCATGACATGGACCAAGATTCCTGGATACACTCAGTCTACTTTAGGTTTACTCACCAGAGTGACAGTACTAGAGGAACTGAGCAGACATTTTTAAACTTATTTGAAAATGGTAGAGATGTGAGATTCTCCATTTAATATGCTTAGTTTCCAGAGATAGTTACATTCTAAACCCCCTTTCAGCCCTTAAGAAATACTAAAAACAAAATTAAAACGAAAAGAAGGCAAATTTTGGAGCCTGGAACTCTGCATCTAGGCATCTTCCACATGATTTACTGTTCACAGTGCAGGATACAAATAATGGCCATGCCAGCATGTGAAAGCTTAAAATACATTCTAATGAAGATCACATTGTGAGCATTGCCAAGGCAGAATAAAATGCAATCAGGATTTAAATGTGGCTAAAATAATAGCTCCTTGGATTCAAGCACACTGATTAATGCCAGAGACACTTATGAAATGCTGTTGTCTGGTCATCAGTGTTATTTTTCTTGTGGAATACTTTTTACTAAAAGCAATAAAAGAGGACTAATAAACTAAGAGAATACTTTATTCTATAAAATTAACGTGGCTCAGGTGAAGTGCTTTTGTTAGATGTGATCTATGTTCCAAGATTGACATGTTATCAGCATAACTTATTTTGAAATATGCATATTCCAAATATTTCTGAAATATTCACCGTTCACAGCAGATTCTCTTGCTTTTCTCATGTCTGCGTATAAATGTAAATTTTGTGCTTACTCTGTACTCATTTTTTTTTATTTGAGGAGCCAAAATTAGCTTTAAAGATGTTACTCATGTCATTTGAAAAGGAAAATGTGCCTAAACTTAAAAAGAACATTGAAGCAACTTGTAAGCATTCCTGACTTAAATTTCATAACCTGAGGTGGTAATTAAATAAACATATGTCTACAAAGGCTGGCATATTTAAAAGACTAGGTCACAAAAGTTAGTGATAAGAGTATATGGTAAATGCTCTCTGACATGGTAACTAGCTATCTGTGATTTTGTCTGATATACTTTGTCTGAAACACAAAACAATAATGAACACAAAAAAACTCATATATACCCTCTCTTTGTTGTGAGGTTAGAGTTGTTAGGGAGCAGCAGAAACTTGTTTATACTCTTAAAAACACCCATTGGAATGACCACCCATTGCTAAGAAGGAAGTGACATTGATAAAACTGTTCACTGTTGCTCTTTTCAAATAACACATTCATGTAATTGACTTAGTAAGAAATAATGGTGGTCATGATGAAATTTCAGCATAGCAATACAGTATCTCTACTAACCAACTATATCCCCATCATTGCCATTATGTAGCGCAAAGAGGAAGAGCTTGGGAACCGATGACAGCTAGATGCTAACCTTGGCTTTATATCTATTTACACTTTTACTCTACTTCCATCATTGTAACATAAGGTTTGATAAAGACAAAAGGAGGAATGTAGCTAAAATAAATAAATGGAATACTGTAGGAACAAAACAATTGGTAGAACCTATCTATAAAATTATTAATACAACTAATAGGTTTGGCTTGTTATGGTATAGTAGGAAGACTACTAGACCAAGAACCAAGAGACCTAGATTCTAGTCATGGTTTTATAACTAACTAGAAGCCTGGTGCACGAATTTATGCACGGGTGGGGTCCCTTGGGGTGCCCTGTGGGGATTGGGCCCCAGCTTGTGCCCCCAGCCTCGCAGCCCCACAGCCCCGACTGGCACTCTACCTGGCACCCCGCCTGGCACCCTGCTGTGGCCTGGTGTGGCCCCCTCACCTGTTCCACCATCCCGCCTATGGGGCAATCTATTGGGGCTGAGCCCTCTGCCCGCTGGTCACTGTCTGCGGGGCAATCGGACCCCTGCTTGCACCTGCCTTGGCCTAGCGCTGTCTGCTCACCTGCTCCACCGTCTGCTCACCTGCTCCACCATCCCGCCGCCGTCCTGCTCTCAGGGCCCACTGCCTCATACTGCCAGTGCTGCCCGCCATGTTCTGTGCCACCCCCTGGTGGTCAGTGCATGTCATAGTGAGTAGTCAAACTCCCTGTCAAACAACAGCCCAAGGGGACAATTTGCATATTAGGCTTTTATTATATAGGATTAGCTATGTGACTGTAAGCAGTTCATTTAGTCTTTATGTGATTCAACTTCATCTTTAAATGAAGCATTGAATCCAGATGATCTAGGTTCCAGTTTCCCTCCCCTCAAACAGCTTTACATTTCAGTGAATTTGGCTCATATAGGTAGACCAGGTCTTGGCCATAGCCAGCTAGGTACTACTCTATTACCATCCATTGTGAAATTACTACTAGAGTTTAAATGAATTCTTTAAGAATTTAGCCCAGTGTATGTGAAATATAAACTATTTCTGCATCATGCTCATTGGTGAAAAGCTAAGCATAGCAGTTCTGGCAACATGATATATTGAACTAGTGCACGCATGCCCTTTTTTTACTTGTTATATAAATTGACCAAAGATGGTCTCTCTGTATTGGTCGCTAGGTTTATTTGTACATAACAGGCTGAGATCCCTTAGCCCAAATACCCTCTGGCACCAAATTTAAATTTTTATATGTCCAGTTGTTTTGAACAAACCCCCGATAAGCAAATTATTAGCCATTATAGTCTGCCTGCTTTGCATACCCTGTGGTACTGCAGGACATCTGTTAGCCATAGATAAGATAAACTCTGTGGCTATAAAGACTCTCAGTCACTGCTGCCCTTCAGAGCTCTAACCCAGAGACTCCATTCTGTGCTGCTGAGGTACATCACCTAGGCACATGAGCCCCATCTGTGATTTCTCCTCCCCCTGGAGTTCCCTTGCCCTCATCCCCTTCTGGACTGTAGCCAATGTACCAGCACCAAAGCCTTTGAGCAGTTTTATGCTGTGAGGGACTTTCCTACATGCATGCGAACTTGTCAATGTGTCACCCAAATAAAGCTTGTATGTGCAACAGCCATATGTGAGAATTATAAACACCTGAAGGAAGAAATTTCTAAATAAATAATGATTCAAAGAAGAAACCATTACAGAGATTATGAAATACTTATAATTGAAGAACAATGAAACCACTATAAATCAAAACTTGTAGAGTGTAGAAAAAACTATTTAGAAGGACATTCATAGCTTAAAATGAATGTATTTGAAAAGGAAGATTGAAAATTGAGGCAAGCATTCAGTTTAAAAAGTTAAATAAAGAATATTACTATAAAGCCAAAATAAAATAGAAGAAAATTTTAATCAGAAAAGCAGGCATTAATTCAAAGAGAAAGAAACAATAGATAATAAAATACTAAATATTTTGAAATAATAAGATATAGGAACTTCTGACTATATTGTGGAATAAATAGAAGGCCAATTAAATAGCATTAGCACAAAAAGGGGGGCCATATATTGCTTCGGTAGGAACTTTTAAAGATACAACACACTATTATGAATAACTCTTCAACTAAAAGAAAACCAAGATGAAATGAGAAAATTTCCAGGTAAATATATGTTAACAAAATTAGATCAGTTTACTCAATTACTAAGAATAGTCCTACAAATATTAAATGTACTGAATTAATATTACAAATTTACTTCCCTAAAGTAGTAGGTCCTGAGGATGTAAAAAGCCATGTTTTGCATGTCCTCCAGGAACAAATAATTCTTTTCATTATTCAAACAGATCCAGAGAATAGAAGAAGAGAGTGTTTCCCTCATTTTATGAGAATTTTATAACCCTGATATACAATATTAATAAGAACAGTAAAATAAAGTACAATAATAGGCCAACATCAGAAACATATATGCAAAAATACTGAGTAGTATATTAGGAAACTTAATCCAGCAACATATTTTTAAAAAGTAACTCAAGTATGTTTATTCCAGAAATTAAGAATGGTTTAATATTAGGAAATCTATTAATAAGATTTATTAATAAATATTTATAAATAAATCTATTAATAAATCTAAAAACAACAGAAGAAAAGAGAAATAAAATAGTGTAATCTTAATAGATATAGAAAAAGGTTTTAATAAAATTAACATCTAATCATAGTAAACTATAAACTTTTTAACCCTTTCAATAGCATCTACCAAAAATCTATTTAGTTACTATAGTGAAATAATAGGCACATTCTTTAATGTCATCTTTAAAATGATGCCCATTCTCATATCTTTTCAACATTGCAATAGAAGTTCTACCCTGTGCAAAAACAAGCCTGGGGAGGGTTTGGGGGGGGGGAGGTTAAGAGATCAACCGAAGGACTTGTGTGCATGCCTATGAGAATAACCAATGGACACAAGACACTGAGGGGTAGGGGCCGGGGGAATGTCAAGGGGGGGAAAAAAGGAGACATATGTGATACTCTTTGTAATACTTCAAGAAATAAAAATTATTAAAAAAAAAAAAAGAAGTTCTACCCTGTGCAAAAACAAAAGGAAAATAAGGACAGGAATCAGAAGGTAAGGAACAAAAATTGTCTTCATTCAAAGATGATTTAAGTATCTAAATATAAGATCTAAGCAAATATTCAGACCAAATATTAAAACTATTAAGCAGTATTGCTGAATCTAATGTTAATATATACAAAAAACCATTAGTGATTCTATACACTGAGAGCAGCAATTAGAAAATGCATTTGAAATTAAAAAGATCAAATTCTCAAAATATTCATAAGGTAACTAGTTATAAGTTTAACAAATGGTGTATAAGAACTATTTGAAGAAAATTATATTTATAACTTTATTAAATGTCCACAGTATAGTGTGAATTAAAAAGATACATAATGGTGAAAGGCGAGGATTCAAAATTTCCAAGATATTGATTCTTGTCAAATTTACTTATAAACTCAATGTAGTTACACTCTAAATGACAACTAGATGTTTCAAAAATCCATGGGAAAATGGTGAGGTATTATCAAAACAATTTTTTAAAAAAGTAAGGTCCATTTTAGCCACTAGTTTCTTAGGCATATTATAAACATACAAATACAAACTGTGATGTGTGGATGGGGTTAGGGAGAGAGAAGTGAACCAGTGGAACAGAACTACACATAAATAAGAAATTGGTATATGATGGAAGTGGCATTTAGATCAGATCATAGATGCATAAAATGATGGAAAATACCCAATATTAGCAAGAATGTGGAGCAACTAGTACTCTGTTTATTGGACTGTAAATTGGTATAAACTCTTTGGAAAACAGTTTGGCAGTACACACTAAATTTGTTCATACCCATGTAACTGAAGATTTTCACTTTTAGATAGACATCCTAAAGAAATATGTGTATGTTTGCACCAAGAAAGATATATAAGAATGTTCATAACAGCATTATACAGAATATCCCTAAACTCAAAAGAATGCAAATGTTCATCAAAAGTAGAATTGATAAAGTTATACTCACATAATGAATAGTATGTAGTAATGAAAATGAATGAATTATAGCTACATGTAAACAATCATATGAGTGAATCTTACAAATATGTATGTGAATGAAACACACCAGGCACAAAAGAATATACATTGTTAGAGTCAATTTATAAAAAGTACCAAAATATGCAAATCAAACTATGGTGGTTAGAAATTAATAGTGGTTAAATTCAGAGAAAAATGGAGTAGTGACTGGGATGGAGTAGGATTTTGAGAGTGTTTTGGGATAATGATCTTGACTAGGTAGGAGTTACATAGATGTTCACTTTTTGAAAATTCATTTGAGTTGTTAATTTCTATTTTGAACAACTTGTCTAGGTGTTTTAACTTCACATTAAAAATAAATAAAAATAGAACAATTCAACTTCTGTGTATATGTATATATAAAAGGCTAATATGCAAAGTGTTCCCTCGGGAGTTTGACCGGGAGACCTGGAGTTTGATCGCTCGCTATGATGTGCACTGATCACCAAGGGGTGGCGTGGAACAAAGGAAGGCTGCAGCCGGCAGCTGGCAGCCAGGGAAAGAAGGCCCCGACCGGCAGCCGGAAGGCCCCAATCGGCCCTGATCACCAGCCAGGCCTAGGGACCCTACCCATGCACGAATATCCTGCAACAGGCTTCTAGTCTAAAATAATTGAAAACAGAGTATTTGTACACCCATGTTCATAGGGGCATTCTCCACAATAGCTGAAAGGTAGAAGCATCCCGAATGTCCACTGAGGGTGAAGGAATAAACAAAATGTAGTATGTATATACAATGGTATATTATTCAGACCTAAAAAGAAAGCAAATTCTGCTACATGCTAACACATGAATGAACCTTGAGGATACTATCCTAAGTGAAATAGGCCAATCTCAAATACTGTATGATTCCACCTAAAGTAGAACACTAACAGGAAAAGAAACAATGGTGGTTTCCAGGGGCTGGGAGAAGAGGGGTATGGGAGCTATGTTTTAATGGGTACCAAGTTTAGTTTTGCAAGATGTAAAAGTTCTGAAGATTGGTTGCACAATATGAATATACTTAGTATCTATAATCTATACACATCAAAATCGTTAAGATGTCAAATTTTATGTGTACAGTATTTTACCACAATTATAGTATACAGAATAGGTCCTCAATATTTAAGTGCTTAAATTAAGGTGAATTAAATCTGCTTATGTTGTTAGAAGAATAAAAATGATGAGCAAACTACTTTAAAAATAAGACAACTTTTGACTTACTCTCCTATCAATTGTTAAACAGGTTTAATACTCAGATTGGGATCACCTCTTATACTTGCTATCTGAATTATCTGAGTTTAATAAAAGCAGAATGGGCACTAAATTAATGGATTGCTGCTAATAGCCTCTGTTTTCACCACGAGAATTATTGCCAAAATATACAGAATCTCTAACAGAGAAATAAAATTTTTTAAATAAAAGATTTCCATGGTCCGTTGAATCTACTTTGTTATTTTGCTTGACAAGCTAAGGAAATGGGAAGTTTGGAAGCACCCACTCTTTTTTAAGCAAAAAGATATAAGATAAATGTTTTAGTGTAATGGCATACATTATGGAAGTTTAAATTAGAAGTAGGAGAACTACTTTGTAGCAGCACACAGCTAGAGGTGGCTTGGTGTGCCAGTGGAATGACATCAAAGACATTTTGTGGTTTAAAACATAAAATATGTGTTTTAAATTCACTATTAATAATGTTACATTCTATGTTTTGAGACTAGGACATACAGACAAGTATTATACATCAGAAGCACAGATTGTTAATCATGACCGTACACTTTTAAATGGTGGAACACTTATCTTTTGTTTGGAACACAAATTATGTTCTTTTCAATAATGGAGGCAAGATCATTCTATGAGCTACTTATAATAAATATCAAAAGGAGATGCTGATTAGGTTTGTTAAAAAATGTTGGATATTTATTTATAAATTCGTAATGATGTGTAATTTCTGAGAAATACTGAATTCAGTTTTTTCCCTATTTACAACCAGAGGACCAGAAAATGGATACACATGTCAAATTATTTATATTACAGTAGCTGCTAAATAGCATCTTGTTTGGTTATTGAAATGATCTCTTCTGTTTAAAATAGACACATGACTGAATAAAATGCATTTTATTATCCATAAAGATATCTTTACTTAGAATGACTGCATTTTGGAAAATTCAAGAAAGGAACATGATAACAGCTACAGGAAGATTTTGGAAGGCCCTTAGGTAAAATAATAAAATTGCTGTTGTTCAACCATCATGCTTCTGAGTATTCAAAAAAGTTGAAATTGGGATCTTAAGGAGATATTTGTACTCTCATGTTGATTGCATCAGTATTTACAATATCCAAGAGATGGAAACCACCTAAATGTTCATTGATGGGTGAATAAATAAAACATGGTACATACATACAGTGAAATATTATTCCGCCTTAGAAAGGAAGGAAATTCTGCCATATTCTACAACATGGATGAAACTTGAGGACATTATGCTCAGCAAATAAGCCTGTCACAGGACAAATACTACATAATTCCATTATATGAGACTAGAGGCCCAGTAGGGCACTCAGGGGGGATTCCTCAGCCTGGCCTGCATCCTCTCGCAGTCCGGGACCCCTCAGGGGATGTCCGCCTGACAGCTTAGGCCTGCTCCCTGGGAGATTGGGTCTAAGCTGGCAGTCAGACATCCCTCTGGCAGCCCAGCTTGTGGCTGAGCAGCGCTCCCCCTGTGGAAGCGCACTGGTCTCTGCATTGAGTGCCCCCTGGTGGTCAGTGCGCGTCATAGTGACTGGTCGTTCCCAGTCATTCTGCTGTCAGGGTCAATTTGCATATTACCCTTTTATTATATAGGATATCTTAAGTAGTCAAACTCATCAAAGCAGAAAGTAAAATGGTGGTTGTCGGGAGGAGGAAATGGGGACTTCCTTTTATTGGGTATAAAGTTTCAGTCATGGACAATGAAAAATTCTAGAGATATACTGCACAACATTGTGCTTTCAGTTAACAATGCTATATGGTACACTTAAGAATTTAAGAGGGTAGATCTCAAAGTTATGTTTTTTTTTTAACACCAACACTAACAATAATACTAAATAAAAGAGGCTCACATGGATTATTACTGAGATAGAGTATCATTTCTCCTTCCTGACTCATCAAAAGGAAAATGATGTTTCTGTCATATAAATGTTCTTAGGACACCAACAAGAAAAGTTTACTAGTAAAGAGAATGGATTTCCTTAAAAAAGGAGTCAATTCCCCTCTCCCTTCTTCTCTGACTACCAGAACCTTTAATTTTTAGATCTGCAAAGAATAAACATCAGACTTGTCTCTCTTGTAGACAAACAGAAATCTTTGTAATGCATACTGTTTTAAATATGCTATTTAAAATTTCCACAAATGTTTTTTTTTCAATTTTGAAAATCAAACTCACTTAATTATAGAAACGTCGCACATCACCATTTAGTATTGCACACATGATAAGCTTGACATTTTAAAACAAAATTGTTTTGAATCATTTAGCAGTGAGAAAAGCACATAAATAATTTCTGAGCAACTGGAATATATATTTTAAGCTAAATTCATTACAAACAGTGACGCATTTCCCCCAAAACTTTCTAAAATAAATGGACAGTTAGGCTAAGAACAGCCATGGAAACTTTTACCTTCACAAATCTTTTTATGAGAAATAAAAGCCTTAAAATTATGTGCTTATAGTCTAGTTGCCTTTTAGTTTTAATTATAGCATTGATGTTGACACTTTATTTTCTGACATGAAACACATTTAAATGTGTTTTTATGTTAATTCCCTTTTATAATCAGGCTCTTTAGTTATTTAAGAAACAACTGTGATAACAGATGTCTTAAAACTAAGGATTGACAACATAGTTTAAGGGAAATGAGAGTGGCAAACTAATATTTGCACTGTTAGGTACTGATCTTCACTTATGCAACTTTTAAGCTATGAGTGTATGCTATGTCCATTATATTGTTCAGATATGATATCTATAATAACAATGTGTGCATGTTTATTGTCACTAGGAGAAATATTTTCATTTGGTGTTTGTCCATTCATTCAGTAACACTTTATTATAGGCCTCATGTGTACCAGGCACAGTATTAGAGATACAGAGACAAAATATAAAGTCAGAGTTTTCAAGGCACTCAGTGTAGAGGCATGATAGCTCATGTATTAGCTAATTGTTTTAAGTGAAAGCTGATAATGAAATCTATAACAGGCTCATGACATTAACATCTAAATAAGAACAAGTGAAATAGAGGAAACAATATTATAATTGCCATCAAGAACTGACAGGTATTTATTCATCAGAGATTTATGATGCTTAAAGTACTAGAAATGATGAATGACTATATGAGACCTGGTCTCTGCCATTAGGGAGTGTGTAATGCAGAGGCGGTCAGAGAAGAGACACTTACATAAAAAACTAATACAAGATGGAATAAGATAACTTGAAATAAGTATTATAATGGTGGTAAAAAGAGCTGATGTAGAGTGCAGAGGAAGGAATGATTGCTACCACGTGGATGGGAAAAGCTTTGTGGATAGGGTGAAATTTCAATTAAGCTATGAAGAGTGCCTTTTTTTTTTTGCTAAAAAGAACAGGCAGAAATGGGCATTCCATACTGGAATCATGACAAAAGTGGTGAGTCTTCAAAAGTCATGGCTTACCATGCCTAGAACAAAGTATGTGGATTAGTGTGCAGTCATTGATGAAGCTAGGAAGTTTATTTAAGGCCAGATGGTGACAGGTCCTAAATATCATTAATAGGAATCTTGAGTTTCATCCTGTAGGCAAAGTGATGGTGGGTGGGTGAGAGAGAGCAGTGAAGATTTTGAAAATGCTATTTCTAAGTCCTTTTTGGTCACATCAAAGTGATAGGGCCTATGGACTAAAATTTTTTAATGTTCTATAAAATTTTATGCAACAAATGCTTCTGTGATTGCTGCACTTATATCAACATTACAAACTCTCTTTTAAAATTCCTTTATTTTGCCTTGTATTATCTTTAGTATTTTTTCAATGCATGTGTATCTTCTATGTTAGATAAAAAGTTCCTGAAGGCAGAAACCATATCTATACATTCATTTATTTATAACATGCATTTAATAACAGTTCCCACATCTCTGGATTATTATAAAGGTTAAACAGAAGAAAGCACATGAGAGACTAATGGTATAGTGGTTAAGTTTGAACTCAGGTACCCAGCTGCCTGAGTTTGAATTTCAGTTCTGTCACTTACCAGCTGTGAAATTTTGAACAAGTTACTTAAACTTTTTTTTTTTTAAAAAAACAGCTTTATTGAAATAAAATTCATACCATACAGTCCACCCATTTGAAGTTTTACCATTCAATTAATAGATATGTGCAACCATCACCACAGTCAATTTTAGAACATTTTCCTTGCCAAAAAATGTAACTCCCATACCCATTAGCTATTATCCCACTATTCTCCATCCCTCCTTCCCCAGCCCTAAGCAACCACTAATCTACTTTCTGTCTTTGTAGATTTCCATGTTCTGGATATTTCAAAAGAATGGAATTATATAATATGTGGTCTTTTGTGGCTGGTTTCTTTGATTTAGCATAATGTTTTTAAGACTTATCCATATTTTAGCATGAATCCAAACTTCATTGTTTTTTTAAAAAAATATGTTTTTACTAGAGACCCAGTGCACGAAATTGGAGCACTTGGAGGGGCGGGGGGAAGGGGGGGAGGGCGGTCCCTCAGCCTGGCCTGCACCCTCTCGCAATCCAGGAGCCCTCAGGGAATGTCTAACTGCCCACTTAGGCCTGCTCCTGACATCCTTAGCACTGCCGTAGAGGCAGGAGAGGCTCCCGCTACCACCGCTGTACTCGCCAGCCATGAGCCTGGCTTCTGGCTGAGTGGCACTCCTCCTGTGGGAGCGCACTGATCACCAGGGGGCAGCTCCTGAGTTGAGCGTCTTTCCCCTGGTGGTCAGTGCATGTCATAGCGAACAGTTGTTCCATCATTCTGTCGATTTGCATAATAGCCTTTTATTATATAGGACTAGAGGCCCGGTGCACAAAATTCGTTCACGCGGGGGGGGGGGGTCCCCTCAGCCCAACCTGTACCCTCTCCAATCCGGGACCCCTCAGGGGATGTCTGACTGCCGGTTTAGACCTGATCCCCAGGACAGTCGGACATCCCTCTCACAATCCAGGACCACAGGCTCTTAACTGCTCACCTGCCTGCCTGCCTGATTGCCCCTAACTGCCCCGCCCCCTGCCGGCCTGGTTACCCCCAACTGTCCCTCTGCCGGCCTAGTCGCCCCCAACTGCCCCCCCACTGGCCTGGTTGCCCCTAACTGCCCCTCCCCACCAGCCTGGTTGCCCCTTACTACCCCCTCCTGCTGGCCTGGTCACCCCCAACTGCCCCCCCTGCTGACCTGGTCACCCCACGCAGCCTGCTGCTCAGTCATTTGGCCGTCCCCCACTAACCCCCCTGCCAGCCTGGTTGCCCCACGCAGCCTGTTCGATTGTCTGTTTGGTGCGACAGTCACTTAGGCTTCTGAAGGCTGTCCCCAAATTCACGCAAGAAGTAATTTTGATAGAAAACACAGGTTTATAATTAAAAATTGTAATTTTTTATTGATTCATAAAGTATATATTATAGGGTTATGTATGGAATAGAATATCAGGTAAATGGCCTCCACGGCTTTGCTGGCACATACGCACACTTTTGTTGAAATTTTTCATGACCGTTTTGCATAAATGTGGCTGAATTTCGATGAGGCTCATTTTCATCTTGATGGCTTGGTTAATCGACAAAATTGTCACATTTGGGGTTCAGAAAATCCACGAGTGATTGTTGAGAAATAAATGCATCAACAACGTGTCACTGTTTGGTGCGGATTTTGGGCTGGAGGCATCATCGGACCATTCTTCTTCGAAAATGCGGCTGCTCAGGCAATAACAATTAATGGTGCTCGCTATTGTGACATGACAATCCATTTACCTGATATGCTATTCCATACATAACCCTATACTGTATACTTTATGAATCAATAAAAAATTTACAATTTTTAATTAAAAACCTGTGTTTTCTATCAAAATTACTTCTTGCGTGAATTTTGGAACACCCTTTATATATATATATAGATTATTATACAGGATTGCTATGAACCACTTGTGTATAAGTTTTTGTATAGGCATATGCTTTCATTTTTTGGGGGTGTATACCTAGAAGTGGAATTGCTGAATCATATAGTAACTATATTTACTCATTTGAGGAACTGCCAGACTATTTTCCAAAGTGACTACAGCATTTTATATGGTGCACCAAAACTGCCTCAGGGCTTTTTTTTTTTTTTTACATGATTGTCAATACTTCTTTTTTTGTATGACTTTTTGATTCTAGCCTCCTAGTAGGTGTGAAGTGATATTTTACTGTGTTTTTGATTTGCATTTCTATAATGAATAATGATATTGTTTATATATCTTCCTTGGAGAAATGTCTATTCAAGACCTTTCCGCATTTTTAAATTGGGTTATTTGTCTTTTATTATTGAATTGTAACTATTCTTTATATAATCAAGATAAAAATCCCTTTTCAGATATATGATTTGCAAATAGTTTCTCCCATATTATGGGTGAAGTTTTTACTTTCTTTTTTTAAAAAAAATCGTTATTGTTCAAAGTATTACCTATGTTGCCTTTTTCCCCCTTTGACCTCTCCGCGCCCCGCCCCCCAAACACATGCCCTCACCCCCCTTATGTTTGTTTCCATTCATTGTGCTCATATGCCTATATCAGCCGTGGGCAAACTACGGCCCGCGGGCCGGATTCGGCCCGTTTGAAATGAATAAAACTAAAAAAAAAAAAGACCGTACCCTTTTATGTAATGATGTTTACTTTGAATTTATATTAGTTCTCACAAACACTCCATCCATGCTTTTGTTCCGGCCCTCCGGTCCAGTTTAAGAACCCATTGTGGCCCTCGAGTCAAAAAGTTTGCCCACCCCTGGCCTATATACAAGTCCTTTGGTTGATCTCTTACCCACCCCTCCCTTACCTTCCCTCTGGGGTGTGACAGTCTGTTCAATGCTTCTCTGTATCTGGATCTATTTTTTAAATATTTTTTTATTAATTTCAGAGAAGAAGGGAGAGGGAGAGAGAGACAGAAACATCAATGATGAGAGAGATTCATTGATTAGCTGCCTCCTGCACGCCCCACACTGGGGATGGAGCCTGCAACCTGGCATGTGCCCTGACAAGGAATCGAACCATGACCTCCAGGTTCATAGGTCAAGGCTCAACCGTGGAGCCACGCCAGTTGGGCTGGATCTATTCTTGTTTATCAGTTTATGTTGTTGTTCATTATATTCCACAAATGAGTGAGATCATGTGATATTTATCCAGGTCCATCCATGCTATTGTGAACGGTAAGAGTTCTTTCTTTTTTATAGCAGCGTAGAATTCCATTGTGTAGTCAGGGGTGGGCAAACTTTTTGACTCGAGGGCCACAATGGGTTCTTAAACTGGACCGGAGGGCCGGAACAAAAGCATGGATGGAGTGTTTGTGTGAACTAATATAAATTCAAAGTAAACATCATTACATAAAAGGGTACGGTCTTTTTTTTTTTTTTAGTTTTATTCATTTCAAACGGGCCGAATCCGGCCCGCGGGCCGTAGTTTGCCCACGGCTGGTGTAGATGTACCAGAGTTCTCTAATCTACTCATCTGCTGATGGGCACTTAGGCTGTTTCCAAATCTTAGCTATGGTAAATTGTGCTGCTATGAACATAGGGATGCATATATCCTTTCTCATTGGTATTTCTGATTTCATGGGATATATTCCTAGAATTGGGATTACTGGGTGAAATGGGAGTTCCATTTCTAAATTTTTGTGGAAACTCCATACTGTTTTCCACAGTGGCTGCACCAGTCTGCATTCCCACCAGCAGTGCACGAGGGTTTCTTTTTCTCCACATCCTCTCCAGCACTTGTCATTTGTTGATTTGTTGATGATAGCCAGCCTGACAGGTGTGAGATGGTACCTCATTGTCGTTTTGATTTGCATCTCTCAGATGATTATTGACTTTGAGCATGTTTTCATATGTCTCTTGGCCTTCTGTATGTTCATTTTTGAAAAGTGTCTATTTAGGTCCTTTGCCCACTTTTTTATTGGATTGTTTATCTTCCTTTTGTTGAGATGTATGAGTTCCCTATAAATTTTGGAGATTAGACCCTTATGGGATATAACATTAGCAAATATGTTCTCCCATACAGTGGGCTCTCTTGTCGTTTTGTTGATGGTTTCTTTTGCTGTGCAGAAGCTTTTGATTTTGATGTAGTCCCATTTATTTATTTTCTCCTTACTTTCCATTGTCCTAGGACAGTAATGGCGAACCTATGACACGCGTGTCAGAGGTGACACGAGAACTCATTTTTTTGGTTGATTTTTCTTTGTTAAATGGCATTTAAATATATAAAATAAATATCAAAAATATACATCTTTGTTTTACTATGGTTGCAAATATAAAAAAATTTCTATATGTGACACAGCACCAGAGTTAAGTTAGGGTTTTTCAAAATGCTGACATGCCGAGTTCAAAAGGTTCTCCATCACTGTCCTAGGAGCTGCATCACTAAAGATATTGCTACGATATATGTCTGATATTTTGCTGTCTATGGATTCTTCTATGATTTTTATGGTTTCCTGTCTTACGTTTAAGTCCTTAATTTATTTATTTTGAGTTTATTTTTGTGTATGGTGTAAGTTGGTGGTCTAGTTTCATTTTTTTGCATGTATCTATCCAATTTTCCCAACACCATTTATTGAAGAAACTCTCTTGACTCCATTGTATGTTCTTGCCTCCTTTATCAAATATTAATTGAGCATAGTGGTTTGGGTCGATATCTGGGTTCTCTATTCTATTCCATTTATCTATATGTCTGTTCTTGTGCCAGTACCAGGCAGTTTTGAGAAAAGTGGCTTTGTAATATAGCTTGATATCTGGTATTATGATCCCTCCAACTTTGTTCTTCTTTCTCAGGATTGCTATAGCTATCCAGGGCCTTGTTTTTATTCCATATGATATTTTGGAGAGTTTGTTCTAGGTCTGTGAAATATGCCCTTGGTATTTTAATGGAGATTTCATTGAATCTATATATTGCTTTGGGTAGTATGGACATTTTAATGATGTTGACTCTACAAATCCATGAACATGGTATATTCTTCAATTTGTTTATGTCTTCCTCTATCTCTTTTTTCAATGTCCTGTAGTTTTCCAAGTACAGGTCTTTTACCTCCTTAGTTAGGTTTATTCCTAGGTATCTTAATTTTTTTGGTGCGATCGTAAATGGGATTTTTTTTTTTTTTTTTAGTTTCTGTGAGTTCATTGTTGGTGTATAAAAAAGCCATAGATCTCTGGGTGCTAATTTTATATCCTGCTACATTGCCAGATTCATTTATTAAGTCTAGTAGTTTCTTGATGGAACTCTTTACGGTTTTCTTTGTACAATATCATGTCATCTGTGAATAATGACAGTTTTGCTTCTTCTTTTCCAATTTGGATGCCTTTTATTTCTTCTTCTTGTCTGATTGCTATGGCTAGAACTTCCAGTACTATGTTGAACTGGAGTGGTGAAAGTGGACATCCCTGTCTTGTTTCTGTTCTTGGGGGAAATGGTTTTCGTTTTTGCCCTTTGAGTATGATGATGGCTGTAGGTTTGTCATGTAAGGCTTTTATTATGTTGAGGTATGGTCCCTCTATTCCCACTTTGCTGAGATTTTTTTTATCAAGAAAGGGTGTTGGATTTTGTCAAATGCCTTTTCTGCATCAATGGATATGATTATGTGATTTTTGTCTCTCAACTTGTTTATGTGATGTATCACATTTATTGATTTGCAGATATTGTACCAGCCTTGCATACTTGGAATAAATCCCACTTGGTCATGGTGTATGATCTTTCTAATGTAATGCTGGATCCTATTTGGTAGAAATTTGTTGAGGATTTTAGCATCTATGCTCATCAGGCATATTGGCCTGTAATTCCCTTTCTTTGTGGTGTCTTTATCTGGTTTTGAGATTAGGGTGATGCTGGCTTCATAGAAAGAGCTTGGGAGTGTTTCTTCTTCTTGAATTTTTTGGAATAGTCTGAGAAGAATTGGCTTTAGTTCTTCTTTGAATGCTTGGTGGAACTCCCTGTAAAGCCATCTGGACCAGGGCTTTTGTTTGATGGAAGATTTTTGATCACTGTTTCAATTTCTTCAGTAGTTATAGGACTATTCAGATTTTTTCATTCTTCCTGATTGAGTTTTGGAATGTCGTATTTTTCTAGGAATATGTCCATTTCTTCTAGGTTGACCAATTTTTTTGAATGGAGTTGTTCATAGTATTTTTTTTTACAATCCTTTGTATTTCTGTGCTATCTGTTGTTATTTTGCCTCTCTCATTTCTGATTTTGGTTATTTGGGTCCTCTCTCTTTGCTTCTTGTGAACTTGGCTAGAGGTTCATCAATCTTGTTTATCCTTTCAAACAACCAGCTCTTGGTATTATTGATCTTTTGTATTGTGTTTTTTTTCCTTCGTCTCTATTTTATATATTTCTTCTCTGATCTTTATTATTTCCTTCCTTCTGCTCACTCTGAGCTTTTTTTGTTGCTCTCTTTCTAATTCTTTAAGTTGTAGAGTTAGATAATTTACTACCAGTTTTCTTGTTTTTTTGTTTGTTTGTTTTGAGGTAGGCCTGTAATGATATGAACTTCCCTCTCAGGACTGCTTTTACTGTGTCCCATAGATTTTGGATTATTCTGTTTTCATTGTCATTTGTTTCTAGGATGTGTTTGTTTTTTAAAATATGTTTTTATTGATTTCAGAGAGGAAGGGAGAGGAAGAGATAGAAACTTCAAAGATGAGAGAGAATCATTGATTGGCTGCCTCCTGCATGCCCCCTACTGGGTTCTGAGCCCTAAACCCGGGAATGTGCCTTTGACTGGAATCTAACCTGGGACCCTTCAGTCCGCAGGCCAATGCTCTATCCACTGAGCCAAACCAGCTAGGGCTCTAGAATGTTTTTCATGTCTTATTTTATCTCTTTGGTAACCCATTCATTGTTTTTTTTTTTTTTTTTTTAAATATATTTTATTGATTTTTTACAGAGAGGAAGGGAGAGAGATAGAGAGCTAGAAACATCGATGAGAGAGAAACATCGATCAGCTGCCTCCTGCACATCTCCTATTGGGGATGTGCCCGCAACCCAGGTACATGCCCTTGACCGGAATCGAACCTGGGACCTTTCAGTCCACAGGCCGACGCTCTATCCACTGAGCCAAACCGGTCTCGGCCATTCATTGTTTAATAACATGTTATTTAGCCTCCAAGTGTTTGAATTTTTTTATTGTTTTTATTGTAGTTGATTCTAATATTATGCCATTGCGATCTGAGCAGATGCTTGATATTATTTCAATCTTCTTGAATTTGAAGAGACTTTGCCTGTGTCCCAATATGTGGTCTATCTTTGAAAATGTCCCATGTGCACTTGAGAAGAATGTATGTTCCATAGCTCTGGGGTGAAATGTTCTGAAGATGTTAATTAAGTCCATCTGATCTAGTGAGTCATTTAGGATTGCTGTTTCTTTGCTGATTTTTTGTCTAGAGGATTTATCCAATGATGTCAATGGGGTATTAATGTCCCCTACTACAATTGTATTGCTGTCTTTCTCTCCCTTGATATCTTTCAGAAGTTTTTTTTATGTATTTGGGTGCTCCTGCATTGGGTGCATATATGTTTACTGGAGTTATATCCTCTTGTTGTATCAATCCGTTTAGTATTATGAAGTGGCCTTCCTTATCTTTTGTTATGGCCTTCACTTTGAGGTCTATTTTGTCAGATATAAGCATTGCTACCCCAGCTTTTTTTAAAATTTCCATTTGTCTGTCAAATATTTTTCCCTCCCTTCACTTTTGGTCTGTGTGATTCCCATGTTCTGAGGTGGGTCTCTTGTAGACATTATATATACGGGTCATGTTTTCTTATCCATTCAGCCACTCGATATGTTTTGATTGGAGCATTTAATCCATTTACATTTAAGGTTATTGATGGGTACTTGTTTGTATCCATTTTTATTCTTTATGCCTGTGTTCCTTTTTCCTTCTCTATTTCTTCTTTTTACAACAGTCCCTTTAGCATTTCTTGCATTGCTGGCTTGGTATTAACAGCTATTGTTGTGTTGGCTGTTGTCTTTTTTTTATTTGACAGTCTAAGTCAGTTCCCCTGACTAAATAGTCAGGTATTACATGTTTTTAAAATTCTTGCAGCACACACACAAGAAAATCACTGACTTAAATTTCAAGAAACCAGACCTTGATGACTTGGAGAAGGGTCTAAATGCAATGGGTTGTGCATTACACTTGGAAAAAAGTGTGAATTAGTTACTAATGGAATTGCATAAACTGGCCACTTACCAAAATGACTCTCATTTGTGTGACTTCATTGAGTCTCATCTGAATAAGCAGGTGAAATCCATGAAGAATTGGGTGACCACATAACCACTCAAGAGTACCCAGTTCTGGCATGGCAGACTATCTCTTTGACGAGCACACCCTGGGACATAATGAAGAGAGCTAAGTCTTAGGCTGGATTCCTATAGCCATGAGGGTAACTTTCCTGGTTACCAAAACAGTACATGCATGTTGGAATTACCTTTACCTTTTTATAAATTGTACCATATCATCCACTTATATTTTCTCATTTGAACCATTCCATCAAACAAAGTAAATTGGTACCCCTCTCTCAAATAAAGGCCCATTTTATTTAAAAACAAAGATTACAAGGACACAATTTTAAATATTTTATCTAAAGTTGTTTATCGTTAAAAAACTGGGACAGTGACGAATAGTTTTAAATTTTTCTTTAATGTGTTGCTTTTTATTCTGTCTTTACTTCTTACTCTGGTGATCATCAGGGATAATTTGGATTTTATGTTAATGAAGGAAATTGTCAGTTCACTTTTGAAATATTATGGCAATAATGGCTTTGTACTAAAGATAAATCCTTTATCTTCTCCAAAGTAATATGATGTGTCAATAAATGTGAAGTAGAAATGACATTCATATTTGTTTAGCCAACAACCTTTAGGGAAGCTTGCCATGGATCATAATAAAACAGTTTTAATAATTTCCACTATAGACAAAAGAAGTTTGGAAAATGTATCAAAGTTTCTTTCTGTTTTTCTTTTTTTTTTTTAGTTTTAGCCCTAAGCATGTGTTCTATATAGATAAACATTCATTCAAATGAAAATATAATTGTGTCAATATGAAAAAAATTTCACAACCAGGAGAAATGTGCATGGAAATTACATAGGAGAGAGAGATAGAAATGGAAGATCCATAGCTAAAGAAGAAATTGGGACTCTCATTAAAGAGAAAGCACTTATTAACTCATTAATTGATTATGTTGTATTTATTTTTCTTTTGTCTACCCCAATTCTTACTTGCCCATCACAGGCCTCCTTATTAAAATAGCATTAATTGCTATTAGTGACAGACAGTGCTTCTGAATATTACAAATATGTAAAAATTGCACACTTGCTTTCTCAATCTAGGTTCTTTTCAAAATCAAAGTCATCAGAATGGCCTTGAGGAGACTTCCGGAGGTACGGAGTGATTATTTTTCTCTCTTCAGTACCAACTAAAGCTGAATTTGTGAGGCGAGAGAGGGGTCTGCCTGTTACAGGTTTTGATATTGCTGACTAGATAGGGAAATGGCTGAGGCTGTCGTTACTCATGTGGAAATCTATTATGAAAGTATCTGATTAAGGCTCTGTTGAGAAAAGGACTCAGCTCTTGGCTATCTCACTAGGGAACTTTGAAGAAGTTATTCATTCTCTGACTCTGTTCTTCAAGCCAGAGGATCACAGGGGAAAACAAGCTTTTTTCACATCATTTGATAGGTCATTCATGAGCTTTCTATTTTGTTTTAAATAAAGATAAAGACCTTTGCTTAGTTCTTAGTGTCCCTTCTTACCATAGTGGAATTAACGTTACTATATAGTTATTTTATCATTTGCTTTATTTTTTCATTCATTCATTCCTTTATAGAAATATTTCCAACTCCTTAACTTTCATGCATTTTTGAATGGGAAAGAGAAGTGCCAGCACAAGGGGTATAGTGCCAGACTAGGCATCTTCCCCTTAGGCTGTCTTTACAGAGGTATCTCTGTTCCCACATTGAGGTGGACCTCAATAAAGTTTCTAGCTCTATGCCTACGGTTATATTCCTTGACTACTTTGTGAAATTGCAGGCTAGACGATCCCCATAAATTGACCCCAAAATAACTCGGAAGAACTCCTAGCAGATGATTCTTTTTTATTTATATCATTAAAAAGTTTATTAATTGAGATTTTATGCATCCATCAAAGACACAAAGACAAGTCATCTTCTCTGCCATCAAAGGGCTTTTGCTCTAATGGAGATATTCATATAAATAAATGTAGTAGACGATTTAAATGCTATGAAATATATGTAGTTATTGTGGGGCACAAATAGAGGGATGCAAATTATTTTCTTGGTGATGTAAAAGGGACAGTTAAAGATTTTCAAGTAACATGTTTTTCCCCTTCTTTACGGAATGCCATCTTGTTACTATCTATATGGCAAATTTCCACTACTGCTCTTATAGTCAACTGAGTTTTTCTCTCTTAAGAAGATTTCCCTGACTCCTCATTCTACCTTCTCTATGTTTCCTGCTTCCCTGTGTATACCTCCATTCAAGTAATTTTGTATTGTATTGTATTGTATTGTATTGTATTGTATTGTATTGTATTGTTTACCCTCCCCAATCAACGTAAACTATAAGCTCATTGAGGGTAAGAATGATGTTTTCAAACCATGCATCACTAAATTCTGACCACTAATAATGAGCAGTTAATAAATATGTATTCAATAGTTTAAACACTTAAATACAAACATTACTTCAGTTAAAATACTTATGCTAAGTTTAGCAGGTTAAAGATAGCTACAAATTATTTGACATTCCTCTTTTTATATCTGGGCTGGTTTATGATTGTTTTGATTAACATAATATAACTAGAGGCCTGGTACACAAAAATTTGTGCACTCAGCCCCACTTGTGCCCTCTCACAGTCTGGGACCCCTTGGTAGATAACCACCTGCTGGCCAGGCACGCTTCCCGGGTGGCAGATGGCAGGCCCAATCCCTCGGTGCCTGCCCCGCCTCTGGGGGTCACGCACACGGCCAGGCCGATCCGGGGGTTGGGGCGTTGCCCCGGGTCGGATCGCACATGGGAGGCCTGGGCGGGCCAGCCGATTGCTGCTGCCCCGCCCGGCTGCCCTGAGTCGGGTTGCACACAGACACCTGCCGCCCTGGGTAGCAAATAGCAGGCCCAGATGGCAGCAGGACATGCAGGATGGTGCTGTCCCACCCCACCACCCCGGGTCACAAATAGGCCCAGATGGTGGCGGGGCAGGTGGGATGGCGCTGTCCCGCCCTGCTTGCAATATACAAATTAGTCGCCATCTTTGTTGGCGGTTAATTGGCTAATTGCACCGATTAGCCAATGGGAGGTGTAGCGAAGGTTTGGTCAATTACTATGTTTGTCTATTATTAGATAGGATGGCCTAACCATTAAGAGAAGCTTCCACAGTGGCCTCTCAGAACTCTGAACTGTCATGTAATAAGTCCAACCATATGGCTGGAAACACCAGTGGGAGAGCCCTTGAAACAACATGGGAAGAAAGAGGGTTCCAACTATGCCCTACCTACTCACCAATCCTGAAAGGTACCAGGCACATGAGTAAAAACATCTTGTACTCTCCAAATAATTTCATATGCTAACTGAATATTACAAAGTAATCCCAGTCAACAACACATGAAGCAGAAGAATTGTCAAGCCAAACCCTGTCTATATTTCTGACTCCTCAAAGCATGAGGTAAAGTAAAATGATTATTATATTACCAAGTTTTGGGATAGTTTGATAATTAGAAATAGATAATTAAAAGAACAAGTCTCTTCAACTCTATTTTTTTCAACATTTTATATGAAAAATTTCAAACATACAGAAAAGTAGAAGCAACTATACAGTGAACACCCATATACCACCATCTAAATTTTACAATTCAATTTTTGTTATAATTGCTTTATCATATTTATCTTACCATCCCACTATTGATACATTATAATATAAGATTCAAAATAAGTTGACATCAGTATACTTTATCCCTAGACATTTCATCATGCATTTCATTAACTAGAGTTCAGTATATGGTTATGTATTTTTTCTTTTAAGAGAAAATTGGCACACAATGAAATACACAGATCTTAAATGAAAAGTATCTGAGTTTTAACAATGGGTACGCTTGTATCACCCTAACCTTCCTGAAGATATAGAATGTTTACATTGCCTCATAAAATTCCTTCATGTGTCTTCCAAGTCATTCTCTGAATCTAGCCCCTCAAGAAGCCATTTGCCAGATGTTTTTCTATCATAAATTTAGTTTGTTCTAAAACTTCATATAAAAGTTACTGTAGATTTTCTAATCTTTATGTGAGGCTTGTTTTATTCACATTAATGTTTTTGAGATTCATCCATGTTGTATTTATTAGAGGTTTATTCCCTTCTATTACTCTTACCAAACACAGATTTCGTCCACCTGGTACCAATGAGCCAAACATTCAACACTGAGAATTGTAGTGGAGAAATTAGAGTCAATTTATTTGTAGAGTGGTAAGCAAGAACAGGAAAGTTATTGCTTTAAAAAAAGAAAATTTCTGCCTGGACAGTGTTGCTCAGTGGATTGAGTGTCCTCCCATGCACCAAGAGGTTACTGGTCAGGGCACATGCCTGGGTTTCGGGTGGAGGGCGTACAGGAGGCAGCCAATTGGTGCTTCTGATTGATGTTTCTCTCTCCCTCTCCCTTTCTCTCTCTCTTAAAAAAATCAATAAAAACATTAAAAAAAAAGAAAAAAGTTCTAACTCCTGGATCCAGGGTTTGGGGTGGGTTTTAAGGGATTAGGTGGATCAGGTATGTGAAAATGATGGTGGGGCAAGTTTTAATTTGAATGTTATAGCTGGGAGTGGTATTCTTAAGGTGCTGCAAGGAAATGAATTTCCTGAGGCCCCCACAGGAGGATGAGGTTTCCTGGAAAGCTTTTATTGGTGATGTAATAGTAAGGGGCTCCCCTCCAAGGTCCCATCTGTGTTATTCAGAGGTCAGCTAGATAGACACGATGATTTCACACACTGAGTTTAGGGGCCCTACTCTGTGGCTCTGTTCTTTATGAGATACTGCCTTACGTTTCCAGTTGCTGTCATAGCTCCTAAGTCTTTTACTCATTTCTTCAAGTCATGGTTTGGGGTTTTCTATTCAAGTTTACCCACTCAGGTGGGACTGCCAGGGCCTTCCCTTCATGCAAAAAACCCTCTAAAATGTGGAAACTCAACCATGCTCTTTTCCTAAGTGTATCTGCCTGCTTCTGCTTGCTCTCTGGTGCCTTTAGGCATCCCCACCCTCACCCCAAATTTTTATCTGTATTCTGTAGGAGGGTTGGTCTTATAGGAATTAATTTTCAGACTTGTGATTTTAGAATATGTAACTAAATATTGAATGATACTAGATGATTTTCTATTCAAGTTT
>NW_005871050.1:12319427-12373062 GCF_000147115.1 Myotis lucifugus | reverse complement strand
TTCGGGGATGACCACCTGCTGGCTTAGGCCTGCTCCCTGAGGGATCGGGCCCAAGCTGGCAGTCAGACATCCCTCTGGCAGCCCGGCAGCCTCGGGGGATGTCCACTTACCAGCAGGGAGCAGACCTAAGCTGCAGTCGGACATCGTTAGTGCTGCTGAGGAGGCGGGAGAGGCTCCCACCACCACCGCTGTGCTGGCAGCCATCAGCCTGGCTTGTGGCTGAGCAGAGCTCCCCATGTGGGAGCGCCCTGACCACCAGAGGGCAGCTCCTGCATTGAGCGTCTGCCTCCTGGTAGTCAGTGTGTGTCATAGTGACTAGTCATTCCCAGTCTTTCTGCTGTTAGGGTCAGTTTGCATATTACCCTTTTACTATATAGGATAGAGGCCTGGTGCACGGGTGGGGGCCAGCTGGTTTGCCCTGAAGGGTGTCCCGGATCAGGGTGGGGGTCCCGCTGGGGTGCCTGGCCACCCTGGGTGAGGGGCTGGCGGGTGTTTGCAGGCTGGGCAACCCCCTTCAGTGTGGGGGTCCCCACTGGGGTGTCTGGCCAGCCTGGGTGAGGGGCTGATGGCTGTTTGCAGGCTGGTCAAGCCCCCCCCAGTGGGGACCCTCACCCCATGGAGATTTGGCCAGCCTGGGTGAGGGGCTGGTGGCTGTTTTCAGGCTGGCCACACCTCCTTCATAGTGGGGGGGCCCCACTGGGGTGCGTGGCCAGTCTGGGTGAGGGGCTGAGGGCCTTTTTCAGGCTGGCCAAGCACCCCGGTGTTGGAAGCTCCCAGCCTCTCCTTGGCTTCCTCCATCGCCAGGGGCAACCCAAGCCTCCTGCTCGCTCCAGCTCTGTGGCCACGGCCGGCTGAAAGCAGGTATCTGGCATTTATTTATCTTCTATAATTGAAACTTTGTTGCCTTGAGTGGAGCTCAGAGCTGGCCTTGGCAGGCGGGAAGCTTGGCTTCCTCCATCACTGGGGCAAACAAGCCTCCTGCTTACTGCAGCTCCGTGGCTGCCGGCCGCCATCTTGGTTGGGTTAATTTGCATATAGTTGCACTGATTGGCTGGTGGGTGTGGCTTAAGGCGTAGCAAAGGTACAGTCAATTTGCATGTTTGTCTTTTATTAGTATAGATGTGTATTTATTTATTTTAATATCTCCTGATTTCTTATGTTTGCCCTTTTTTTGTAGTGCATTTTGTAGAAAGAGAAATTAAATATTGTATTTAAGCTTGTATCTTTTTCTGATACAATTTTAAATTAAATATTGTATTAAAACATGTATCTTCATGTTTTAAAATTTGATTATGTTTTTTATTATTGGACAGTTTTTCTGCTAAACAAGAATGAGTTTAGATATATACAGAATTATAATTTTGAGGTGGGCAAAGGTAAAATGGGGACATCTGTAATAGTGTCAACAATAAAAATAAAGCAAAAAGAAGAATTATAATTTAAAAAATATATCTTTGACCAAAGATGACATGCCGACAATAAATGACAACTTTAAATAAAAATTAACAAAACTAACCTGTCTTAAGAAAGTGAAATAGCAAATCCAAATGATCTGACTTCACATTTTAAGTGTTGTCAAATCAGTTTTGAAAAACAAAGGTAATATAATTTGCATGGCATTTTGCTACAGTTCACATTTTAATTCTAAATTTGTGGAATTGAGACTATGATTCTTAAAATAACCTCAAATGGACTATAAATTATAAATTTCTAGTACACTGTAAACAGGATGTGTTGTTTACAGCTGTTTAGATCCACTAAATATCTGTAGATTTGCTTCCTCAGCTAGAGCAGGAACTTACTGGCTATAACTCCCTGCCTTGTTCAATAACTTCCAGTAATTATCAGGAAGAAAATGCAATAAATTTATGTAATAGACTCCCCCTTTGCCATAATATACAATCAGAGGCGATCAATGCTTCTTACAATAAGGAGAAGAATTACAACTGTGTTTTATTTTGTAGCTTTGGTAATACAGCTTTGCAAACCACCAGAGGGAGTAGAGTTAAACTTCAGTGGTCAAATTCCATTGCGGTAAAACATAGCCTCAGGCTGACATTTTACAAACCAGCAACACAAGAGGTTGTGTACTTCTTAGCAGACTATTTTATTTTCTCAGCCATCAAACTAGTGGGAAACCTTCACGTATTGCTGCTCTTTTAGTTCATATGACTGGAATTATGAGAATCTGTGAATATAATAAATAATAATTAAGTTTAACCTTTGGCCACATCCTTTCAAGAAGGGAGAGATAGACATAGCTGATAATGAAGCCTCCAGTGTTGCAGCAACCCACAATGACTTGTTCATTACAAAGTTATATTTGTTATGGTTTTAAAAATATACTTTTATTGTGGTTTAAATCAAAGGGCATTTTTGAGCCCTGCCTAGTTATGCTTAAAGTATAATTACACGCTACATATCTTGTTAAGTAAATGAAAGCCTTTTCTTGGTTATTTGTTATAAATTTTACTTTGCCTATAGCTAAGTGAAGGCCAGTCCTCTAAAGTGTTTCAAGTATAATGCACAGTGAATATAAAACAGTCCATTAATTGGGATAATAGGTCCCAGCATGTAATTGCATTTCTTAGGTACTATGGATAGCAACTGAATGAAGTGATATTTATTCAAGGTTGTTAGTCACCCGTGGATAACTTTATTTGTCCACTGACGCTTAAATAAATGCATCATCCATCAGTAAGAATATTTATAAAGAAATTTATAACAAAAATCATTATTGCGTCTCAAATTATGAAAGGAAACAGTATATAAAAGTTACTGAAGAATGCTACAATAAAGTCTTGTCAGTGCTCCAGGTTACTTTTATGGTGGCGGACAGTAAAATATTGTAGAAACTCAAAAATAAATATGAACTAAACATAACTTTATGTTGTTTTTTCCAATGAATTATCTGTAAGACCTGTAGTAAATTCCATCAGCAATTTCTAGCCACATATACTTGCACAGTTTCTCAAGGAAAAAAAAAGACTGCCAATAATCTGTTAATGTGCCACAAACCTTTGCAATCTTTCAAATGGTGTGCATGTGAGGTTTTATTTACAGTTGTAAAAATGTTTCCTTTAGTTTTCATTTAATAGGTTGTTGACTATTTCTATGATGTTAACATGTGTTATTTTAACACGTGCGGCTCTCCACAACTCATTCAGAAAGTCAAAAGGGTATCCCAGAGCTCCTTTAGCTCAGAAAAAGATTACCTTCTTCCCCAGAAATCTTTTGCAGGATGAGGGGAGGGCCCAGAACTTTGACTGATTTACCACGCTTCTGTACCCCTCAATGTCTCAACTTCCCCCTGCATTTTGTGTTCTAAGACTATCTGGATGAATTCTATGATATCCTTTGCTCTGTTCACATCAATTCCTGAAAGAAGTCCAGGATTCCTAGAATCCTTGATCATCTTAGTGTTGACTGTATTCCCCATGAGGCCCTTGGCCTGTGAGTCAACCTCTACCTATTGTACCGCATCACTTCCTATTTCTTTGCTTTATCTTTCTCCATACCATCTACCAACTTTTTATTTATTAAATAATTACTTATCTGTTTTCTATGATAGCAGTTGCATTAAAACTATTTCTTGAATGACTGACTGAATGACTGAATGAATCTTTCCCCTTTCTTTGGATTCAAATAGACATTTCTAAAATTAAAATAAGGAAAATGTTTTCTTTTTTTTTTCTTTATTTTTTATTTTTTTGTTCTTTATTTTTTTTATTAAATCTTTATTGTTCAGATTATTACATTTGTTCCTCTTTTTTCCCCCCATAACTCCCCTCCTTCCAACCCCCACCCCACCCTCCGCCCTCACTCCCCGCCCACTGTGTTCATCCATAGGTGCACGATTTTTGTCCAGACTCTTCCCGCATCTCCCACACCCCTTTTCCCCCCAAGAATAGTCAGTCCATTCCCTTTCTATGTCCCTGATTCTATTATAATCACCAGTTCATTCTGTAAATCAGGTTATTTATTCACTTGATTCTTAGATTCATTTGTTGATAGATGCATATTTGTTGTTCATAATTTGTATCTTTACCTTTTTCTTCTTCTTCCTCTTCTTAAAGGATACCTTTCAGCATTTCATATAATACTGGTTTGGTGGTGATGAACTCCTTTAGCTTTTCCTTATCTGTGAAGCTCTTTATCTGACCTTCAATTCTGAATGATAGCTTTGCTGGATAAAGTAATCTTGGTTGTAGGTTCTTGGTATTCATCACTTTGAATATTTCTTGCCACTCCCTTCTGGCCTGCAAAGTTTCTGTTGAGAAATCAGCTGACAGTCGTATGGGTATTCCCTTGTAGGTAACTGAGTTTCTTTCTCTTGCTGCTTTTAAGATTCTCTCTTTGTCTTTTGCTCTTGGCATTTTAATTATGATGTGTCTTGGTGTGGTCCTCTTTGGATTCCTTTTGTTTGGGGTTCTCTGCGCTTCCTGGACTTGGAAGTCTATTTCTTTCACCAGGTGGGGGAAGTTTTCTGTCATTATTTCTTCAAATAGGTTTTCAATATCTTGCTCTCTCTCATCTTCTGGTACCCCTATAATTCTGATGTTGGTACGTTTGAAGCTGTCCCAGAGGCTCCTTACACTATCTTCGTATTTTGGGGTTCTTTTTTCATTTTGCTTTTCCGGTTGGGTGTTTCTCGCTTCTTCGCATTTCAAATCTTTGACTTGATTCTTGCACTCCTCTGGTTTGCTGTTGGGAGTCTGTATAATATTCTTTATTTCAGTCAGTGTATGCTTAATTTCTAGTTGGTCCTTTATCACACCATCGAGGGTCTCATTAGATTTCCTGTACAACTCAGCAAGTTTATCGACAGACTCTAGAAGCCTCTTGAGAGACCTCAAAAGTGTGGTTCTGAACTCAATATCCTCCCTTGATAGTTTTGTCCTGTTTCTTTGTCTCCGCATTTTTTACTCTTTCTTGGTACACCCCCTAGTGGTCTTTGTTGTAGTTAAGCCTTGATTGTTATAGTTAATACTAGAGGGATTTGACCTCCAGGCCGACTGGCTGTGCTAATCTAGCCTTTGCCTGAGGCTATCCAGCAAATGGCTCTGTGCAGGGCTTGGGCGGGGCGGGTCCCACGGGATCAACAGGGCGGAGGAGGGAGCAGTTATGGCTGCTCTCAGTCCGTCCCCAGGGGCTCTGCCTCTCTGTCCCAGCAACAGCTGCAAACCTCGGAGGGACCGTAGCCAGACAGTCCTGCTTCTCCCGTTTGAGTCTGGGTCCCTAGAGACTCGCCCGGATCTGGAGCTCAGAGTCTGAGGCTCCCTCCGGATTGAAACAGACAACCATGCCCTCAGCCACCAGCCCGCGCCGCGCGCACTCCGCACCTTAGTATTTTACTTCAGCACTCCTCCTCCTCTGATTCTCGGTTCCTCCTAGTTGTAGAACTTCCATTCAGCCAGCCTTCCTGTGGTTCTGGATGATGTCTGTTCCGTCTTTTAGTTGTATTTTTGAAGTGGTTGTTAGAGGCAGCGAACTCCGGTGTTAACCTATGCCGCCATCTTGGTTTCTTCCAGGAAAATGTTTTCTTAAAAGAGGAGGATTTTATGGAGCTCCAAGGGACAGTGTATAATATCTTCTTGTATTATTGAATAAACCTTAAGGAACAGATATATTTCTCGTACATGAACCAGGAATTTTTTGTACCATTTATGTTACTGATCACATCATGCTCCTAAATATGAGAATGGTTTTGTTTATTGACTTGGGAAGTTTTGCTGCTTCTGGGTTTCTGTTAGACTATAGTACTTAGTACTGCCTGGATTTGCCTCAACTGTGTTCATATAGAATCCTTCATATTGGTGTAGATATGTATAAGGTATCACACAAGTAATGACTCTTTGGCTCAGGACTTTTAAAATTTAAATTGATAGACCATAGTAGCTTGTTCATTCAGACCAAAAATTTAAATTGTCCCCATCTTCTGAGTTGTATTAAACCTTTAGAGTATTGCTATGAGATCATAAAGGTATTTGGCAAAGAGCTGAAAATGGAGAAAAAGGGTCTGTTAAGGGCTGTATCAATTTAATCGGCAATTTCACTCTTACATACAAATGAGCCAATGTTCTGAGAATCTTGGCATTTTCCTTTCAGCTACAAAGAAATAGGAGACAGAAATTAATTACTTTATCCTTAAAATCTTGCAGATGCGTTTTGTTTTAGAAAGAGGACATTTACTTATTCTTCAGGTTTTTCTAGTAGTAAACACTTTTTTAATGACAAAGAATGCATAAGTGTTCTATTGTAACACTGGATAGCAGGAAAAATAAAAGATTTAAAAGGAGAAGACAGATTAGTAATTTTGAAATCAGAGCTCATGGATAACCTAACACAATATCACCATTAACTAATATTGATGGGTGCTTAATATATCTAATATTTCTGTACCCTTTCATAACAATTCAGGAAGGAGAGGCATTAGTTTTGTATGATATCCTTTTAACTTCTTGATCAGCAATTTCATATTTCTGGAAAATATGAGATATGCTGTCTTTTAGAATCTTATTTGGCATGGTCTTTAAAATTAGAATAACTGTGTTTTTTTAGGGATTCAGTCTGGATTATATGTCCTTAATACCATTATATGACAAATAGTGGGGTACATTGATGTATACTAGTTGTTCTATGGTTGAAAAGGGTAAAAATTAAAACCATAAAAGGAAGATGCTCTATAGCAGTGGTTCTCAACCTTCCTAATGCCGTGACCCTTTAATACAGTTCCTCATGTTGTGGTGACCCCCAACCATAAAATTATTTTCGTTGCTACTTCATAACTGTAATTTTGCTGCTGTTATGAATCGTAATGTAAATATCTGATATGCAGGATATATTTTCATTGTTACAAATTGAACATAATTAAAGCATAGTGATTAATCATAAAAACAATATGTAATTATATATGTGTTTTCCGATGGTCTTAGGCGACCCCTGTGAAAGGGTCATTCGACCCCCAAAGGGGTCTCGACCCACAGGTTGAGAACCACTGCTCTATAGGCTTCTGATGTGGTATACCTAAATAAATTTTCAGTGAGAAGACTGCATCTATTCCAGTGATGGCGATTTTGAGCTCGGTGTGTCAGCATTTTGAAAAACCCTATCTTAGCTCTGGTGCCGTGTCACATATAGAAATTTTTTGATATTTGCAACCATAGTAAAACAAAGACTTATATTTTTGATATTTATTTTATATATTTAAATGCCATTTAACAAAGAAAAATCAACCAAAAAAATGAGTTCGCGTGTCACCTCTGACACGCATGTCATAGGTTCGCCATCACTGATCTATTCTGTCCTCAGATCATCTTTGGGAAAAAACAGTCAAGCAAAAATTGTTGTTAAATAATATATAGATACTAGGGGCCTGGTGCACAAAGATTTGTGCACTGGGGGTGGGTCCCTCAGCCCGACCTGCACCCTCTCCAATCTGGGAGCCCTCAGGGGAGCCCTCTCCATTCCGGGAGTTTCTGTCTGTCTTTGTAATCATATGAACGAATTGTCTGAGACCCCCAACCCAGTTTGGTTTGTTGCTCACAGAATAATAGAGGCATTTTTTTTTTTTGCTCCATTGGTGGAGATTTCCTGGAAGTTTTAGGATATCTTCCCTTTCATTTTTGCTTGACACTCTGATTTTACTTATGTCTCTCACCTTTGCTTTCTCTCCATCCCCCACCGCAACAGTAACTTGCTCCAGGCTCACTTTTCTCTAGTGCAGCTGTTCTCAACCTGTGGGTCGCGAACACTGAAAATACATCCTGTATAGCAGATATTTACATTATGATTCATAACAGTAGCAAAATTACAGTTATGAAGTAGCAACAAAAATAATTTTATGGTTGGGGTCACCACAACATGAGGAACTGTATTAAAGGGTCGTGGCATTAGGAAGGTTGAGAACCACTGCTCTAGTGTCTAGGAGATCCATCTGCCACCAGAACTACGATGCCCAGCATTCCTGGTGCTCCCTGCACTCTACGTTTTCCCTTCCTGCTCTGTCTTCATCCCATGGCTTCCCACTCTGCCACGTACCCCCAAGCCTCTGGCTTTTCTGCTCTGCTCTCCACCCAGTGGCTTGGGGGAGCGACCAAGGAAGCCACATCCCCCCAAGCTGCCGGCTCTCCCTCTCTGCTCTCCGCCCGGCACCTGTGTATGCAAATTAACCCACCATCTTTGTTGGGTTAATTTGCATATTCACTCCTGATTGGCTGGTGAGCGTAGCGAAGGGATGGTCAATTTACATGTTTCTCTCATTATATACGATCTCTCATCTTAGCACAACTTCTCTGCAGAGCTTGCTTCCATTTTCAGGCTTCTTTATTTTTCTTTGAAATATAAGTTGACTTAAAATCTACTTTCTTAAGAAGCACCAGTGAAGGGCTTAGAGATTTTCTTAATAATGTATATCTCTCTTGCTATCTAGGAATCAATTTAAACTTTATATTATACACCTCTCTTCAAAGTGCTATCTGCATATGGAACAGTGCCAAATATATTAACATGTTCCTAATGTAGACTAGAAATTCTACTTATGGTAAAATTTTGTAGGTCTGTATCACAATTTGACTTTACCCTGTTCCCAATTTTGCTTCCTCTTTTTTCTTCTCAAATGTTAGAACTTGGTTGCAGAAACCCCCAAATTGCAACATTACTTGCTTATCTCTAAATTCTCTTCCAAATCTGATTAGGCTTCTGATATCTTCTACATATAGATTCTCTGGCAAAAACACAGTTTCCTCTTATCCCTTCATTACTAATATCACAAAAACAGAAGATGACTTGGCCTTCAACAATATGAACTATCATGAGAATCACATCTGTCATACTTCTTTATATAGTCACCATGGTGGGAATGCTTCATAATTGTTAAAATAGTACACAAGCAAAAGTGAGTTATATCACTTTTGATACTTGCATCTACTTTCCTTCCTGACCATATCCATCTGCTACTTTCATAAAATGATCCAAGAATGAAAATTGTGGATAAGGGAACTCTGCCGGAAGCCAATTCCAGCATGTCATAATTGCAAGAGTTTCATCAAAAGGTTGATGGAACTTGGTGATTCAACAAGGGCTGAGTCACATATGTTGTCACCTGTTGGGAATGAATGGCTGAGGGCATTTCCCCAAACCTGAAAAGGGATGATTGTTTGCTGCCAGACAGCTCAGGGCATCTTAATCTACATGTTATTGCCTCCTCCTGGCCAAACACCTGAACAGCCATAGGTGATTCTTCCAATCTGACAATGGACTCTGTATAGGAAACCGGACCCTTTGATGTGTATATCTCTACCTCGCCTCAGGACAATTTGTGTTAATAAAAAGCATGGGGTCCTGAGACGAGGAGACCTTAGTTTCTTTACCTAGGCTCCTCTGACCCCAAATGCCTTTCAAAATTATGTTTCGTCTCTGGAGTCTTACTTAAGTTACACCAGCCCCTTTTCCAGGTTGCTGAACCCTTCTTAATGCCAGAACAAGAACCCCGGCAGAACTCCAAGGGCCAATATCCTATATAATAAGAGCCTAATATGCTAAGTGTCCAGTCGTCTGGTTGGCTATTCAACCAATCAAAGCGTAATATGCTAATGATATGCTAAAGTCGCTCAACTGCTTACTATGATGTGCACTGACCACTAGGGGGCAGACAGTCAACTGGTTGACCAGTCGCTATGATGTGCACTGACCACCAGGGTGCAGACGCTCCAACTGGTAGGTTAGGTTGCTGTTGGGGTCCAGCCAATCGGGACTGAGTGAGTTGGGCCAGACATGCCCTGGAGTCCTCCCACGGTCCCTACCCAACCCCGACTGTGCACCGGTGGAGTCCCTCAGCCTGGCCTGTGCCCTCTCACAATCTGGGACCCCTTGAGGGATGTCGGAGAGCTGGTTTTGGTCCAATCCCGCAGGCCAGGATGAAGGGACCCCAATGGTGCACGAGTTCATGCACCAGGCCTCTAGTCTTAAAATAAACAATGAAAAAATGAGTGCAAATTGTCAAAATCAACTTTTTTGGAATTCGTAAATAAGCAAATATTTACAGGAATCAGGCAATAACTGAATAAAGAAAAAGGTGACTTAAACGTGGATGTAGAGCTCTGTGGTGTTTTAATTAGCCTTTCAACATTCCCCTCCCTAGCATAGCAGTTACTTTAAAGACAGCATTCACATTCTTGGTGTAGGCTCCTATTTTCAGAGGGAGCAGAGTAGAGCTTATTCCTAAGAACTTGTATGTGTCTGCTTTGACCTAACTGACGGTTCCTTAAAGGCCTGACACAAGGGTTTGTTTGTTTTCCTAACTCAGAACTCTCTCAGTGCAGAAAAGTCCTAAACACAGGGTGTTTGTCAAAACAAACAAACAAACACTGTAAGGCAAGTGAACAATCTGCTGCTGCCTGGAGCAAAATATTACAATTAGAGGAAACAATAGACATATTGAAAGCCTGAGTGGAAAATCTGGGGAGTGAGTTAATTTGAAGAATAAAATAATTGAAAAGCTCCCACAAATAATAGGGAATCTGAAAAGTCATGTTTATGGTCATAGAAAACCTGTGAAGGCCTTAAGTTTTCACCTGTGGCTGATCTTTAGGCTCAGCCCAATTCAGAAGTGAAAGCTAAGGTAGTGTTAAGAGAGTGGCTAAGTATTGAGGGAGTGTCCAATACAGATCGAATTTGCAAAGACTAGGAGTTTTTTTTTTTTTCCTGTTTTAAAAAAATTTTTTTTTTAGTCCAGCCAGTTTAGCTCAGTGGTGGAGCATTGAGCCAGGAACCAAGAGGCCACCGGTTCAATGCCTGTTCAGGGCACATGCTAGGGTCTTTCTGCAGCTAGGGTTCAGGAATCGAGAAGGGGCTGTGTATAAATGGATAAACTAGACAAGAAATATAAATTTGGAAGGCATTTTGGGGGAGCCAGGAGAGGCTTAGCTCTAGTGACTAAGCTCTCCAAATCTCCGGACCCATGGCTTTTTATTAACACATTTTGCCCTTTAGCAAAGCAGATATACATATCAAAAGTAAGATCCAGTAAACAATAAAGGATCATCAGGTTAGGGGAATTGCCTTTGGCTGTTCCAGCAGCAGGTAACAATATGCAGATTTTCAGTCCTGATGAAAGAGTCCATTCAACCTTTTGAGGACTTCTTGTATTTATTATGACCTGCTGGACTTAGCCTCCAGCAGGCATATGCCTGGGTTGTGGGCTTGATCCCCTTGGGGGGGGGGGGGCAGGAGGCAACCAATCGATGGTGTTTCTCTCTCATAGATGTTTCAATCTCTCCCTCTCCCTTCCTCTCTCTCTAAAAAATCAGTAAGATATGTTAAAAATTTATTTTTTATTTTTTAATTATATTTGATGTACAATATTATATTAGTTTCAGGTGCACAATGCAATGATTTGACATTTATATAACTTATATAGTGATCGTTCTGATAAATCTAGTACCCATCTAACACCATACATAGTTGTTACAATATTGATTATGTTCCCTTTGCTTACTTTATATACCCATTACTACCAATTAGTACTTTTTAAAAAATTTTATTTTTTTCAATTACAGTTTATATTCAGTATTACTTGTATTAGTTTCAGGTGTATGGCATATTGGTTAGACAATCATATACTTTACAAAGTGTTCTCCCTGATATTTCCAATACCCACCTGGTACCATACATAGTTATTACAATATTATTGACTATATTCCCTATGCTATACTTTACATCCCTATGGCTATTTTGTAACTACCAATCTGTACTTCTCAATCTCCACTTTTTTCACCCAGCCTCCCAACCCCCTCCCCTCTGACAGCTATCAGTTTGTTCTTTGTATCTATGAGTCTGTTTCTGCTTGCTCATTTATTTTGTTTTTTAGATATAAGTGAAATCATATGGCATTTGCCTTTCTCTATCTGACTTATTTCACTCAGGACAATATTGTCTAGGCCAGTGGTCGGCAAACTGCAGCTCGCAAGCCACATGCGGCTGTTTGGCCCCTTGAGTGTGGCTCTTCCACAAAATACCATGTGCGGGCACATGCGCAGAAGTCGGTATTTTGTGGAAGAGCCACACTCAAGGGGCCAAACAGCCGCATGTGGCTCGCAAGCTGCAGTTTGCCGACCACTGGTCTAGGCTGATCCATGTTGTTGCAGATGGCAAGATTTCATTCTTTTTTATGGCTGAGTTCTATCCATTGCATATATGCACCCCCTTCTTTATCCATTCATCTACTGATGTACACTTGGGTTGCTTCCATATCTTGGCTATTGTAAATGCTGCAATGAACATATGGATATATATGTCCTCTGCCCAGTTTTTAATTGGATTGTTGTTTTTGGTGTTGAGTTGTCTGAGTTCTTTATAAATTTTGGACATTGCCTTTGTGCTGGAAAAGCAGTGTTAACCAGCTGGTAGAGCCTGGGCAGGCGGTCCAAGCCTGGGATTGGTCGAAGGCTCATCTCCGCAGGCTCCTTTATCCACTCCTTTTTTTCCTCAGGGACTATTAACATTTTCTAGAATCTGAGTTTCTGTCTTAGATGTTCACTTTAAAAAATTATAAGGGAACAATTATTTTTTTTCCTGCTTATAGAAGTTACTTATGTCTGTGTAGGGTTGTCACAGCAGGATGAACTCCCACCCCCATGCAGTCCTGGGAAGGATGCAGCCTTGGATTTGGTGGGGTGATTCTCAGAGGCTGCAGCACTAGAGCACAGGGGGTGGGTGGTATGAGGCAGTGGCATGAGGTGTGGGGCTGGCGCCAGGGATGGAGGTGCTGCCCCTGGCCCTGCCACTCCCGCTGGAGTTCCTTGCCTTGCTCTGTCCATGCTGAAGTCTTCGCCTGAACCCCCCCTTCCCCGCCCCCAGGACGTTCCCGCAGATACTGGCCTCTTTGTGCCTAGCATCAGTGAGGCTGGAAGATGGCCTGGATACTCAAGATGGACGAGGTGATCGAGTCCAGATTGGTGCACAACTTCAATGCCAACCTCTCTGGCATTGGGCAGGAGCTAGACACTAGCGCCTACAGCATGAGTTATGTCTTGGCTTGCCCATCTTCAAGCAGGAAGATTCCAGCCTTGCTATGGAAGGTGAACCTATCCCCCCTCTTCCTTTTCAGTATGTGATGTGTGTGCTGCAGTGTCTCCAGTAGTAAAACTGCATGATGAAATGCTAACTTACCTGAACCAAGGTCAGTCTTATGAAATACGGATGCTGGAAAATCAGAAATGGGAGATATGCCTGAGATCATTGGAAATTTGGTAAAGAGTATCTTAAAGGTTATATTCCATGATAGACAGTATACAGAGCATTAACAACTTGAAAGTTAAAAGTGGAATCGCCCAGGAGAAAGACTTCTTGATTTAGAAATTCCTGTGTCTGTGGGAATAATTGACACAAGGACAAATCCAAGCCAGTTAAATGCAGTTGAATTTCTGTGAGATCCTGTGAAACACACATCTGCTTTCATTCAGGTGCACTGCATCAGCACAGAATTTACTGCATGGAAGCAGGGAGGTGAAAAGGGAGTGTCTTTTAGCATCCAGGTAGACAGCTTTAAGCAGAATGAAAATGGAGAACACATAAATCATCTACACTCAGCTAGCTGCCAAATCAAAGTTTTTAAGCCTAAAAGTGCAGACTTGAAACAAAAAAATGACTGAGAGAAGATGGAGAAGAGAACTCCTCACGAAAAGGAAAAGTATCAGGCATCCTATGATACCACAGTCCTCACAGTGTTCTCCATGGCCAGATACTCCCACATGCTATGTGCTAGATACCCCCAGGCTATGTGAACAATAGCCCCTCTACAATGCCCCCTTTACCTCCCCACAGAGGAGCACTTGCAGTGTCCCCGACAGTAATTCTTCCCCAAATCATCAGGGAGATGGAGTTTCACAGACTTCTAGTGAACAACTTCAGCCTTCAGACACAACCCAGGAAACAGCAGTGGCTGCTCAAAAACAGATTCTCTTCCTACACAAGACTGTTTTCCAATTTTTCAGTTGCTGACTTATTAAAACTGACAAAAGAAGATTTAGTCCAAATTTGTGGTACAGCGGATGGAATTCAGCTCTATAATTCACTGAAGTCAAGGTCGGTTAGGCCACGCTTAACCATCTATGTCTGCCAGGAGCAGTCGGGTAGCAGCAGGTTGCAGGCACTGGAGCTGAGAATGGCTGTGGGACACCCTCCGTTTATCATTCAATCTACTTGGAAGAAATGGTTGCCCTAGAAGTTGCTCGAAAACTTGTGTTGCTGTTTAATATTCCTTTCTACCAAAATAACCAGGTTTACAGGCAGGGTCCTACTGGTATTCACATTTTTGTTAGAGACCAGTTGGTTCAGAACTTTTAGGATGAGATTTTTTTTTTTTATTCTCCACAGTAAAAGTTGAAAATAGTGGTGGTATCCACATAATTTTGAGGTGATTGATGTCTTATGTAGTCTGAACTATATTTAGTTCCAAATAAAGTCACACTTAAAAGTGTGTGAATACTGAATCCAAGAAGTCTTGGGATTAGAAACTACTGTATGAAATATTTCATATTGGAAACACAAGATGACCTTTCTAATGAGCTGTATGAGAGGTGAATCGCCTCACTGTCGCTGCCATAGCCACACATCCTTGTGAGTGTAGGCACATCCGGACAGCACGTGTGCTTGAAGGCCAGGGTGCCGGCAGGGCTGCCTGCTTCTCTCGCAGAGGCCCATAGATAGAGTTCCTAGAAGCAGCCTTTGCTGTATTTTTCCACTGAATGCAGTTTGGAAATGAGTATAAAAACGTACTTGTGGATATTTACCTTCCTGTGCCAGTTTGGCCTTTATCGCCTGAACCTTCTGCTGACCTGGAGCTGTGGGACAGTGCTGTTGTGGAGCCAGCATGGAATCTACAGAGAGATGTGATGCATTGATACCGTGATTGGTGGTCAGGTTTGGCACCTTCTCAGAAGAAATTTATGAGTGTGAGTCTTATGTAATCATGCCAGATTGGGGAAGAGCCAAGCAGGAAGACAGCTGGAAGGAAGCTGCATTATCAAGAGTACCTTGGTGAGAGGATCAGTGTAAATCTTAATAAGTACAAAGACTTTTGTGCTTTGCTTTGTCACAGATTTATTGAAAAGCTTTTTACTTCTGCTTCCATTTTTAGCTTTTTGTTTCTGGTGTTCATTTTTGAAGCCCCATTGCCCTTTAAACTTATGTGTTTTTCTTTCTCTTTTCCCCCATCCCTCTGTCTTCGACTGCCCTTCCTAACTCACCTGGCACCATCCCCTTAAACATTTTTAAAGCTCTATCCTAGACATTGAAAGTAAGTGACCTAAGCAGGAGAAAAAGTATAGTTTCTGACTTGGTGTTAAGGGGTCTTTGTTCAACAAGTTGAAATTATTCTTGGAACATTACACATCATAAATCAAATACTAAATTGTACCATGAAAATTCCTTACACTTCTGAAATATTGAGCTTTAGTGCAATCATGAGTAAATATTCTGGTATTATTTAGAAGCTTTTTTATATACCTCATAATAGTTTCTTTTTATGTAAAAAGATTGCCTCTTTCACAAAACCAAATGCTTGTCTACCAGTATGCTTTTCAAAGGGAACCCATTGTTTTCGCAAATTTTCCTACTATCTTTAACTCTTCCCTTCACGCAAAGCGTTTCCCAAAATTCATCAGCAAGCATTTTTGAGGTCTCTGGTGTAGCACACCCAATTTGTTTTTAAACTTCACTTCCATTTTAATTATAGCATCTCTGTCCATTTAACTAGGTGTCTTGGTTTTGAATGTATTATTTGATCCTTATCTTTGTTCAGGCAGAAGTAGGAAGGAGTAAGTTTGAATTTAAAATCTTTCCCAGAAGATAAACTACTTCAGTGGGTAAAAGCTTTGACATTTTATTTTATTCGTAAAGGAGTTTGTCTGATACAACGAAACACTGTGTGTAAATATTTCTATCTTTGTTTTAAAAATATCTATAACTCCTATAGACCCTAAAGTAGGAGTGCCATCCGTTCTGTCATTTTCCCTTTAGGCTTTTGTATGACCACATGTCTTCTGTACCAATCACTTGGGAAAGAAGTGAGCTTCTATTAATTGTTTTAGTTTTGCTTGTCTATTTAGCATTCATTTTTTGAGTCTCAAGATTTATGGAGCAATAAATGCCATTTAATGCTGTGTGCTATTTTGAATTCCTCACCGGGTTTTAGAAATGGGGTAAAATAATTAAAAGCTCATCAAACTTGAAATTACACCAAGTGGTGTTGAGCATTATTCTGTCCCAGTGAAACAAGTTAAGTTATGGTGCCAGCAAATTTGCTACTTTTATTTTTAAATCCTCACCCGAGGATAAGGTTATTGATTTTAGAGAGAGAGGAAGAGAGAGAGAGAGAGAGAGAGAGAGACCGAGAAATATCCCTGTGAGAGAGAAACATCAATTGCTTGCCTCTTGAATATGCCCCAACCGGGAACCAAACCTTAACCTAAGTACATGCCCTGACTGGGAATCGAACCTATGACCTTTTGGTGCACAAGTGTATACTCTAACCAACTGAGCCACAATCGGCCAGGGCACTATTTTTTTTTTAATAGAATGTATACATTTCAGTATAATAAATGTTTTCTGATTGTTTTGGAAAAAAAGTATTATTATTATTATTTTATTCTTTCCCATCATCATTTACCCCCTCTATGCTCTCTCCACCCTTCCCTCCCCCCATCATCATATTTTCTCCATGTTTAGGAGTTCTCTTTTTTTTTTCTTTTTTTGCTCAATCCCTCCACACTGCCCCCGCTAACACCTACCCCCCACCAGAGTTGTCTGCCTATTCTCTATCTATGACTCTGTCTCTGTTTCAATTTGTTCATTAAATTCCACACATGACTGACGGATATTAACCCCTTATCAGATGTATCATTGGGGAATATCTTCTTTCATTCAGTGGGTTCTCTTTTCATTTTGTTGATAGCTTCATTTGCTGTACAAAAACTTTTTAGTTTAATGTAGTCCCATTTGCTTATTTTTTCTTTTGTTTCCCTTGCCCAAGGAAATATACTAGTATTAGAAAAAATATTACTAAGAGAAATGTGTGAGATTTTACTGCCTATGTTTTCTTTTAGGATGTTATGGTTTCAAGTCTAACATTTGTCTTTTCTTTTTAATCATCACCCGAGGATATGTTTTTATTGATTTTAGAGAAGGAGAGAGGGAAGAGGAAGGGAAGGAGGGTAGGAGGTAGGTAGGTAGGGAGGGAGGGAGAGAGAATATCATCAATGTTAGAGAGAAACATTGATCAGTTACCTCCGGTATGTGTCCCAACTGGGTATCAAACCTGCAACCTAGGTATGCACCCTGACCAGGAATTAGACCTGCAGTCTTTTGGTGTATGGAGTGATGTGCCAGTCAACTTACCCACCTGGCAAGGGCTAACATTTAAGTCTGTAATCCATTTTGAGTTTATTCTTGTGCATGGTGTAAGAAGGTGGCCTAGTTTCATTTTTTTGCACATATCTGTCCAATTTCCCCAACACCATTTATTGATTAGATGGTCTTTGCCCCATTGTACTAATATATTCTTGCCTCCTTTGTCAATTATAATGACCATAAAGGCTTAGGTTTATTTCTGGGCTCACTGTTCTCTTCCATTCATCTGTATGCCTGTTCTTATGCCAGTACCATGCTGCTTTGATTACTGTAGCCTTGTATCTCATACTTTGTTCTTCTTTCTCAACATTGCTGTGGCTATTTGGGGTCTTTTATGGTTCCATATAAATTTTTGGATCATTTGTTCGACTTCTGTAAAATACATCATTGGTATTTTGATAGGAATTGTGTTGAATCTAGAAATTGTTTTGGGTAGTATGGCTTTGAGTATTTTCTGATTAGATATGGATCATGCAAAAAACTTCATACTTTATGAGTAGGAAGCAATTTATAGAGTCATCTTGCATATTAAGTAGAAAAATAATCACTAGGAATGTACTGTGCACTGATTATGTGCTTAGAACTGTGCTAGATGCTACTACATTAGGAGAAAAAATAACCAAACCAAAGACAACGTTCTTCATTTCTTGACTTTCTTACTCTGAATTCCTAAATCAATGAAAGTAACATCTCTCATTTGACAATAAGTTATATTGGTGTCTTGGGTATATTTACTTTTTCCTTTTGTCAACTTCAAAGACTGCATCAGTCCTAGGGTAAAGTGAAAAGTAAAGTGAATCTATCCCAGATACAGACAACTGATGGAAATCTCATTTAGGGGCAGCAGGGCAGGAGGGGAGTTCCTTGCAATCACAAGATCACCCAGCCACTGTATAATAAGCACACACACAGAAAACTATTGTGGTTAAATTAGAAATGCTTCCAGGGAGGGAATAAAAATGATTTTCATATTTGTTTCTTGCTCTAATGCTGGTTTCATAAGAGGGATGAAAATCTTGACTTCCAGGGCTGGAGTTATTCACCTGTTCTAGAAGTATGATGTTGTCATCTTAGGTTCTAGCTAATGCTTGCTGCAAAAGTTGTGAAGGAACGTCCTGAAAATAGTTGTAGAGACTGATCAAATTTGCTAAAGTTTAATTTTCCTCCTATTCTGGGCTGCCAGGTTTCAAATTGAAAGGGGAGGCCCAGCACTGAATCTAATTTTTAAAAGCGCCTAATGGAATCTTAGCTTTCCAATAGATAATCCATAAAAATATTTATTAAAATGTTAAGCAGAGGTATTTTCTTATTTAAGGTGGTTAATTATTCCAGGTAAGATATATTAACTATAATGCAGTGGCAGAGAAAAATTACAAAACAGTCTTGGATTTATAAATTGAGGTAAGGGATTAGTAGATTGGATGATTCTTTCTAAAATCTATTATTGAGCTCTTCTATTTATTTCATGGATCCATTCCTCATTTGTCGGTGAGCACATATAACAATAAAAGTATATAAAAAATGGTTCCTGCCCATGTATGGAAGAATTTTTCTTACTTGTTCTCATCCTTACAAATGCACATTTTCCCTCTGTTTAAATAAAACTCCAATTTCTATTTAAATGTGTGTTTATGCATTATCCACCTGCTATCTTGCTCTTTTAAGTCATTTACCTCCTGTCTCACAGGTTTCTTAGAAACATTTTGGGAAGTGGTATTTAAACTCCCCTACCTTGCCCTTCTTTTACTTACTACCTTTAATTCTCACGACTCACAATTTTAGTCTGAGATGAAGAATATCATGTAACCTACATTTCTCTAATCTGACTCATTTTTTATCACTTTCATATCACTTTCCCACATGATCCATAGTTACCCTGACACAGTTTGTACTTTTTTCTAAATGAAATTTGTTTCTTGTCCCATTCTCTTTTCAATGCCTGGCAGAGGACAGGCTTTCCTGAAAGCACAGCTGCTTGGCATTATCTGTGCTTATTGGTGACCCAGAGAAAGGGTGTGTTTTAATCACTTATTTACTCCTTTAGTGAGGGAGGAATTTTCTCCCTAGGGCAGTGGTTGGCAAACTCATTAGTCAACAGAGCCAAATATCAACAGTACAACAATTGAAATTTCTTTTGAGAGCCATATTTTTTAAACTTAAACTATATAGGTAGGTACATTGTTATTAACTTAATTAGGCTTAGGAAGAGCCACACTCAAGGGGCCAAAGAACAGCATGTGGCTCGCGAGCCGCAGTTTCCCGACCATGGCCCTAGGGTATGGGTAAACACACTTAACACTGGACAGATGATATGGGCAGTAGTTAAATGTTACATTATTACAGCCCAGGGGAGGAGCACACAACATAACACACAGAGCCACACGGGGAGGCAGGTGTTATAGTATTAAGAGGGTGTGGTGCTCCCCTCCCCCAGTTTCCACAGGAGGCTGTGCTTGGCTTGTTTGAATAATTCTGTGGGCTGGCTAGGAACTGAAATCCACTACTCAGGGATAAGCAAGAACTGTACCTGGTCTCCTTGATAAGGAGGATTTTTTGGCTAAAGGTGGTTATTTGTGGGAATATACTAGGGAGGTGAACTTGCCTAGACCATTTGAAGCCCTCCGAGTTTCACCACATGTCAAGGCAGCACATAATATTGGGCCTTAATTTTAAGCCTATACCACAGGGTATAAGCAACCAAAGTGGGCAATGGAAATCCGAGTTTCACCACATGTCAAGGCAGCACATAATATTGGGCCTTAATTTTAAGCCTATACCACAGGGTATAAGCAACCAAAGTGGGCAATGGAAAGGGGAAGGGTAAAATAAGGACCTGTGGAAGAAAGTTTGTTGACCTGAGATTTGACTTGTTGGGTAGTTGAAGGCCTGAGAACAACACTTTTGTGGGTGATAGCTGATCTTCATCCCTCCCATCCAGGCAGGAGTTTGGGCTGGTTGTAGAATTGGACACAACTATCCTTTTTTCTCTGGTTCTACCATGGGGAATTAAATTAGATTAAGTTTTGGTATCTAAAACTTGGGTATCCTTTGTCTGGAACTTGCTGTTTCTGACAGTGTCCATATTCTATAACCTCAGTCTTGTAGCTGCTATGATTACCCCCACTTACCCCTCATTAAATATTGTAGTTCCATCTCTTTTCTCCTGTGGGCAGTCTTTCTGGGCCTCCTGAGGTGACAATTAGCTAAATTTAGGAATCAATTTGTGCTTATGTGCTAATAAGAGAAGGCAATGGGTTCACATTCCCTTCCCAGGGGGCATATGTACATTTAAATGGTGCTTTACAGAATACTTTCCCTAACTCTGCTAATCAGATGAAAAATTAGTACTACTCTATGGTTTGATACCCAGGATATGGTCTCAAGCTACTGGATTCAGATCCGAATCTATAATTGCTATTGTGACCTTGCAAAAGCTGCTTAACACTTTTCTGTGCTTTAGTTTCCACATATGAAAAATGAGGGTGATAATAGCTAACACATATCAAGCAGTTAGTATGTGCAGGTGCTGTGCATGCTAAATTTCATTTGATCCTTACATGTCTATGAAGTGCAGGTATATTGCGCTTTATTGCACTTCCCAGATTTTTTTTTTTACAAATTGAAGGCAAGACCTTTTACCAGAAAAAAAGATTATGACCTTCTTTATTGCAATACTTGCTTTTTTATAGTGGTCTGGAACTGAACTCACAATATCTCTGAAGTATGCCTGTAAGTATCATTGTTACTCCTATTTTCACACATGAGAAAATTGTTAGTATATCTAATCTTTATGATCTCATAATTAGAATAATAACTAACATTTACTGAGTACTAAACTGTATGCTAAAAAAATATTCTAAATGCTCAATACACATCTCACTTAATCTCTACAACTGCTAAGTATATTTTCTGAATAATACAGCAAGTCAATTCTCCTAGGTCCAATTTACTCATTAGCATAGTGGTTCTCAACCTTGGCTGCACATTAGAATCACCTGGGAATCTTTTTAAAATCCTGATTTCTGGGCCTCATCCTCTGGAAATTCTGTTTCTTTGTTATGGGGTAAGCCCACAACATTAGTAACAAACAGAATTTCTGGAGGATGAGGCCCAGAAATCAGGATTTTAAAAAGATTCCCAGGTGATTCTAATGTGCAGCCAAGGTTGAGAACCACTGCATTAGCAGAACAGGGATAATAGTACTCACCTTTTAAGGTTGAGATAGCAGTTTTACAACCTCATGAAGCTGCAGGGAAGATAAGATGAGGTAACATGGGGAAAGCTTAAGCACGTAGTACATGCTCAGTAAATAGTAGCTACTATTTAATTCTTTAGTTTACTTCCCCTGGGAAGGGGCTGGATGTGTCAATGGTTACTTGCATCCACATTTTATACAAGACATTTTATTCTTCCACTTCCTATTTCTATACAGACAAACATTCCTCTGGCATGCTTATTAAAGAGAAGCCACAGCTCACAACTTCCACATGAACCATTTACTTGTATAGTAGCTGCTGCATTTTCACTAATGGATGCAATCATTATTTAATAACAAATTTTACACAAAATACCTGAAAATATATCTTCTGAGTGTTTCAAGAATAGGTCATGGTTCTATTTTGAGAATGGGCCATGGTACTGGTAGAATGTTGATGAAAGCATTTATTGAATGTAATGTAACATGTTACTCATGCTCACCATGGAATTATATATGAATAATACTTAAGTGCTTACTTTGTGCCAGATGCCATAAGATGTTTGACATAATTAGATATTTATGTCTCCTACTCCTCACAGCCATCCCCTGAGCTAGTTATTATCACCTATTTTACAGAGGAGAAAATAGAGACTTAACAAGATTAATTAATGATGTTATAAAGCTTGTAAATCACTAGTAATTCTATCAACCTTAAAAGCCTGAACAACTGCCCTAGCCAGTTACTCAGTGGTTGGAGCATCGGTCCGCAGACTAAAGGGTCTCGGGTTCAGTTCTAGTCAAGGGCATGTACCTTAGTTGCAGGCTCAATCCCTGCCCCATTTGAGGCAAGTTTAGGCAACCAATGGATGTATATCTATCTCTCACATCAGTGTTTCTCTCTCTCTCTCTCTCTCTCTCTCTCTCTCTCTCTCTCTCTCTTTCTCCCCCTCCCTTCCACTCTCTAAAAAAAAAGCAATGGGAAAAATACCTCGGGATAACAACAATAACAAAAAGCCTAAGCAGCTACTTCTCTTCCCTTCATTCCAGTCTTGGCTTGTTTCTGATCTACTTTCCGATATATAGTGTTATGTACCAGTATGAGCTCTCAAAAAATAAAATTATCATCTTTCTTTTACAAAAGAAATATAAGAAATTTCTCTCTCGGTCCCTGAGAATATTGTTAAAATTTATTTTTAAGCCTATAAATTAAGAATCACAAAAGGTATAACAGATTTTTGTTGTTTTATGTTACAATGATTTAATTTGGTTTGTCTTAAAGAGTATTCTGAAGGGAACATTAGACCTTTTGAATAATCTTTGAAAAAACAGTTTTATGTCCAAATATGTTTGGAAAATTCTGCATATTTTATCCTCTTATTGGAGCTTGATAATATCAATTAATGTTTTAAAAGATATGAGAGGTCTTGCAGTAAAGATATCTGTTTAATTATATGTGATTTGTGATTTTTTAATTTGTTTTGTGTATTTTTTGTTCCTGTTTCTTTACTTCTGCCTTCTTTTGCTTGCATTGTTTTTGGGTTATTTTCCTAGTGATTGCCATATGGATTACAATCAGCATGTTAACTTAAAACAATATATTTAATATTAATACCAACTTAATTTCAATAGTATATAAAAAAACTTTGCTTCTATATAGCTTCATTTCCTACACCCTCATTTGTGCTTTTATTGTCACACAAATTACATCTGTGTGTCAAGCAGATTTGTAATTATTGCTTCATGAAATGTCTTAGTTTCTCCTTCATTAAAAAATACTTTTGCTGGCTATAGAATTCTTTGTTGACAATCTTTTTCTTTCAGCCCTTTGAATATATCATCCTATTGCCTTCTGGCCTCTGGTTTATGATGAGAAATTGTCTTATTGAGGATCCTCTGTACATGATGAATTGGTTGCCTCTTTCTGTTTTTAAGATTTTATGTCTTTAGACAGCTTTATTTTGATGTGCCTTGACATAGCTTTTTAAAAAGATTGTCCTACTGGGAGTTTGTTGAGCCTCTTAAATATCAGAGTAATGTTTTTAATCAAATTTGGGAAGTTTTATGCCATTGTTTCTTCACATGTTTTTTTTTTTTCTGACTCTCACCTTTCCTTCTTCTTTTGGAACTTTCTATATGCATTTTTTTGGTACTTTTGATGGCATCCCACAGATCTCTTAGGCTGTGTTAATTTTACTTCATTTCTTTTTCTTCTCCTCAGACTGGATACTTTAATGGGCCTGTATTCAAGTTCAATGATTGGTCCGTACTCAAGTTCAATGATTCTTTTTTCTGCCTTCTCAAATCTGACATTGAGCCTCTCTAGTGAATTTTTATTTTATTTTAGTTATTTACTTTATAATTCAGGAATTTCTATTTGACTCTTTTAAATAGATATCTCTTTCTTTAAATTCTGTCATGTGAGATATCATTTTCATACTTTCCTTTTGTTCTTTAGACATGGTTTCTTTGAAGATATTTAAAATAACTTATTCAGAGGTATTTGTGTACTAGGCCCAATTTCAGGGCTTCCTCAAGGTTAGTTTCTATTGATGGCTTTTTTTTAATGGGCTGTAATTTTCTATTTCATTTCATGCCTTATATGGCTTTGGTTGAAAACTGGACATTTAAAATAATATAATGCAGCAACTCTGGATATCAAATTCTCCACATTCCCCAGGTTTACTGTTTTGGCTATTTGCTTGCTTAGTGACTTTTCTGGACTAATTCTGTAAATCTGTTTTCTTTGTTGTGTATGGCCACAGAAATCTATTCTTGGTTAGGTCTGAGGTCAATTAATGATTGGAACAAGATTTCCTTAAATGCCTGGAATCAATACGTTTCTCAGTCTTTGCCAAGGAGCTCTGTATGTTTGTTGAAGCATGCTTTCAATACTCAGCCAGACAGTTAAAAACTCTGTCTTAGTCTTTATTTCTTGCTTCTGCTGAGCTTCAAAAGTCAACAGTGGTAAGAAATAAGGCCTTCTCAGATTGTGCTTGAGTATGTGCAAAGTTCTTGGCATGCACACAGCCCTACATACATGGACTTCTTGATTCCAGGAATATTTTATAATGTTTCAAAGCTCTTATGGACATCCTATTCAAAAACTTATACTTTTAAGCTTTTTTGGATGATCTTTTGTTTGCCTCAACTGGTACCCACTGCCCTAGGCAACCACAATTGCCTGCAGTTGTATTTGATCAAGTCCCCTGAACAAAAGACTTTCACAATGGATAAGCTCTCAAAATAAAGACATTCTTATAAGTGTGATCTTTCAGGGAAGAGCCAACTGGTCAAATAATAATAATTCTTTGTGATAGGGTTTTGGAAGGATTTCCGGTTTCATATTGCTGACTCTGGTCTCTGTTTTTGGCTTTCACCATGATTGGGCTGTTGTTGGTTTTCAAGAGTACTGCTGATCTGGGGGAGGGGCACATAAGAATAGGGAAGTTTAAAACACCACAAAATTTGCTGTTATTACTGAGATTTAGCTGTTTTTCTTTTTTGAATAGATATTACCCAGATTGCTGCAAGACTTTGGTTAATTTCCAGGGTTCTGAAAAAATGGATTTCATAATTTTTTGCCAGAGTTTTCATTGCTTTTATGGAGGAGCAATTTCTTAAAAGTTTTTACTGTGTCATTTTTGCTGATGTGTCCTTACCACATGATCTTGACCTCTTAGGCTTATTAAAATATCCAATTGAGGTAAACAAAAACACACTGTGTGAGGATGTTTTATGGCCTTTTAAATTTGCCTAATATTCTTATGACATGGATATAAAATACAGAATGTCATTGGGCTATTTTTTGACCATATAATAAATCATCTTTTATTTATTTGATCTTTGCTAGTGAGAATCAAACACTGAGATATTTTAATAAGTAAAATTAAAATGACACAATTCTCATTACCATAACCCAGCTAGGTCCCCATATGTGCAGAATTTAGATTTTTTAAGGTTTATAATATGAAGTCCCAAGACTGAAAGAACATTATGCTCTAACTAATTCAAGATGACTTATTTGGAGTAGTGCTATCCATATATAATATCTATAAATAATATCCACATGCCAGTATAGTACCTATATATACAGATATAGTATTTTATATAGTATTTTAAATCCATTAACCTATAAATATAGTATCCATATATAGTACCTATAACACAGCTGATTTAATGAAATACGTTCTGTGTGTAATCTGAAAAAGAGAAGTGTTCTTTTTTTTTGCATTATAATACAAAAGGGCCTTGGCATCCTTTCCAGACCTGTAATTACATTACATATTTAACTATAATTTTCCAAACCATGAGAAAAAAAGAAATAAAATTCTAAATTTGGGTGATACTGTTGGAAAGACTGAATTTGATTGTAAAAAAATACTTTTTTAGAATGGTAATAACTACTTGTGGGTGATGAGGCTGATGGCTCTTTTTACTTATTTAGAGTGGAGAACTAGGTGACACTTCATCTTATTTTATTATCACAATAAAAAACATGGTATGGATTGTTATGAAACAGATACTTAAGCTATATATACAGTTTTTTAAGGCTAGAACATTACTATTTGCCAAAAGTAGTATCATTAAAAATGGATACAACCTTAAATGAGAAGTGGCCATATTTCTTACCTAGCTGAAGACTTAAAGAAAAAAAAAAAGCTTACCATCAATATTTTTTTCCTGTTGTAACGCCACATATTGCAGTGTTACAAATAGGAGTAAAGTATCCTGTATTGATTGCTTTTTTTTTTTTTTACAAGACGGATATCAGTGAATGATATACTGGTTGCCTGTTCTTTTCATTGTGCTCCTGAATCAAATAAAGTGAGTATGTGAGTCATGAGAGCAAAATTTGGTAAATAATAAATGGGCAAATGCATGATAGCTGTAATATTATTTGTATCTTCACATAAGGATTTTATTGACAGTATACAGGCAACCTTGATTTATTTTGCTTCACTTTATTGTACCTCACTGATGTAGTGTTGTGTTTGTTTTTTATAAATTGAACGCAAGACCCTTCAAGAGAAAAAAGATTAAGACTTGGTTTATTGTGATACTCACTTTATTGTGTTGGTTTGGAAACAAACCTGCAATATCTTCAAGGTATGTCTGTAAAAGAAAAACATTCCCTTCATTTGGGAACTTTGTAGAGAAACATTCATATCTACCTTAGATAATCAGTACCAGGCAGTATTGTGAGGACAGTAGAAAAGTGTTCCTTCTGTGGACCAATCTTCTTTCTTCTCACCTTTAGTACCCTCTCCACCCCTCCAGGGTATTTAAATTGGTTCCTTACTCTTCCTGATTGAGAAAAAAAGACAAATAAGTATTCTTAACACTAAGGTGTTGGTAAATTATTGTTATGTTTTGTTTTTTTCCTTTCAAGGGCACTTGCATCTTAAGCAAATTGACATTTAAAAGTGGGGATTCTGATGTCAGTATCCAGCAAGCAGCGAAAATAGAGTCTATCTCTATCAGGTGGTTCACTTCCAGAACTCCTCAAATTTCGTGCATAGTTTAGCACTTACTCACCTACTTCATAAGAATCTGTAGGCTCCAAAAAGAATGTCTATAGTCACCAAAGATGTGGGCCCGAGGAAATCATAGAATACATTTTCAGCTGGAATGAACAAATGTGTGGGAAGTAATTTCTGTAGTTGATAATTGTACAATTAAATATTTGTTCTAGCAGAATGAGCGGAGGGTTTTTTTCCTTAGATTTTTTGAGAATAAATTTCAAAAACAAATAATTGCTTGTGGCATAAATCATCCTAAACTGTAAAAAGAAAAATAATATTAAAAGTATCACTTGCTTGTTCTGGCAAGAGTGGCTCAGTTGGTTGGAGCATCATCCCATGCACCAAAAGGTCACAGGTTCGATTCCTGGTCAGGGCACGTACCTAGGTCATGGGTTCGATCCCTGGTTGGGGTGCATAAAGGACACAACTGACAAGTGTATCTCTCTCACAGTGATGTTTCTCTCTCTCTCTCTCCCTCTCCCTTCTTCTCTAAAAAATCAATAAAAACATATTTTAAAAATATCACTGGCTTTTAGGACTAGTGTTAAAGCATTTTATAGTTTAGCCTTTAGGCAAAGAAAAAAATGATAATATTTTATGATTTTGTGGTAAATGTGATGACCCCAAAACAAAATAATGAAGGCTTAACTACTATTCCTATTTAAGCAATTAATATAATATTTTACTTCAAAGTATGCTTTGTAAACTGTGGTCCATAAACTTGAATGTTTCATAAAAAACAGTTTTTCAAAGATTTATCAGACAGCTAATTAAAAATTTCCAAGTTTATAAATTTTTAAATGTTCATATTTTATTAAAATTAGTTTGGTGTAGGGTACGATTTACTTAAAATAAAATTCTTCCTTTTTTGACATACAGTTTAATAGGGTTTGAGTAATGTGTACCATGTTTATTGTTCATATAACCATGATGGTCATGTAATCACCATTGAAATTAAGTTTTAGAATATTTTCATCCTTCTAAAAAGTTTCCTTATTCCCCTCTGTAATCAATCACCTCACCTCCCCTGTCCTCTGATCTAATTTCTGTCCCTACAGTTTTACTTCTTCCAAAGTTATGTAAATGGAATGTGTAGTCTTTGTTTCTGGCTTCATTTACTTAACTTAATGCTTTTAGATTCATCATTATTGGATAAATAAGTAATTTGGTTGATTTTTGTTAAGGAGTAGTATTGTATTTTATTGACATACCACAATTTGTGCATTTATTTAACAACTGAACAACATTTAGGTTATTTCCAGTTTTTAAGTGGCTATATAAATATTCAAGCATGGGTCTTTGTGTGTAAATATGCATAAATACTGAGGACTGAGGGTAGGTATTGCCTAATAGTGTGATAAGAATGATTGTTTTACTTTACAAGGGTCTGCCAAATTGTTTTTCAAAATAGCTTTACCCTATGCATTTCCAGCAGCTATATATGAGAATTTCAATTGGCCCACACTTTGTCTAGCACTTGGTATAGTACATTTAAAAAATTATTTGGCTATTCTAATAGGTGTGCAATAATGTTTTCTTGTTTCAGTTTGTGTTTTCCTGCTGACCAGTGATGTTGAGCACATTTTCATATGCATTTTGGACATCTCTATCTTTTCTTTGGTGAAGTGTCTGTTGAAATATTTTGTCCATTTTACTGTTGGGTTTTCTGTTTTCTTATTATTGAGTTATATGAATTCTTTATATATTTTGGATATAAGTGGTTTATCAGAAATATATCTCCAAATATTTTCTCCTTGTATGTGGCTTGTTTTATTATTTTTAAACATCATCTTTAAAGGATCAGATGTTTAAATTCAGAATTATTATCATTTGTGTTTTTTGTGACTTTTCTGAGAAATCTTTGCATAACCTAAAGTCACAAAGATTTTCTCCTATGTTTTCTCTAGTTTTGTAGTTTTAGGTCTCATATTTAGGTTTTTGATCCATTTTGAGTTAAATTTAGTAGATGGTGCAATGTAAGGCTTGAGTGTTGTTTTTTGAAATATGGATATTCAGTTTTTCTAGCACAATTTATTGAGAAGTCTCTGAATTCTCCATTGAGTACTTTGTCAACTTTGTTGAGAAGCAGTTAAGCATACATGTATGAGTCTATTTCTGGACTGTCATCATGTTCCATTGATTTATATGTCTGTCCTTATGCCAACACCATACTGTCTTGATTAGTTTACCTTTCTAGCAAGTTCTAAAGTCAGGTGTTGCCCTCCAACTTAAAAAAAAATCATTTTTTGGACTATCTTAAGTTCTTTGTTTTTCCCATATACATTTTATTTTTTTAAAATATATTTTATTGATTTTTTACAGAGAGGAATAGAGAGTTAGAAACATCGATGAGAGAGAAACATCGATCAGCTGCCTCCTGCACACCTCCTACTGGGGATGTGCCTGCAACCAAGGTACATGCCCTTGACCAGAATCGAACCTGGGACCCTTTAGTCTGCAGACCGACGCTCTATCCACTGAGCCAAACCAGTTAGGGCTTCCATATACATTTTAGAATTAGTTTTCCAATTTTGATTAAAAAAAGCCTGCTGGGATTTTGTTGGAAATTACTTTGGATATATAGATCTTTTGGGGAAGAATTGACATCCTAAACATAATTAATTTTCATGGTAGATGTACCCAAATATATACCTTTATTACCTATGTTTCAGAGGATTCAGCATACAGGTATTTTACACATTTTGTTAGATATATCCCTAAGGTTTTTTAAAAATGTTTTTGATGTTATTGTAAATGATACTTTTCATTTAATATAGAAATATTACAAATATATTTGTATATAGAAATATGGTAAATTTTTGTACACTAACCCTGTATCTTAGTACATTTGGGCTGATATAACAAAAATACCATAAACTGGGTGGCTAAACAACAGGAATGTATTTCTCAGAGTTCTGGATGTTCAAGATTAGCATCTAAGCATGGTTGGGTTCTTTTGAAGGCACTCATGTGTATTGCAGACTGCTGACTTCTCACTGTGTTCATACCTAGTGGAAGTGGCTAGGGTACTCTGTGGGGTCTCTTTTATAAAAGTACTCTGGCAAAGGAAACACAAGAAAAAATAAACAGATGGGACTACCTCAAACTAAAAATTTTTACACAAGAAAGGAAAACATCAACAAAATGAGAAGACAAACGACTGAATGACACATGTTTGCCAATGATACATCTGATAAGGGGTTAATTTCCAAAATTTATAAAGAACTTATAAAATTCAACATAAAATAAACAATCCAATTAAAAAATGGGCAACAGACTTGAATAAGCATTTCTCCAAAGAGGACACAGGTGGCCAATAGACATGAAAGGATGCTCAATGTCACTAATCATCAGAGAAATGCAAATTAAAACCACAATGAGATATCACCTGTCAGAATGGCTACCATCAGTAAATCAACAAACAAGTGTTTGCAAGGATGTGGAGAAAAGAGAACCTTCATGCACTGTTGGTGAGAGAGCAAATTGGTGCAGCCACTGTGGAAAGCAGTAGGGAGTTACCTCAAAATATTAAAAATGGATTGCCTTATGATTCAGTGATTCCTCTTCTGGGAATTTATCTGAATAAACCCAAAACACTAATTCGAAAGAATATATGTACCCCTATATTCATTGCGCTGTTATTTGCAATAGCCAAGATTTGAAAGCATCCCAACTGTCCATTAGTAGATGAGTGGATGTACAATCAATGGAACATTTACACAGTGGAATACTACTGTGCCATAAAAAGGAAGAAAATTTTACCCTTTGCGACAACATGGATGGACCTGGAGAACATTATGCTAAGTGAAATAAGCCAGTCAGAGAAAGACAAAAATCATATGATTTCACTCATATGTGGAATTTAATGAGCACACTGAACTACCACGCAAAATAGGGACAGGCTTACAGATAGAGAACAGGCAGACATCAGTGGTGGGGGTGGGTGCTTGTGGGAGTGGAGGGATTGAGCAAAAATGAATAAAAAGAGAGATAACTCATGGGCATGGACAATAGTATGGTGATTGTGATGGTGGAGGGGGATGGGTGGAGGTGGAAGAGGGGGTAGAGGGGATAAGAGGTGATGAAAAAATAAAATAAAATAAAATTTAAAACAAAAAACAAAAAGAAGACATGAGTGAATTTTGCCACAACTGAGCATTTCAATAAATAAAATAATGCATATACTTTAATTTCATACACACAAATGCACATGTGTGTATATCATGTTTATGTATGAAGGAGAAACATAGATATGTTTTACCTTCTGAGGTATTAGTGTTAAACTGCTTTTTTCCTATTTTTTAAATTGTCATTTGAAAGTTATGTCTCTGCTCTGTCCATTGAAGAGAAAAGCTAATTAGGTTTCTTCCTTTCCATTTTATTGGAACACATCCTATAATAGCATACACTAAGACACTAATTATACCAACTAGAATTTGTATAGATTATGTTTTCCTGTCCCCACAAGACAAAAAAATAAATAAAAAATGGAGGAGTGTACATTCTTGTTTTGTTCCCAAACTGAGAAAAAAATCATTCAGTCTTTCCCTATTGAGGAGAAATATACCTATTTCTATACCTATGTATTTCCCCCAGGAAAATTCTATTTTAGCTTAGGCAATACTAAGGAAAATTAATAATAATAAGATAGCTATCCACAAAGGAAATAGTAAGTATCCATTCTAGAATTATCCTAGTCCCTATCAGAATATAAACATTTTGTTGTTTTGTATAAAATATTTTTATTATTAAAAATAAAAGTTTTAAAATAATTTGAATGCTTATTCTATATAATAAAGAGGTAATATGCAAATTGACCCTCACACCCTCATGTCATCACAAGATGGCCACCACCATATCGTCACAAGATGGCTGGCAGGGGAGGGCAGTTGGGGGCGACCAGGCCTGCAAGGGAGGGCAGTTGGGGGGGACCAGGCCTGCAGGGGAGGGCAGTTGGGGATGATAAGGCTGGCAGGGGAGGGCAGTTGGGGGTGAGATAAGGCCGGCAGGGGAGGGCAGTTGGGGGCCATCGGGCCAGCAGGGGAGGGCAGTTGGGGGCAATCGGGCCAGCAGGGGAGGGCAGTTGGGGGCGATCGGGCCAGCAGGGGAGCAGTTAGGTGTCAATCAGGTAGGCAGGCAGGTGAGTGGTTAGGATCCAGCAGTCCTGGATTGTGAGAGGGATCCCAGATTGGAGAGGGTGCAGGCTGGGCTGAGGGACACTCCCCCCCCATGCATGAATTTCATGCACTGGGCCTCTAGTTAACTATAAAAGTAGTCTCTTCTATCCCATTCTCAAATTTTACCATCCATAAATAAAGTTTTGTTTGAACACAAACATGCTTATTCATTTACATATTGGCTATGGTTGCTTTCATGCTATAATGATACAGTTGTGTAGTTGTGACAGATGCCATTTGGCCTGCAAATTCTAAAATACTTTTTATCTGACCCTTTACAGAAAAAGATTGCTGACTCCTTGTTGAATGTATAGTGTTTTTCCTTCTGGGCTTTTCACTGTATATAAAACTTGCATACATGTGAACATTTTTGTTTTCCACAAAAAAAAGATGACACTACACATATTCTTCTGTAACCAGTTCTTTTCACATAATGATGTTATGGTTATCTTCACATGTCAGTGATAAATAGTCTTATCTTTTAAAATCAATTCATAGAGTCCCAATATATCATAGTTTAGTCATTTTGTGAACATTTTGGTTGCTTCAGGTATTTTCATTATTATAAACAGTGCTGCAACTATTATCCTTGTACATATATTTGTTCACTTGTCTGCTTACTTTCTTAGGATAAATTTCCAGAAATGGAATATATAGGGCAAAAGTTTACGTACACTTTACATTTTAAATTTTGATGTATGCATTGCCTAAATGAACTTCACCATTATTTTACTACTATGTATTTTCATTAATAATGTGTAGAAGAGCTGACTTTCCAACACTGTCATCATCAATCTGTATGTTACTAATTTATTTTATTCTAGAGGCCCGGTGCACGAAGCCCGGTGCACGGGTAGGGTCCCTAGGCCTGGCTGGCGATCAGGGCCGATCAGGTTCCCCACCTCCCGGCCTCCCCACCTCCTCCTTCCCTCATTCCCTCAGCACCCCACCGCTGCTGCTGGTCGCCCGCCATATTCCGCGCTGCTCCCTGGTCGAACTCCCGAGGGGACAATTTGTATATTAGCCTTTTATTATATAGGATTATGTGTTATTTTAAGTAATTAAGTAAATATATAAATATATTGTCATATATATTACAATACGTATTTTGTTATATATTGCATTCATGTTATTTTGTAATATATTTTATTCAACACCTCCTTCCCTCATTCCCTCAGCACCCCACCGCTGCTGCTGGTCGCCCGCCATATTCCGCGCTGCTCCCTGGTCGAACTCCTGAGGGGACAATTTGTATATTAGCCTTTTATTATATAGGATTATGTGTTATTTTAAGTAATTAAGAAAATATATAAATATATTGTCATATATATTACAATACGTATTTTGTTATATATTGCATTCATGTTATTTTGTAATATATTTTATTCAACACAATTCTTAACAAAATGCCAATGGTGTATTTCACAGAACTAGAATAATTATTCCAAAAATATGTATGGAACCACAAAAGACCCCAAATCACCACAGAAATCTTGAGAAAGAACAAAGTTAGAGGTATCATGCCACATGATATCAAACTACACTACAAGGCTATAGTAATGAAAATAGCATGGTACTGGCATAAAAACAGATTATATATATAGTGTCCCTCCAAAAAATGTATATACATTTTAACAGCTATATATACATTTTAGCTCAATGGATGGTTTCTTTCTTTTTGGATTTAACCCATTGGAATTAATAATTACTCAAAGTGTGTATACAGTTTTTGGGGACACCATGTAGATCAATGGAGTAGAATAGAGAACCCAGAAATAAACCCATGCTTATATGGGCAATTCATATTTGACAAAATATAGATAATTAAAGAGAGGAAAATTGGATCATACCATTATATAGTTTTTAAAAATTTTTATTGAATTGATTGGGGTAACCTTGGTTTATAAAATTACATAGGTTTCAGCCACACAGTTCTACAGTACATCATCTGTATATTGTATTGTGTGTTTACCACCCCAAGTCAAGTCTCCATCCATCACCATTTATCCCCCCATGCCCTTCTCCACCTCCTCTGCAGCCCTTCCCCTGGTAAACACTGCAATGTTGTCCTTTTTCATGTGTTTTTTTCTCTCTCTTTTTTTCTTTTTTGCTCAATCCCTCCAGACCCCCCTCATTTCGCCCCCCCCCCACCTTCAGCTGTTAGTCTGCTCTCTATGAGTCTGTCTCTATTTTGCCTGTGAAATCATATGATACTTGTCTTTCTCTGAATGGCTTATTTCACTTAACATAATGCTCTCCAGGTCCACCCATGCCTTCGCAAAGGGTAAGATGTCCTTCCTTTTTTTTTTTTTTTTTTTTTTTTTTTTGGCTGAATAGTATTCCATTGTGTAAATGACCACAGCTTTTTTAATCAATTCATCTACTGACAGGCACTTGGGCTGCTTTCAAATCTTGGCTGTTGTAATCATACAGAAGAATACATATACATGGGCAGTAAAATCTGGGACATTTCTTATAGCACTATTTATTCTGATATATTTCCTCGGGCAAAGAAACAAAAGAAACAAATAAAGCAAATGGGAGTACATAAAAATAAAAAGTTTCTGTACAGCAAAGGAAACCATCAACAAAATAAAAAGACAACCTACTAAATGGGAGAACATATCCAACAATGACACATCTGATAAGAGGTTAATATCTATAATTTATAAAGACCTCAGACAAACAGCAGAAAAACAAACAACCCAAATAAATAGTGGGCAGGAGACCTGAATAGACACTTCTCCAAGGAAGACATACAGATGGCCAATAAACATATGAAAAGTTACTTAACATCACTAATCATAAGAGAAATGCAAATTAAAACCATAGTGAGCTATCACCTCACACCTGTCAGAATGGCTATCGTCAATAAGTCAACAATAGGTGTTGACAAGGATGTGAAGAAAAGGGAACCCTAGTACACTGTTGATGGGAATGCAGATTCGTGCAGCCACTGTGGGAAGCAGTATGGACTTACCTCAAAAAATTAAAACTAGAACTGACCTATGACCCTGCGATTCCACCTCTTGGAATATATTCAAAGAAACCTGAAACACTAATTTGAAAGAATATATGCACCCCTATGTTCATTGCAGTGTTATTTATAACTAGAGGCCCGATGCACAAAATTCTTGCAAGAATAGGCCTTCCTTTCCCCTGGCTGCCGGCGCCGGCTTCCCTCTGCCACCCAGGACCCAGGCTTCCCTTGAAGAGGGAGGCCCTGCCCACCCACCACAGCCCACTGATCAATGGCCTGGGCCTCCCTCTTTGGGGCGATCGTGGAGCCCCCCAATTGATCACCCCACCTGCCAGTGGCCTCAGCCTTCCTCTGCGGGGCGATCATGGGGCAATGGCCAGGCCCTCAACCAATTGCATTGCACCCGCCTTGGCTGGTCTGGTGCCAGTGGGTGTCATAGCATGGTCCCGGATCGACGTCTGATGGTTGTTCTGCTGTTCAGCTGTTCAGTCGATTTGCATATTACATTTTTATTATATAGGATAGCTGATTTGGAAGCAGCCCAGGTGTCCATAGTAGATGAGTGGATAAAAAAGCTGTGGTATGTCTATTGGCCATCTCTGTTTCCTCTTTGGAGAAGGATCTGTTCTGGTCTTTTGTCCATTTTTAAATTGGATTATTTTTTTGGGGTGTTGACTTTTATAAGTTCTTTATAAATTTTGGATATTAAACCCTTATCAGATATATCATTGGTGAATATGTTCTCCCATTCAGTGGCTTGTCTTCATTTTGTTGATGGTTTCCTTTGTTATGTAAAAACTTTTTAGTTTGATATATTCCCATTTGTTTATTTTTTCTTTAATTTCTCTTGCTTGAAAAGATATATCAGAAAAAATATTACTAGGAGAAATGTCTGAGATTTTTCTGCCTATGTTTTCTTCAAGGATTTTTCTGGTTTCTAGTGGGAGGCCCCATATGGTAAAATTCTCAGGAAAGTGGGAATAGAGGGAACATACTTCAAGTAATAAAGGCCAATCCACAGCCAACACCATACTCAATGGGCAAAAACTGTAAGTGTTTCTCTTAAGATGAGGAATAAGACAGGGATGCCTGCTTTCAACACCCTTATTCAACATAGTACTAGAAGTACTAGCCACAGCAATCAGACAAGAAGAAGAAATAAAAGGCATCCAAATTGAAAAGGAAGATGTAAAATTGTCATTGTTTGCAGATGACATGGTACTGAACATAGAGATCCCTAAAGATTCCACTAAAAATTAATACAACTGATAAATGAATTCAGTAGAGGAGCAGAATACAAAATCCAGAAATCAGTTGCATTTTTATACACCAATAAAGAACTATCAGAATGGGAAACAACTCCATTTATAACAACTAGTGTTCTTATAAGAAGAGAAAATTTGGACACTCAAGAGAGACATGGGGGATGCATGAGTAAATAAAGATAAAGTTATGTGAGGATACAGTGAAAAGGCAGACATCTGTAAGCCAAGCAGAAAGGCCTCAGGAGAAACCAAAATTGCTTACATCTTGATCTTTTACTCCTAGTCTTCAGAACTGTGTGAAAAGAAATTTCTGTTGTTATGTGACCCAGTCTGTGGTATTTTATTATTGCAGCTCTAGCAGAATAATATAGAAACTCATGATTGATCTTTGAAAGATGGAAAATGATCTGAGCCCTATGACTACTTTGACTTTCTGCCTGGGGCCACTTTTCAGAGAATGGCACTGGGAGGTATACCCAAGAAGAACATGTCCATCTCAATGATTCAAAGAGACAGATATCAGAATTTGGGGAACTTCAGGTAGTTGAGTTTACAGCACAGAATACTAAAGAGGAGGAAGCTGTACAGGAGAAAGAGCCTTAAAAAATCTGCCTGGGGGTGTCTTCTTAAATTTTTTTGAACAAAATGTAACTTTTATTATGAAGCACACTTATTAATTGAATGTCCCCTAAACATAATATATTTCTCTATTGTTCTCTTCTTAAATTATGTTTTTATTATGGTAAAATACACCAAGCATACTCTTATTTTGACCATTTGTGAGTATACAATTTGGTGGCATTAAATGTGTTCACAATGCTGTATTCCTATTACAACTATCCTCAAAATTTTTTCATTATCCAATATAAGTTCTGTACACATTGAATAATAACTACACTCTGTGGACAAAAGGGGCCACATGTTAACCTGAAAAGCTCAGGGAAGCTCTGCATGGGGGTCTTGCAAACTCAGAGACCTAAAGTAACCACAAGGATGGTCTGACATTAAACTTGAACTAAAAGCAGTTATAGTGGGTAGTTGTGTCCTAGGCTGGTATCTTAACTGACAAGATCAACCTTTATCTTAACTGAGCCTATCTGTCTTTTTGCATCTATAATAACACTAGAGACCCCATGCATGAAATTCGGGCAAGGGGCTTGGCCCTCCCAGCCCCGGCCAGCCCTTACAGCCCCAGCTTCGTCCGGAAGGTCATCCAGACAGTTATTCTCGTGTTTGGTCTAATTAGCACTTGGAGTGCGGGAAACGAGTTAAGTGGGCTCGCGTGAATTGCGCGTACTCCGCGGGAGCCGTCTTTAACTCGGTTCATATAGATTTGCGGTGGAGTGCGGGAAACGTGTAAACTCGGGCCGATTGTAACTGCGTATTACCAAATATTTGTTTGTAATCCACCCTTTTGGTGGATGGAACAAAACCAAAAGACAGAGCCATCTTATATTTTGGCGGGAAATTCACCCGCACTCCAAGTGTTAGCATATTAGCTGTTTATTATATAGGATACACTTGAAATGTCTGGGTAACTTGTAACTTCCCTTTTTCTGGACCCCTTGGGGCACAACCTAATGTGCCTGGGCTCCAGGAAAGATACCACAAATTCCTTCATTGTTAATGTTAATTGTTCCTGCACCCACCTAAGTATGTGTCTATCATTTTACTTTTTATCCAATCCCAGGGGTTTTCCTGCTTTGCTTTCTCCCTCCTCTCTAGTCTATCACCAATGGATTTCATGTAACCCACCTACATCCCTTTCCTCTGATTGCAATGTATAAATACAGATGTAACCTGCCATTCTCCTGAGCATTATCTCAATTAATTGAGGTTCTGCTTCCCAGCATATGTCGACAGTTTGGCTCAAATAAATTCACAAAAATTCTTTACAGGTTTCAGTGTTTTTTTACGTTAACAATCTCACTCCCTTAGACCCTACTCACCTCTATTCTGCTTTCAGGCTTTGTGAATTTGCCTACTCTAGGTACCTCATATAAGTAGAATCATACAATGTTTTTTTCTGTTCCGCCTTATTTCACTAAACAGTATTTTCAAGATCCATCCATGTTGTGGCATACTAGTATATCAAAATTTCATTTCTTTAATGAATGAATAGTATTCCATTGTGTGTATATACCACATTTTCTTTATCCATTAATGTGTTGATTGTCATTTGTATTTGTTCTACCTTTTGGCTATTGTGAACAATGCTGCTATGAAAATTGGCATACCACTGTAAGTTTTTCACTCAATACCAAACTGTACACTGTGGGGTAAACATCTATGAGGTTGTACAAAGAACAATCATGGGGGAGAATTGTGCTGAATAATTCTCAGAGATTACCTATAGCTGTTTGATGTTTACTCTCTGACTGGCCAGATTTGACATAACTCATTGAACACCTGAAGAGTTCAGTTAAGACCCAAGAACGGTCAAACTTCAATAGGGCTAAGGTAACCAGAGAATAGAGACTACCCTAGACCTGTCCTAATGAATCTTAAAATAAATTTTAAAAAATATATCAGGGTGATCTATAAGTAACTTAGCTGCCACCCAAAAAACAAAATTCAGACGCTCAAAAATACAACATTCATAGCATATAGCATCCAATAAAATATTACTAGAAGTGCAAAGAAAACGAAAGTATGACTCATAAGAAGAAAAGTCAGTCAATAGAAGCAGATTCAGAAAGGACTAACATGATGATATTAGAAGATAAGAACTTTAAAACATCTATAAATATGTTCAAGGATTTAAGGGAAAACATTAAAATAATGAAGTAAGTGGTGGAACATATAAAAATAATAAAATGGAACTTCTAGAGCTGAGAATACAATAACTGACAAGCAAAATTCACTGCACTGGCTTAATAGATTATTTACTGCATGAGAAAATATCAGTGAAGTTGAGTATTTAGAAATTTATCTAAACTGAAGCACAAAATAAAAAGAGCTGAAAATACTAATAGCGCCTCAGTGTGCTGTAGAGACAATATTAAGAGGTTATCCTAAGTGTAATTGGAATTACAGAAGAAGGGGTAAGCTGAAAAATAATGGCCAAAAATTTCCTAAATTTTATGTTGATTAAAAATCTACAGAACCAAAATAATTAGTTAAAGTGTACCTGTTATAAACACTTCAATTAAAAGTCAGGTATTGTCAGATTAGACAAAACAGCAAAAACTCAATTTTATGCTGCCTACAAAAATACACTTTAAATACAAAGATTCAGGCTAACATTAAAAGTAGGGAAGAAAAACAACATGCAAACATCACAAGAAATCCTATGAAATCTGGAGTGCTATATTATATCAGACAAAGTACACTTTGAGATAAAGAATATTTTAAAATTGAAAGAGACATTTCATAATGATTAAAGGATTGATTCATCAGGAAGATGTAATAATCTCTCTATATAAAAGCCTAAGTGACCATTATGACCGAATGACCTAAACGACTGGTTGACCAGTCGTTATGACATGCACTGACCACCAGAGGGCAGAGGCTCAATTCAGGAGCTGCCCCTTGGTGGTCAGTGTGCTCCCACAGTCAACCTCCCGTGCTGGCCAATCTCCCGCAGTCCCTGCCCGTGGCCGGCCAATCTCCTGTGGTCCCTCCCCCTGGTGGCTGGTCCCTCCCCCTGGCTAAGGCTCCAGCACCAGACAATCTGGGTTGGGGAAGCCTGTAGGAGGAGAGTGACCCTAACGCTGATTGAGACAGAGTAGCAGCTCAGAGGGGGCAGAAGAGGCAAAGCAGCAGCCTAACTGCAAAGACATAAAATAAGTACCACTGCCATCTTACCTCTGCCACTGCATCACCTGCACCGCGCACCCTTCTGGCCCCATCAGCCACTTCTAGCTTGGCCCTATGCCTTTCTGGGCCCCCGACCACTGATTGGCTAGCACTCCTATAGCGGTGTGCCACCATCGGCCGAAGTCAGCTACCTATCAAGCTTGAGGGTGAACCCCAAGAAAATGTGCAGCTGAGGTAGGAGAGATGTCTGTCAGCAACTCCATCCTGGGGAGAGTGAGGTGGCCTGAGCATAGGCAGAGAAGTAGAGCTGTATTTCCACCTCAGAGCGTAGCTGGTGTTCAGGCTGTTTTGGGGCGCTCTGTCTGTTGTCTTTGCTTGTCGCTGCCTCAGCACATTTACACAACTAGATTGGGGCCTGCTGGCTAACCTCCCGTGGTCCCCCCCCCCCCATGCACGAATTCCTGCACCAGGCCTCTAGTGCTAAATAAAGATAGAAGACTTAAAAAACACTAGTAACCACATTGACTTAACTGACATTTATGAAGCACTACACCCCCAAAAGCAAGATATCCATTATATTCAAGTGCATATGGAATAGTCACCAAGATATATAATATGGTCAGCACTTTAAAAAGTTTTAATGTCAAAGTATTAAGTCATACAGACTATTTTTTTTTCTGATCACAAAGTATATTAGAAAGTAATAATAGAAATATATTAGGAAAATCCCCAAATGTTTATATATTAAATAATATTTTTAAATAACCCATGGTTTAAAGAAGAAATTGGAGGGGAATTAAAGTTTTGAACTGAATGGAAATGAAAAGCTAGCATATGAAAATCTTTGGAATGTAGCTGAAGCAATATTTTTAGGGATAATACTTCATTACTAATTGGTTTTATTCCAGGAATATAAACCTGCTTGGTATTTTAAAATCAATTATATTTCATCATAATAACAATAAAAGACAAAAAATATCCCTATGGATGCAGAAAGTGTATTTTACAAAATTCTGTACTTGTTCCTGGTAAGAACTTATAGCAAGTTAGGAATTGGAAGAAACTTCCTCTACTTGATAAATGGTGTCCACCTGGCTTCTAACCCATGGGAGCAGGCTGGAGTGGGTCAATGGGGGAAAAAAGGAGGATATCTGTAATACTTTCAACAAAGATAAACAAATAAGTACAAGCAAAAACCAAAATACCTTGCTCTAAAGCAGAGGTGGGGAATGTCCAGCCCCTGGGCCTGCCTGTAAGGACTATAAAATCATTTGGTCTGGACCTGCCAAGGCATTAGGGCAGAGTTAATTAAATATTTGACCAACTATAGCAAGCTAATTTTTAAGTTGATAATTTCGATTGCCCGTGAATGATATTATAAATATCCAAATGGCCCTTGGCAGATAAAAGGTTCCCCGCCCCTGTTAAAGCTACAGTAGGTTTGAAGGTGCTGATGTCTAGATCATATCAATCCAGGAAACACATAAGAGTCCAGACAAAAAGAACACATATTTGGTGAATTGATTTTCAGTAGATGTGTTAAGATTATTCAGTATGGGAATGGATAGTCTTTTCAGTAAGTTAATGGAGTTAACTGAATATCCATATAGAAAAAAATAAGCCTTGAATTTTATGTCACATCATATGCAAAACTAAATTCAAAATGTATCATAGACTTAACTGAAAAAAAGCTAAGAGTACAAATCATCTAAATAAAACTACAGAAGAAAATCTTTGTGACTTTGACATAGGCAAAAATTTCTTATAGTGTACAAATCACTAACCATAAAGATAAAAAAAAAGTTTTCATAAAAATGAAAACTCTGCTCTTTGAAGTATAATATCAAGAAAATGAAAAAGGAGGCTCCAGACTGGGAGAAAAGATTATCCTATATAATAAAAGGGTAATATGCAAATTGACTCTAAAGGTGGAACGACTGGGAATGACCAGTTGCTATGATGTGCACTGACCACCAGGGGGAAGACGCTCAATGCAGGAGCTGCTCCCCGGTGGTCAGTGCGCTCCCATAGGAGGAGCTCTGCTCAGCCACAAGCCGGGCTGACGGCTATGAGTGCAGGGGTGGTGGCAGGAGCCTCTCCTGCCTCCACAGCAGCACTAATGTTGTCCAACGGCTACAGTCAGACATCCCCTGAGGGCTCCCGGGCTGCCAGAGGGATGTCTGACTGCCAGCTTAGGCCCGATCCCCTGGGGAGCAGGCCTAAGCCGGCAGGTGGACATACCCCAAGGGGTCCCGAACTGTGAGAGGGTGCAGGCTGGGCTGAGGGACCTCCCTGAGTGCACAAATTTTCATGCACTGGGCCTCTAGTCTCTATATAATTGACAAAGAACTAGTATCCATAATACTGGGGGAGGGGGAGCATTTTTACAACTAAATACTATGGAAAAAACAATAAAATTTGAGGGAAGTATTTGAATAGGCACTTCACCAAAAAATTTGAATAACAACTAAGAACATGAAAAGATTCTCAAGATCATTAATCAGTAGGGGAGTATAAATGATAACCAAAATGTGATACCCTTCACACCCACTTAGGATGGCTAAAATTAAGACTGACAAATGTTAGTGAGACTGTAGATCAGCCAGAAATCTCATGTTGTTGGTTTGGAAATCAGGGAGATAGTTTCTCATATAATTAAACATATCCCTATCATATGACCAGAAATTTTATTCCTAGGTATTTACCCAGCAGAAGTGAGTAAATAACATGTATACAAAATGACTTGTGCTTGAATTTCAGTAGCAACTTTATTCATTATAAATATCACTACTTGAAATGACCTGAAGATTGATAAGAAGGTGAATATATACTAGTAGATTGTGGTATATCTGTACATTGGAATACTGTTCATCAATAAAAGGAACAAACTTTTGATACACACACACACACACACACACACACACACACAAACATGGGTAAACCTCAGAAACATGCTGAATGAAAGAAGCCAGAGAGAAAAGATTACACTATGATATCATTTATGTGAAATTCTAGAACAGCCCAACTAATTTTTAATGAAGGGAATTTGATCAGTGGTTGCTGAGGGCTAGTGGTTCGGATGAGATGAAGAAATGATTGACTGCAAAAGGGGGAGAAGAGATTTTTTGGGGGCAGGGGGCAGTAATGCATATTCTGGATAGTGGTGTATACATTTGTCAAAATTCATCACACTATACAACTAAAATGAGTGATTTTTATTTTATGTGATCTATATTAAAATCAAGGTGATTTAGAAAGAAGATGATCTAAGCAATGACAAATGAGAAATTACTGCTTTGTTTTCAAATTATACCTATCCTCTTGCAGTTTTGGCAATGGCCTTCTAGGGTATGGGTTCGTTCCTTCCTCCCTCCCTCCCTCCCTCCCTCCCTCCCTTCCTTCCTTCCTTTCATTTTTTTTTACTTTTTAAAATACATTTTTGTTAATAGTATTACTCCCCTTTCTCCCAGTCCTTACCCATACCCCCAGGTCTTCACTACCCTTTTGCCCGTGTCCATGGGCTTTGCATAGCCTATCTAATAAAAGAGTAATATGTAAAATAACCATCACTCCATGACAAAGGTGGTGGCGCCCATAGTGGCCGGGGTGGGATGCTGATGGCGTCCCCCTGGCAAAGTGAGCCCAGCATCCGCGCCCCAGCTGCGCGGAGGGAGGGGATGGGAGGGGCCTCGGGCTGGAGGAGGGAGGGGAGGGGAGGGGCTGGTGGGCAGCGCGTGCAGGCACAGAGGGGCTGGTGGCCAGTTCCGGGCCAGTGGGTAGCATGCACCAGGCTGGTGGACAGTGCACGCAGAGAGCCTCTGGGCAGGGGAGGCGAGCCAGCGGAGGGTGGACTGTACTCCCCACATGGCGGAGGCAGCCATGAGCGCGCCAAGCAGAGCCTGCGGGCGAGCTGAAGTAGTGCCTGCAGGCCATCAGCGCTGAGGAGTGGCTGCGCAAGTCCCGCCTCCTGGCCCAGAAGGTGCAGGATCGCAGGGACAGCCACTGTGGTGGGCCAGATTGACATCCTCCTGGCCGCACCACGAGGGTTTTTGGATCTGCACAGCATCAGGCCTCCGGTGCGCACATCCTCTCCTCCCCCACTGGTGTGCGAATGTCCCCCAGCGCGCTGTCACCCACGCGTGCCTGCAACAGTCCCAGACCATGGCACGCACAAGTGTCCCCCCCCCCCCGCCCCTCTGCCGCACTTCCATAAACCCCAGCATGCCTATATCCCCTACAGGATGTGCGAATGTCCCCTACAGCACGCTCACGTCCTTTGGAGAATGTCCGGTGTTCTGGGTGCTGAGGGTGGGCGTCTGTGAGATGACAGTGAGAGGGTGGAGTGGTGATGCCCTGTTCCCACGGAGGCCAGTGCAGCGACAAGATCACTTCCGTGGGGCTAATACAGGTGCTGAGGCAGGAGCAGGTGCAGACAGACACACCTGGTGGGCGAGGGCGGCCCTCGCTGAGGTACCTTCAGTCACCATTCAAGATCCGGATCCCAGAGGAGGCAAGGAGTTCCGTCCTCTCAGTGAAACGGTGGGATAGTCGGGGCAACTGTAGAGGAGGAATGTGCACTTTGGGTGCTGGCACCCATGAGTGAAGGCTGCCCTGACTGAGCCTTGCTTGCTTGGGGCCTAGCTCACTCCTGCCAGGCAGCGGGTGACAGGACGTGCTTTTCCGAATTAATGAGAGAAAACATTGATTCTTTTGCTGCCCATGAAGGTGGAAAGTGGAGTGGGGAGACATGTGGGGAGTGAGCGAGGTTTCCTGTCTGGGGGTTCCAAATCCGCCATTGGTTCCTTTCACCGCTCACTAGAAATATACAGGGTGTCCCCCCAAAATGTATACACACTTTGAATATCTACTAATTCCGATGGGTTTAAGCATAGAAAGAAAACAACAATGGAGCTGTCATCTGTTAAAGGTGCAGGCACAAACTGAGGGGTCCCAGATTGAAGAGGGTGCAGGCTGGGCTGAGGGACCACCCCCCTCCCGCATGAATTTTGTGCACTGGGCCTCTAGTAAGTATATAAGTTCTTCGATTTATCTCTTCTTGTCCCCCCAACCCCACATCAAGGTATGTTAGTTTGTTCCATGCCTCCATGCTTTGTTCATTAGATTCCACAAATAAGTGAGATCATGTGATATTTGTCTTTCTCAGATTGGCTTATTTTACTTAGCATAGTATTTTCCAGGTCCATCCATGCTGTCCCAAAGGGTAAGAGATCCCTCTTTATTATAGCTGCATAGTATTCCATAGTGTAAATGTCCCAGAACTTTCTTATCCTCAGGTTGAGCATTATTGAAGAGGGGATAGCCAGCACAAGGGGAAAAATCTGAGATCTGAGATCTTTTTATTCTTACCGAGAGCATATATATGCTATACTATGTTGTATGTGTTATGGATATTGTTTAAAAAGGCATAAAGATTATTTTACAGAGAAATAATCTAATAAGACATTATTAAGCACTCAACATCTATTAGAATGGCAAAAATACAGAACAGTGACAATACCAAATGCAGGTGAGGATGTGCAGCAACTCTGATCCCTTGCTGGTTGAAATGCAAAATGGTAGTCTCACTGGAAGACAATTTGGCTGTTTCTTACAAAACTAAACATACTCTTACCATTCCTTGGTATTTGCTCAAAAGTGTTGCAAACTTTTTTTTTGTGTGTAGCAAACTTTTATGCAAACAAAACTTGCACATAAATACTTACATCAGCTTTATTCATAATGTCCAAAACTTGGAAGCAGCCAAGATGTCCTTCATTAGGTGAATGTATAAATTGTACTTGAATTTTAATAGCAACTTTATTCAGAATAGCCCACAACTTGAAATGACTCATTGTCTGGTTATAAACTGTAGTACATCTGGACAGTGGAATATTATTTAGTGCTAAAAAGAAATGTGCTGTGAACCATTGAAAGAAATGGAAGAACCTTAAATACCTATTATTACACTTAGTCCCAGAATCAGAATGGATATGCCATAACTTGTTTCATGCTAGGCCTTGTATTCCTTCTATTTTTCTATAATTCTTGACATTTGTTTTAAAAACACAAAAAATTCTACATTGGCCATATTTTTTATTGATTTATTAGTACCCACCCTGAGAGTACTATATTTTCCCTGAGATTGTCACTTTTAAAATGATGAATACTCTTTCGCTAATTCTGTACAAATGTTAGATTTTTCAAAAAAAGACATACCAGGATCTCTTATTGCATATGTCAAAGTGCCCTGTTTTGTACTGACTATTTACTTTGGATTCAAGTAAAAAAGATTCATTTTTCCTGCTGGTGAGAAAAAACTGTGCAGTGATGAAAATATTAGTATATTTCTTCATGAATTACAACTATTTTAGAATAGCACTCACCATTGTCTTTCTGCAGGGAGTTTTGTACTAGCTTCTGTGCTAATGTTAATGTATTTGGCAATTGTATCAAAGCATTATTTTGAGTACATTGAAAAGTTATTTATTATCTCATGAAAATCTAAGTTAAATGTAATGATTGCTAATGATTCTCTGGAATTAATAAATGCTAGAAAACATGAGGCAATATTCTTATTCTTTGAAAAACACATTATGAATATCTTAAAAGTATATTAAATGCAATATAACAAAACAGAGACACTCTGTAAAACTGAAATAAATTGTAATAATTTATTTTCTAAATGGACTTTTAAAAATTAAATCCTTATCACATAAAGCTGGGGGGGGGGGAGATACCATGACTTGAAAAAGAATACATTTTTAAGGAAATACAATAATATTCTGATTTTATCTAATTTTATAAAAATTTTATGGGGAACAACTGTCAGCCATTTAATTGAAACAGAATGATAGAATAACTGAAGTAATTAATTTTTATTCATCTTTATTGTGACTTATAGCTTTAGTAAAAGTATGAGAGAACAAAACCCATCTGTCAAGTGAATGTAGACAATAGTGGTATATAATTACAGGAATGGTTATGAAAGAATGCAATAAAAATTGCTACAAAGGTAAAATTTATATCAGCACCTGAAACACCCAAAATGCTATGAGAAAATTTGTAGCAAAAAGTTTATAGGTAGGAGAAACCAAGATGGCGGCATAGGTAAACACCGGAAATTGCTGCCTCCCACAACAAATTCAAAAATACAACTAAAAGACAAAATGTACATCATCCAGAACTACAAGAAGGCTGGCTGAGTGGAAATTCTACAATTAGAAGGAAAGAGAAGAGCACACTGAGACTCAGAGGAGGTGCAGAAGTAAAGTGCAGAGGTACGGAGGTGCACACGGCAAGGGCTGGCAACTGAGGACGCGGCTGTCTTTTTGAATCGGGAGGGAGTCACAATCCCCCAACTGCTCTGAACTCCAGTTCTAGGAAGTCTCTGGGGACCCAGACTCATACGGGGAGAAACTGGAGTGTCTGGCAGCGGGCAGAACTCAGAACTCGAGGGCGGCTTTCTCTCAGAGGTGCTTGCGATTACTGGGGGACACTGAGACGCGGGCCTCTTAGGGCAGGGCTGAGGATCAGCCATAGCTGTTTGCTCCACCATGTTGATTCCCTGAGACCCCGCCCCACCCAAGCTGCAGCAGAGGCTTTTGCATATGAATGCCCTGGCCCTTTGCAATCTGAAAATTACCTAACAAACTACAGCTGGGCCAGACAGACCCAGAACTTCCAAGAGAAGGCCCAAGGCCCCACAGCAGCTTGCATTGCTTCACAGCTGGGCCTCATTTGGGCACCTCCAAACCCCAAACAAGGAAGGGGAATTTCCAGATCTCTTCATAGCTCCTGCTGGGTAGCCTGAGGCAGAGGCTAAATTAGCACCTCCTTAGATCCAAGAGCCAGTGTACCCAGTGGTCAGAGTGTGACCATCCAGATTACAACTCCTCAGATCCATAAGGGACACACTCAGGGGGCAGACTCAGTGAGCACCAAAGCCCCACTGAAGCAAGTCTTGCCCCATAAGGGTGTCTTCAGCACGAAAGTTCTCCCTCCGTAGACACAGCTGATTCTCACAGCCAATTGGCCTGGAGGTCAATTCCTCCCAGTGATACCTACAACAATCAAGGCTTAACTACAACAAGACTGTGCACAAAGCCCACAAAGGGGTGCACCAAGAGTGTCCATCTCAGGTAATTGGGGAGGCTGAGTCACTGGGCCCTATAGGACACCTAGCACACAAAGCCACTCTACCAACACAGGGAAGCATAAAAAATGCGGAGACAAAGAAACAGGTCACAAATGACAGAAATGGAGGAAAGCAAACGACTGGATATAGAGTTCAAAACCACAGTTAAAAGGTTTTTCAAGAATTTTCTAGAAACCGCCGATAAATTTAGTGAGACCCTGGAGGATATGAAAAAAGACCAACTAGAAATTAAGCATACACTGACTGAAATAAAGAATAATGTACAGAGATCCAACAGCAAACAAGAGGATCCCAAGAATCAAGTCAAAGATTTGAAATCCAAAGAAGCAAAAAATACCCAACCAGAAAAGCAAAATGAAAAAAGAACCCAAAAATATGAAGGTTGTGTAAGGAGCCTCTGGGACAACTTTAAGCGTACCAACATCCGAATTATGGGGGTGCCAGAAGAAGAGAGAGAGCAAGATATTGAAAACCTATTTGAAGAAATAATGACAGAAAACTTCCCCTACCTGGTGAAAGAAATAGACTTACAAGTCCAGGAAGCGCAGAGAACCTCAAACAAAAGGAATCCAAAGAGGACCACACGAAGACACATCATAATTAAAATGCCAAGAGCAAAAGACAAAGAATCTTAAAAGCAGCAAGAGAAAAACAGTCAGTTACCTACAAGGGAGTACCCATATGACTGTCAGCTGATTTCTCAACAGAAACTTTGCAGGCCAGGAGGGAGTGGCAAGAAATATTCAAAGTGATGAATAGCAAGAACCTACAACCAAGATTACTTTATCCAGCAAAGCTATCATTGAAAATTGAAGGTCAGATAAAGAGCTTCACAGATAAGAAAAAGCTAAAGGAGTTCATCACCAGCAAACCAGTATTATATGAAATGCTGAAAGGTATTCTTTAAGAAGAGGAAGAAGAAAAAGGTAATGATAAAAATTATGAACAGCAAATAAATATCTATCAACAAGTGAATCTAAGAATCAAGTGAATAAATAACCTGATGTACAGAATGAACTGGTGATTATAATAGAATCAGGGACATAGAAAGGGAATGGACTGACTATTCTTGGGGGGAAAAGGGGTGTGGGAGATGCGGTCTTAGCAGCGTTGGCTGCAATTTGGTGGGGTGTCTCTCCAGGGTGGTGGTGGGGCCTGTGTCCCACTTGGGGGAATCCAAGTGTTGCTTTGTTGGTGCCAGGTCCACGGTGCCGTTTCTCTGTAAATGGCCAGTGCGTGGCACAACAGCTCCTGCATTGAGCGTCTGCCCCCTGATGGTTAGTGCACATCATAGCAACTGGTCCAATGGTCAGACACTTAGCATATTAGCCATATATATATATGTATATATGGCCCCAAAATGAAAACCATCCAAATGTCCATCAGCTGGTGAATAGATAAACAAATGTGGTATACCCATACAATAGAATACTATTCAGTCATAAAAGGGAATAAAATACAGTTTATGGATGAACACTGAAAACATTATGCTAAGTGAAATAAGCCAGACACAAAAGGTCACATTATTGTTTAATTGCATTTATATGAAACATCCAGAATAGACAGAGACAGAAAATAGATGAGTGATTGCTGAGGGCTGGAAGTAGAGAGGAATAGGGAGTGATTGCTACTGGGTACAGGGTTTCTTTTTGGAATTATGGAAAGATTTTGGAAATAGAGGTGGCAGTTGCACAACATTGAGAATGTACTAAATGCCACTGAATTATACACTTTAAATGGTTAATGGTAAATTTTATGTTATGTGAAATTTACCTCAATAAAACAATGGAAAATAAAAGTTTAGAGGGAATTCTTAAATCAGGTAGAAACATATTTAGGATTCATAGTCTATATAATAAAGAGATAATATGCAAAATTGACCCTCACATCCTCATGTCATCACAAGGTGGCCGCCACCATGTTGTCACAAGGTGGCCGCCACCACATCGTCACAAGATGGCTGGCAGGGGAGGGCAGTTGTGGGGGACCAGGTTTGCAGGGGAGAGGAGTTGGGAGCAACTGGGCCTGCAGGGGAGGATAGTTGGAGGGGACTAGGCCTGCAGGGGAGAGCACTTGTGGGTGACCGGGCCTCCAGGGGAGGGCAGTTGGGGTGACCAGGCCTGCAGGGGAGGGTCGTTAGGGGCGACTGGACCAGCAGGGGAGGGCAGTTGGGGGCAATCGGGCTGGCAGGGGAGCAGTTAGGAGTCGATCAGGCTGGCAGGGGAGTGGTTAGGGGGCGAGCAGGCAGGCAGGCAGGCGAGCGGTTGTGAGCCAGCAGTTCTGGATTGTGAGAGGGATGTCATGTGGGATTGGGCCTAAACCAGCAGTCGGACATCCCCCGAGGGGTCCCAGATTGGAGTCGGTGCTGGCTGGGCTGAGGGATATTCCCCTCCAGTGCATGAATTTCATGCACCAGGCCTCTAGTTTTAAATAAAATTCAATAACTCCCACTGACGAGAAACAAGTATGTTCTGGTAGAGCTGGTTGATTAAACCAAGTAAGATATAGGAAACTTGGTCCTGGATCTGTCACTATTGGGCTGTGTGATCTATAACATGTCATATATCTTCTTTCTGCTTTTATGCTTTTACTTGTTAGGAACAAATTATCTCCCCTTATATGAATGTTTTTGCATGTAGGGAAGGGGGGCATTGTGTTTACCATAAGTAATGTGAAAAGCTTCAGAAAGTAGTTAAAAAACCAATCCAAATTGTAGAAGATGTAGAAAACAATCCTTTCAAGCTTAGTGAAGGAAAAAGAGAGGCAGAAGAACATTTGAATTTGTGTTTGTTTGTTTTTTGTATAGGGACTTGGTGTGATTGTTATTAGCTGCAATTGGGCTTAGAGCCCCTTAACCATACAGATTATCTAAGAAAATATGTTGAGGCCTTGTTGAGGATTCCTTCAGATACTATGTCTCCTTGATCTTCATTTTCACTGCAAATTTTTTTGAGTCTAATGTTAGAATAACTTCTCCTTTCTAATTTCAATTGCTGTTTTTATTTTTATTTTTAAAAATATATTTTTATTGATTTCAGTGAGGAAGGGAAAGGGAGATAGAAACATCAGTTCTGTACACCCCACACTGGGGATCAAGGCCCCAACCTGGGCATGTGCCCTGACAGGGAACCCAACCATGACCTCCTGGTTCATAGGTTGACACTCAACCACTGAGCGACATTGTCTGGTCTCAATTGCTGTTTTTAAAAAATTCTTAGTGTCTTTACTTTAACTTGGATTAGCCAGGAAGGAAAGAATGAAATTACCCCAAAAGGAATTTATTTATTTACAAATAAGTTCAGCTATAAGTAAATCACTTATTTTCACCCAACTGCTTCCCTCTCTTTTGTGAATAGTATTTAAATTTTTCCATAAATATTGTATATATGCCCAGAGGCTATTTTGCTATTGGGTGCATTTATGAATCAAAGAATAACTAAACACATCCTTCCTGCTACTAATATTTTGAATATCAGCAATATCATTTCGTATTCTAAATTTGTGGAGTGTTGTACTATACTCTCAAATACCTTGTGGGTCCAAGCCCAGAGGTGACTACATTTCAGTGAAGGGTGACATGATTAAAGTGTTTATTCAGGATATGTGATCTTGTAATTGTTTTTTTGATACAGAATTCCCAGTGAATAGGAGATGGTTCATGGACTGGTTGTAGATTTTGGCTTATTATGTACTTTCTGAAGTGATTTAGGATCCCTTTAGATGAAAACTGGTGTATGAATATAATACTCTCCAATTTTTTTTATTATGGTATCCATCAAACAAATTGCAACATAGAGCATCTTACAAAGATAGGCAATAAAACTTTGAGCTAAATAATAAAAGTAGGAGAGGAATATGAAGCAGAATAAGAAAAGGAACAAGAAGAGACAGGTTTGTTCTGCATTATAAAAGAAGTGGAGATATACAGAGATGGAACTATGAACAATTATTAGCCGTAGTGATACATTAGTTATATTGTATTAGGAATTTATTTTTAGACAATTTCTAATGCGAAACCTTAATATTATATTTAGTTATACCATGTGAAATAAAAATACATAATTTAACCTAAGTCGTGCCCCAAGTTACCCAAACTAGTTGAAAATGTTTTCCTTTCTATATAACCTAGAGGGAAAAATATCTAGTTTAATTAAGAAACTTTTAAAATCTGCTTCAAGTTGAATTGCACTTTCAAAGAAAACTAGGTATGCAGGGACATTTTCAAAGGATGAGATTAGTTTAGGCACACTGGAAAACATGATACCTTCTATGACAGATTCCTTTTGATTTTACAGAAAAGAAATTTGTAATGGAGCAAAGGAACCCTGTGATTGGAGCAGAATGAACAAAGGCACAAAGCAAATGCATAACTTTTTCAGAGACAAATATAAAATAAACAGAAACTTAAACCAAAACCAGCCCTAACCGGTTTGGCTCAGTGGATAGAGTGTCGGCCTGCGGACTGAAGAGTCCCAGGTTCGATTCCGGTCAAGGGCATGTACCTTGGTTGCGGGCACATCCCCAGTAGGCGGTGTGCAGGAGGCAGCTGATCGATGTTTCTCTCTCATCGATGTTTCTAACTTTCTATCTCTCTCCCTTCCTCTCTGTAAAAAATCATAAAATATATTAAAAAATAACAACCAGCATGAAAGGACACTTACCCTCTAAGAAAGTACTTTGCAATTTTCCAAATTTTTTTTTTCTATTTCATGTGAACTATATCCATCTAATTTTCACTGGCTAAGGAAACAATACAAACTATGAAGATTACTGATAAATGAACATAAAATATTCAAGGAAAACATTTACTATTATAAACTTATTTCATATATGTTAAGTGCATGAATTATTACATGAAAAATTTATAGTTTACCTTCATTATTAATCCAATAGTATTTGAAAAATAATTTTATAAAGAAATTATTATTAAACTAGAGGCCTGGTGCATAACATTCATGCACTCAGGGGGGCATCCCTCAGTCCAGCCTGTGCCCTTTTGCAGTTGGGAGCCCTTGGGGGATGTCCCGTGGGGAGCAGCCTAAGCTGAAGTTGGACCTCCTTGTCCGGACATCCTTACTGCTGCCATGGAAGGTGGGCTGCTGCACTCACCAGCCATCGGCCTGGCCTTGTGGCTGAGCGCTCCCTCTGTGGGAGCACACTGACCACGGGG
>NW_005871050.1:12315293-12318515 GCF_000147115.1 Myotis lucifugus | reverse complement strand
GTATTCTATCCGGTGTATTGTATTAGCTATGAACCCATTGTGGCCCTCCAGACTCTAGTTTGCCCATCCGTGACCTATTCTATTCTATCCACCTGTATTCGGGTACAGATAATCAAAATTAACACAAAAATGTGGCAAGCAGTGCATGTCTTTAACAGCCATTTTTGAATGGGTAGAGCAGTGACAATTTCAGACTGCTTCGTGTTCACTAGACATGTACACAAGAAGGACAATATTTGCTCTTAATTCATTTTGATACAATATGTCATTTCATCTTTGCGACATTGATACCCAATATATATCATGTGATAATGTTGAAGAAAGAAAAAAAATTGCATTAGCTGATTAATTTACTTGTGGCAAAACATAGAGCATACAACCTGCTTAAGCCCTTTGGTGATCTCCATACAATTTGATTAGGGTTTAGAGGTGTACTTGTACTTGGAGGAAAAGACAGAAACCCTTTTTCTATATGACAGCAGCAGAAGAGAAGCAAAAATACAATGGGGTGCTACAGAGGTAACATAGCCTGAGTCACAGCTATGGCTGACATTACTGCTGCCTTCTCAGCTGTGCCAGTGCTTAAAATAATCACTTCTACAGATTAAACTTACACCTGGGTGTGCACACGTATGCCCGTGTGCGTGCATGTGCATGCATGTACACACACCACATACCTCTGCTTTGCCCCAAGCCTTTATCCAGCTACTCATACTTTAGAACATTCACTTTGAAATACAAGCATCTGTCTGTTTGTTGGAACAGGTCTATTTATAATTACAAAATCCTGGACTTAACTGGATGAAATATTCATGTACACTCCAGTGCCAGACTGCACTTATGGCATAGTAAACTGCAAACATTATCATATTAAAAGCAATTTAGCAACATGGTTCATGCCAAGTTAATAAAAATGTCATTTTAAATATTGTTTAAGAGCACCAGTTTAACAACTTTTATAACACTGGACCACCACAATGTATCTATTATCTACAGTATATTTGGAAAAATGAAAATGAAAATGAAAAGAAGTGGTTGGAGTCAATCATGTAGTTCCCAAGTAATGACAAGGCATTGATAAAGGGTCTCCCTTAATTTCTGAGCAATCCTGGAACATGGGGATGATCTGATCCCTTTGAGTTGGCTCTGAAACCCTGTGCTGCTTATTGCTTGGCACAACCCTACACAGTAGTGACTTTCTGTTTCATAAACTACTCATAGACAATAATGGACAATTGGCTTATTTGGGGGGATGCATTTACCAAAGGATTAATGCCAAGATGAGCTATCCTCCATATAAACTGCCTCAGTTTTCTTCTGTTTATTGTTCAGGGGGGGTCACATCAAAGTGTGAATGTGTGTATGTGTTGAAAGTTTAAAAAATAGACTAGGTTATAACCCAGAAGAAGGTATGGAATTTTGGATTATCTGAGAGTTTTCAGTGGTTGTCTACCACTCTTTTCTTAGTGCATTGTTATTTTCCCTCCACTTCCTCTGCGTTTACTTCCTTCCCTGGGAGGCATTCAGGGCTATAGAGTATAGAAATATATTGGGCAATAAGACTTTATAAAATAACTATAAGGTTGACTGTGGCATGAGTTTTAAATGTGGACAGTATATGTTTCTATCATTTTTTCCCCACCAGAACATCTTGAAAGGGATTACTTGATGTTCCCTATAACAAATATTATAGTTTGAAAGGTTACTTAATTGAATTGTTTCATTTATGGAAACTGTGACTAAGGAACATTTGCTGACTTAGTTGCTTCATGATGTTCTAGAATGAAAATAAAATGACTAGCAAACTCATTTAAAAAAAAAGAAAAGAAAATTTGTTTTAAAAAATCCCAAATAGAAATGTTATAATACAGAATGTAGTACCAGATGGTCTTTAATATATGGCAGATTGATATAGAAACATTTTGAGTTAACTGCAAGTATGAGAATTATTGTGCTTCAGTATTGATTCAACAATTTAGGAACCACTTACAGAAACTGCAAATTTTAATCAATATGTGAAATATTCTACTATACAATTTAAATGTTATGTCTTTCAATAATAATCATATGTAACTCTGCCTCAAATCAGTAAGAGCAAGAATGGATTGACCTCTACCACTTTGGCACTAATATAGAAAGACAATGTGATGGAAAAAGATATGTCATGACTTCGTGAATGTAATACCACACCATTTCTTGTAATAATAAAGAAAACCCAGGAATATAGTAGGCACCTAAAATTCTTACCTGTATAATTAAACAGTTATATTCTGAATAGATAATATTCATTTGAATGTGCTATCATTTCTCTTAAAATAACAGTACAATTATTAGGAGTAAGGCTAGACTGTACAAAGTATTAGGTGTCCAAGTTCCTATTTCCTATTCTGCCACTAACTAGCTAAGTTACCTTAGTTGCTTCACCTTCCTAGGTTTCAACTTCCTCATCTCAAAAAATAATTTGGATTTAAACATCTCTAAGGTCCCTTACACTTCTATTATATTTATGATTTTATTCAAATCATCTTAATATTGACAATAACTAAGTAGTTGAAATGTAGCACTTACTGCTTCATATACACGTTTCAATTACTGTGAATTGATACCTGTGGACAGTAGTAAAAACTGATTTTCTATTTTTTCCAAGTATTTTATAGTATTGCTTTGAGCAAAATAAATATTTATGTTATCACTAGTTGGCATTCACATCTCAATTATAGAAGAAATATGAAAGCTTAAAAATATTATGCCAGACCATTTAATTTATTCAGAAAACAAACCCCAATAAGTAGGATAAGTTAATTTGGAATACACATCCATGTTATCAAAAGATGTATTAGTTTTATATGCTGCAAAAACAGATGATCACAAAATTAATGGCTTTAAACACACACACACACACACACATCTCTACTAATAAAAGGGTAATATGCTAATTAGACCAGACCTTCTGGACATCCTTCCGGACAAAGCCACGGTGGTGGGGTCGAGGCAGAGGAGATTAGGGGCAATGAGGCTGGCAGGGGAAGGCAGTTGGGAGTGAGCAGGCTAGCAGGGGGGGCAGATGGGAGCGAGCAGGCCAGCAGGTGTGACAGTTGGCGGTAAGCAGGCCGGCAGGGGGGTATTTGGGGGTGAGCAGGGCAGCTGGGGGTGGCAGTTGGGGCAAGCAGCTGCCAGGGGGGGCAGTTGGGATAGCAGCTGGCAGAGGGGCAGTTGGGGCAT
>NW_005871050.1:12299354-12315193 GCF_000147115.1 Myotis lucifugus | reverse complement strand
CAGTGAGTGGTTAGGAGCCAGCGGTCCCGGATTGCGAAAGGGATGTCCGACTGCCGGCCCCTCAGGGGATGTCCGACTGAGGGGTCCCAGATTGGAGAGGGTGCAGGCTGGGCTGAGGGACACCCCCCCATGCACGAATTTCGTGCACTGGGCCTCCAGTTTTTTATAATTTTTGGGGCCAGAAATTCAGTTTATATGTATTCTTAGCAAGGCTGTAATCAAGGTGTCAGCCAGGGCTGGATTTTCATTTGGAGGTTTGAGGACATGTCTGCTTCCAAGCTCTCTCAGGTTATTGGCAGAATTCATTTCCTCTTGGCTGGAGGACTCCGCAGCTTGCTGCTTCAAAGCCAGCAAAGAGAACAAGGTCCTAGAGCAAGTCTTATAGCAAGATAGTGTTTTATATAACACTAGAGGCCCAGTGCACAAAAATTTGTGCACTCGAAGGGGTGGGGGGGGAAGATGGGGGCCCTCAGCCCGGCCTGTGCCCTCTCGCAGTCCTGGGACCCCTCGGGAAGATAACGACCTGTGGGCTTAGGCCTGCTCCCGGGTGGCAGAGGGCAGGCCCAATCCCTAGGTGCAGCTCCTGGTCGGGCTCAGAACAGGGCTGATTGGGGAGTTGGGGCGCCGCCCCCTGTCATGCACAGAGCAGGGCGGATTGGGAGGTTGCGATGCCACCCTCAGTCACGCTCAGGGTAGGGCTGATTGGGGGGTTGGGGCACCGCCCCCTGTCACACTCAAGGCAGGGTGGATGGGGAGGTTGTGGCGCCACCCCCAGTCACGCACAGAGCAGGGCCAATCAGGGGATTGGACGCTGCCCCTGTCACGCACAGAGCAGGGCCAATCAGGGGATTGGACGCTGCCCCCTGTCATGCACAGAGCAGGGCCCATCAGGGGGTTGGGGAGCTCCCCCATGTCACGCACAGAAAAGGGCCCATCAGGGGGTTGGGGAGCTCCCCCCGTCACGCATAGAGTAGGGCTGATAGGGGAGTTAGGGCACCGCCCTCTATCACCTACAGAGCAGGGCCGATCAGGGGGTTGGGGCGCTGCCACTGTCACACTCAGGGCAGGGCCGATGGGGAGGTTATGGCTCTACCCTGTCACACACAGAGCAGGGCCTGTGGTGGGGGGGGTTGGGGCGCCTCCCTCTATCACCCACAGAGCAGGGCCGATCAGGGGGTTGGGACGCCGCACCCTGTCACACACAGAGCCACAGGGCGATCAGGGGGTTTGGGCGCTGCCCCCTGTCACACTGATCCGGTGCCAGGAGGCCTCGCGGCTCCACTGATCCTGGTGCTGGGAGGCATATTACCCTTTTACTATATAGGATACAGGCCTGGGGGCTGGCTGGTTTGCCCTGAAGGGTGTCCTGGATCAGGGTGGGGGTCCCCGCTGGGGTGCCTGGCCAGCCTGGATGAGGGGATGATGGCTGTTTGCAGCTGGTCACACACCCTTCAGGGTGGGGGTCCCCACTGGGGTGCCTGGCCAGTCTGGGTGAGGGGCTGAGGGCTGCTTTCAGGCTGGCGGTTGTTGATTGAAGCTCCCAACCGCTCCTTTTTTTTATTTTATTCTGGGCCAGCTTTAGCTCTGGCTCTAGCTCTGAGAGCAGGTATCTGGTTTGTTTCGGTTCTATAATCGAAACAATGTATAACTCCAGCTCTGAGATCCCCGCCTTCTGTATTTGTTAGAATGTTTCAAACTGCCAGTTCAGATGCCGGCAAGGCAGGCGGGGAATGTTGGAGTCTGCAGTCACTGGAGCAAGCAAGCCTCATGTTCACTTCCAGCTGCCTGGCTGCCGGCCGCCATCTTGGCTGACAGTTAATTTGCATAAGGATATGCTGATTAGCCAATGGGAAGGGTAGCGGCTGTACGCTAATTACCATGTTTCTCTTTTATTAGTGTAGATAATACAATGATGGGAGTGACATTCTATTACCTTTGACATATTTTATTACTTAGAAGAAAGTCACCAGTCCCACCTACACTCAAAGGGAGGGATTATACATAAACACCAGGAGGCAAGTATCATGGAGGCTACATAAAAGTCTGTTCACTGCAGAACAAATATGAGGGTACAAATTGTGCTCCATTATAATTTCTTCTCTCCTCTCACCCTCTGCTTTGCTCTCTCCTCCTTTCCTCCTCCTCCTTCTCTCATCTTTTTCTTTTACTAAAACTGATCACTGTGACTGAACTGTGCAGATGCTCTATGCACATATGAAAGGTCAACAGCTATAGTAGTGATGCTGCACAGCCTCAATTACAAGTACATAACCTGAGGACAAACAATTGGCTTTCTTGCTTTACCAGAATACCAGCTAGTAATGAATTGTGTGATAATCTGTCAAATGCTTTCTCTTCGCTATGGAATTGTGTGAAAAAATTCCCTGTGCAAATCTGTCTCTGAACTTGAACCAAGTCACAGGTTCAAGTGAAGATTGATTTCTCTTGGCAGCTAGGATAGGATAACCTCAATCATTTCATGGCCCAATGCTAGTATCAAGTATTCAACAACCAATATTTTAAAATACATTAAAGTATGCCCTAGCTGGTTTGGCTCAATGGATAGAGCATAGGCCTGCAGACTGAAAAGTCCTGGGTTCGATTTTGGTCAAGGGCACATGCCCGGGTTGTAGGCTGGATCCCCAGTAGGGGGCATGAAGGAGAGAGATAATGATTCTCTCTCATCATTGATGTTTATATCTCCCTTTCCCTTCGTCTCTGAAATTAATAAAATTTATATATTTTAAAAAGTAAAATAAAATACATTAAAATATATTTCTAAAAGACAAATGTTTGGGAGAAATTTTTTTTAAATGTATTTTATTGATTTTTTACAGAGAGGAAGGGAGAGGGATAGAGAGTTAGAAACATCGATGTGAGAGAGACATCGATCAGCCGCCTCCTGCACACTCCCTACTGGGGATGTGCCCGCAACCAAGGTACATGCCCTTGACCGGAATCGAACCTGGGACACTTCAGTCTGCAGGCCGATGCTCTATCCACTGAGCCAAACCGGTTAGGGCTGTTTGTGAGAAATTTAGTGAATGGGGAAGAAAACATAAGTACAAGGTGAAGCACAGTCACTAACACAAGATGAAGGAAGAAACCCGTCTTTCAGTACCATTCACTTTCTAGTGTACATGGATTGAAAATCCAATCATTCTTCTGTTTTCTCTTATCCTTTCAGCCCATGGCTATTGAATATTATCAGTAGGTGGACAGGAAGAGGTCAGCAAGTTGAAACTCAAATCTTCCCCCCCCCCCCACTACTCTTATATGCCTCTAGTTAAATCCTCTAGACCAGTGGTCGGCAAACTGCGGCTTGCCAGCCACATGCGGCTCTTTGGCCCCTTGAGTGTGGCTCTTCCACAAAATACTGACTTCTGCGCATGGGCCACAAAGTTTCAATCGCACTGTATGTGCACGCCCGCACGTGGTATTTTGTGGAAGAGCCACACTCAAGGAGCCAAAGAGCCGCATGTGGCTCGCGAGCCGCAGTTTGCCGACCACGGCTCTAGACTCCTCTGGTTAAATCTTAGATTTTTCCTTCTGATGAGTCTTTGTTTTATTTGCAGGCTAGTGATTCTGTGTGCCAGTGATTTAGAATGGGGTTATTCAGATTATTTTTTGATCCACTGTGTCTGATTATATTCTGTCTTTATGTTGCTTTTCTAATTCAACACTGTTGAAAAACTTAAAAAATATATCTAGGTAGGGCATTAGCTCCACTTACATGTTGTGACTTCTGTATAGAAGAATTGATCTTATACTGACAAGACAATGGTGTAAAGTAAATGAAGTCTACAATTGTTTATGGCAAGGTGAAATCATAAAGAACATTGACAAAAATTGCTGTGTGGGATGGAGGTATTACTCAACCAAACCAAATGCAAACTTTTTTTGTTGGGGAAGGGGCATGCATATGTAAGATATTATGCACTTCACTTAAAAGATATCCAAAAGAATAATTATTTTATGAAAGTAATAAAAAGATTGTTAATTATTCTAATACATGGAGACACGTCTGCTAAGAAGGATAGTGCTGCCTCATTCACAAATGAAAGGAAATACTTCCTTTCCATTCCCATATTAATTCAGAAATTAACAAACCCACTTAGAAATATTAATAAATGGAGTAAATAGATATTGTAATTTAATCCAGCAACTTTTAGTAGTAGCTTACCAACTCAATAGTAAGCACTGCAGTTAAAAAGAATGTTTAGTTGGTGTACAATGCATTTATTGGACTATTAGGAATGAGTCAGGTCTGTTCTTTCTGTCTGCTTTCTATATACCTTTGAACTTTCAAAGGGTATATATATTATTTCATGTTAATTCAGTGCCCTAAGGGATTTATTCCCAGCAAGATTATGCAAGATTATGTAGTGATATTTTGTCATGCATTAAACCCCTTTTGATCACCAACTATGTATAAAGATATGATAATAATTACTCATTATTTTGAATATTCATATTAATGAAATAAAGAGTTAAATAATTCCTTAAAAGTAGGGTTTTGTGCTGGAAGCAAATTCCAGCAGGTCATAATTATTCAAAAAGTTCATTGGAAGGCTGATGAACCTTGGGGCTTCAGCAGGGCTGAAGATCTGCATATATTATTGCCAGCTGTCAGACACCTGAGGGCAGTTCCCCCAATCTGATAATACTTTATTGTTTACCAAAACTTACCTTTGATATGTATATCTGCTTTGCCATAGGGCAAAATGTGGAAATAAAAAGTCAGGAGTCCGGAGATTTGGAGAGCTTAGTCACTACAACCAAGTTTCCATCTGGCACCCCAAAATGCCTTCCAAATTCATATTTCTTCTCTAGTCTTTTCATTCATTTATGCACAGCCCTTCTCTAGATTCCTGAACCCTTGTAGATGTGGAAAAGACCCCGGCAGTTTTAAATGGCTTACACAGTTTTTAAATGAAATTTTAAAATTCAGAATTTAGTTAGGTTCTTTTTCTCCTGCTGAATCACCACACAGGAATATTCCTCTAATTTAAAAAATGTAAGCAGAGGAAAAATTAGGTTTTTATGAACAGAAATATATTTTTTAGGAACTCACCGATTCTGTTAAAATTCACAAGGATAATATTGGTAGACTGCAGTACTAGAATAAGGGCAATTATCTATTTCCTTTCCCTTGCAGTTTTATTTCCCCCCAGTAGTCATTTCTTGGTCAAATAGCAATGATTATTCAGGTGTTGAAAGTAGTAAAATATTTTATTCAGCTTGTTAAGCAACTGAATAGAAAGACAGGAACAGAGAATTATATTTGTAACCCACAGGTCAAGGGCATGAAATAGTTGAATGGAAAAAACTCAGCAAAATAGCATTAAAAAATATATATTTTGTTATTGATTTCAGAGAGAGGAAGGGAGAGGGAGAGAGAGATAGAAACATCAATGATGAGAGAGAATCATTGATCAGCTCTCTCCTGCATGCCCCTCACTGAGGATTGAGCTGGCAACCTGGGTATGTGCCCTGACCTAGAATCGAACTGTGACCTCCTGGTTCATAAGTTGATGCTCAACCACTGAGCCACGCAGGCTGGGTAAAATAGAATTTTTTTTTTATTGTTGCCAGGAATCAGCTTTTAATTCTAGCTTCTTTAGTATACAGTTTTAAGAAACTGGATAAGAGGAAAAGACCTTTGAGTAATCTAAAGTCTGAACTTTGAATACTTTTTGAAAGAATAAAAAGTCTACAATTACTATATCAAACTAGTGGCCCAGTGCACGAAATTCATGCACATTAAAAGGGGATTAGAGGAAATATTTTAATATTGCTATATGCCCTTTCTCTATAATAGATGTGTCAGAGATGAAATAAAATTAGTAAAATGTATATGAAAATCTTCCTCCTGTCAGAGTCTGTGGCGTGCCGCGGGACCCAGAGTCAAGTCCCTGCCTACCTGTGATGCCTCAAAATCATGCGAAACCCAGACCCAGCCGGCCCCACCCCCATTGGGTGAGATCCAGACCCTGACGGCCCCACCCCCATCAAGCCCCACTGGGTGGGGGGTGCAGCCTCAGGGCCCTCGTCAAGCCCTGCCTGGTGGGGGGAATAGCTTCAGGTCCCCCTTCAAGCCCTGCCAGGTGGGAGGCGCAGCCTCAGGTCCCCAGTCAAGCCCCGCCGAGTGGGGGGTGCAGCCTCAGTGCCCCCGTCAAGTCCCGCCTGGTGGGGGCACAGCCTCAGGTCCCATGTCAAGCCCTTCCGGGAGGGGGGTGTGGCCTGAGGTCTCCCAGGGCGGGGTGGGGGGAGAGCAGCCTGAGGTTCCCCGGCCCAGCACCAGGGCGGGAGGCATACCTTGAGGTCCCCTGTCAAGCCGCGCTGGGTGGGGGGCATGGCCTCAGGTCTCCTGGCCTGGTGCTGGGGTGGGGGGTGCGGCCTGAGGTCCCCTGTCAAGCCCTGCCAGGCAGGGGGTGCGGTCTGAGGTCCCCTGGCCTGACGCTGGGGGGGCAGTGTGGCCTGAGATCCCCCAGCCTGAAACCAGGGGCGGGGGGCGCGGCCTGAGGTTCCCCCGGCTTGATGCCAGGGCAGGGGGCATGACCTGAGGTCTCCTGTCAAGCCCTACCAGGCGGAGGGGCGCAGGCTTAGGTCCTCTGCCCCGGGCCAGTGACACGCAGCTTCAGGTCCCTGCTGATTGCTCCTTAAGGCTCGTTACGGGAACTCGGCCTCTAGCTGTGGGTTCAGCCATCTTGTGTTACTGAAACCCCCACCTCTGCTGTGGTCGCAGACATCTTGTGTTACGGAAACCCCACCTCCGCTGTGGGTGCTGTGGGCGCCTCCATCTTTGTGATGATGTGACGGTTAATTTGCATACTCCCTCTTTATTAGATAGTATATTAGGTAAGCCTTTTGTGGTTCAGCAGAGGCCTAAAATAGTGACAGATCAGAAAGTATGGCATAGTCCAGAGACCATGAAAAGGGATTGTTTGATATTTGTTTTTCATTGTATAATGTCTATGCTTAAATGAGTACTCAGCAAACTGTATATTCCATTATCTAGTTCGGATTTAGTTCTCCTTATATTATTATGTTTTGAAATGAAGTTTTAAAAAGTTTTTTATTGTTGAAAGTATTACAGATGTCCCCTTTATTTTTTTTTCTCATTGACCCCTTCCACCCTGCACCTACCCCTCCCAGGCCATCACCACTCTATTGTCTGTGTCCATGGAATTTTGAATTTAAAGTATTAATATACATTTTAAGAAAAAATTTAGATTGGATAGACGCAAATGTAGTTAAAGTCCTAGTGATTGTAAGAATAACTCCTAACTGGAACTTCTACCTATTTGGGTAAACCACTTTTGAAAAGCTCTTTGTCAATGAATGATTCAGGTAATAACTACTTGAAAAATATAAGTATGCCAGTGTTCTTACCTGAAAATAGGATAACTAACATTGGCTCACCTCTTTAGGTGTCTATCAACAATAGCTAATAAAAATTATTGTAGGCAGTTGATAACATACTAAGTGTTGTACAAATGTTTGTTCAACAGGGAGAACAGCAATAGCAGAACTTTGCATCCCATCAAATTCCCCAATTTTAAGTAAAGTCAGTTCTCTCCTCCAAGTTTATGGGTAATTTATTTTTCTTAAACAGAAATTTATTTTCTCGCAGTTTTGAAGGTTAGAAGTTTTAGATCAAGATGTCATCATGGTCAGTTTCTGGTAAGGGTTCTCTTCCTGGCTTGTAAATGGCCCCCTTCTCACTACATCTTCACGTGGTATCAGTGCAAGCTCTCTGGTATCTCTTATGAGCATGTTAATCCCATCATGAAGGTTACACTTTCATGACCTTATTAGCCTTAATTCCTCCCAAAGGCCCCATCTCCAAATACCATCATATTGGGGAACTTCAACATATAAATTTTTTGGAGTGGATAGATGGTGTAGAGAGATTCATTAATAGAAAAAAATATACTGGCTTCAAATCATTAAGTATATAATATGAAAATGAACAAATGAACTTTTTTTCAAATTCAGTAGAAAGCTTCCCTTTTTCTTCCTTTTATAGCAGTCTGATTCAGCAAGAAAGGAATTCCTAAAAAATTACAAACTAATACTAGTTTCATTAAGCAGTAACTTTTAAAAAAGAAAGAAAAAAAATGAGACATACATTGTTTTGGTAAAAAACTGAGAAGCAGAATAGCAACCCATTGGTATATTAAATGAAAACATCTTTTAAGCCCCCATACCTTATTCCTGTATCAACTAAAGATTCTTGAATTAATTTAAAAACTCTTGGATATCCTTAGAAAGTAATATCATAACCACAACATGTTTATATTATAATAGTGGCCCAGTGCATGAAATTCATGTATGGGGGTGTGTCCCTCAGCCCAGCCTGCACCCTCTCCAATCTGGGACCCCTCAGGGGATGTCCAACTGCCAGTCAGTCGGACATCCCTCTCACAATCCAGGATTGCTGGCTCCTAACTGCTTGCCTGCCTGCCTGCCTGCCTGCCTGACTGCCCCTAACCGCTTCTACCTGCCAGCCTGATCACCCCCTAACCACTCCCTTGCCAGCCTGATTGATCTCTAACTGCCCTCCCCTGCCAGCCTGATTGCCCCCTACTGCCCTCCCCCTGCCGGCCTGATCTTGCCCCCAACGACCCTCCCCTGCAGGCCTGGTCACCCCCAACTGCCCTCCCCTGCAGGCCTGGTCCTCCCCAGCTGCCCTCCCCTGCAGGCCTGGTCCCCGCAACTGCCCTCCCCTGCAGGCCTAGTCCTCCCCAACTGCCCTCCCCTGCAGGCCTGGTCCTCCCCAACTGCCCTCCCTCCCCTGCAGGCCCGGTTGCCCACAACTGCCCTCCCCTGCAGGCCTGGTCCTCCCCAACTGCCCTCCCCTGCAGGCCTGGTCCTCCCCAACTGCCCTCCCTCCCCTGCAGGCCCGGTTGCCCACAACTGCCCTCCCCTGCTGCCATCTTCTGACCACATGGGGGCAGCCATCTTTGACTACATGGGGGTGGCATATTACCTCTTTATTATATAGGATTACCATAGATATTAAAATGAATAGTCATGCTGGGTGACTCAGTTGGTTGGAGTATTGTCCCATGCACCAAGTTTGCGGGTTCAATACTTGGTCAGGGCACATACCTAGGTTGAGGATTCAATTCCTGGTTGGAGTGTGTACAGAAGGCAACCGATCTTTCTCTCACATAGATGGGGTTGTTCCCTCTTTCTCCCTTTCTCTCTCTTAAAAAAAACTAAATCAATAAACATATCCCCTGGTGAGGATTTAAGAAAATAAAAAAGAATAGTAAATTGCATATTCTTTCATTCAAAATATTGAAAACTGAATAGTAAAACAAAATTGACAAAATTATAATCAGTTTGTGCTGGATTTTATTATAGTTATTTTTATTACATACTACATACATTTGAAGATATAAGAAATATATTTTTCTTGATTGCACAAAACTCTTCATTGCAAAAGACATACAGCTCTCTAAGAACATTTCCACAATGACCTAAAGTGAATAGGAAGCAATTCTCAAAATTTCAAGTTGGAGTGTAGGGGAAAGCAGAATGAAAGGTGACCAAGATCCAGAGTTTAGGTGACTGGTAAGGTCATTCAATTAGCAGGTTGCAGAGTTATGGATGGAACCCAGGGTTTTCTTGTATCAAAATGCTGTAGGTTTATATATTCAAGAAGAAGGGGGAGAATCTAATTATAGTCCAGATCATTTTATACCAGAAAACAATTGTAGAAACTAACTTTTAATTTTTCAAAACTCAATCAGGTGTGTGTATGGCCGTTGGTATGCAGCTTTAAAACCTGCCTGTTCCCATAAGTGCCATGTTCCACCACAACCCCAGCTTCAGCACATTTGCTGTTAGCAGCTAATTCTTTTTCACATAGAGTTACACATTGGGAATAACGTTCTAACCCTTCTTCTTTTCCAGAGTTAGAGTGATACTGCATATTTCTTACTTTTACTCTTCCCCCAATGGTGGCTTGAGGGATAAGAATATTTCCAGGCAGATCCAATATAAAGACAGTCTTGCCATCTTCTGTTTCACTTAATTTCATATTTAACAGCTTATTAACAATTTTGGTAAGAAGTTCTTTATGAGATCCATTGAAAATACACAGGTACATCACTAATGGTCTCTTAAGTCAGACACATTCCTGAACTTCAGCACTGGGGCAGCAGCTTGAAAGCCTCCAGAGATAAACGGGGAGGAACTGGCTTTCTCCCAGACAAAAGAGCTGGCAGAGGTCATTGTGCCTTTGCTGAACCCTCCCCCCATAGAGCCTGCAGGGGGCGCCATATCTGAGTCTCCAAAGCCTCTGTGTAATTTATTGCCAAGTGCAAATTACCTCCATTTACCTATGCTCACTGCTGTTGACATTTAACTCATTACCATGTTAAGTGTTTTGAAAGAGCTTTGAGAAATGAAGTAAATATGAAATCCAGTTCTTTTTTATTATCCATTCCCCACTGCTCCCTCTCTCCTCCTTTTTGTTTTTTTAATATATGGTGGCGGGGGAATATTTGACTTTGGGTGGTGGGCACACAGTGCAATATACAGATCTTGTAACATAGAAACCCACACCTGAAACCTATATGATCATATTAACCAATGCCACCCCAATAACTGTAATAAAAATAAAAGGTATTTTATTGATTTTTTAGAAAGGGGGGAGGGAGGGGAGAGGAGAAAGAAAGAGAGGGGAGAGAGAGAGAGGAGAGAGGAGAGAGGTGAGAGGTGAGGTGAGGTGAGAGGAGAGAGAGAGAGAGAGAGAGAGAGAGAGAAGAGAGCAGAGAGGGGAGAGGGGAGGGGGGAGGGGGGAGGGGGGAGGGGAGAGGGAAAAGGAGGGAGAGATTGATTGAGATTGGCTGCCTCTGTATTATTCACCCAGACCAGGAATGGAACCTGCAAGCTAGGTATGTACCCTGACCAGGAATCGAACCTGTGACCCTCCGGTGCACAGGACGACACTCCAACCAACTAATAATAATACTAAACAACAGGTATTAGTATTTCTGTGAACTCTTCAGAAGTGCTGAGGATAGAGAACAATAAATCTCTGTACTCTAAATTCCTCTGGCACTTCCTCCTCAGTCTCTCTTTCTGATCTTAGATAAAACCAGAGCTTTTAATTTTAAAAGAAATTATAACAGCTAAAATTTATTTTGCATTTCTAAGGAGCTTTTATCATGACTGATATAGGAATGTACATTGTTTAGACCTTAGAAAAGAGACATCTTAACTAGGTAAAACAGTAGGGCCGAGTGGCTAAGTGATTTACAGAAGGACTCAATGTAATTCAGTGTCTGAACTGGAGTTCCCCCAGGATTTACAATCCCTTAACCCAAATATCTACTTACAAGCTTCTCTTAAGTTGCCTTTCTTAGAACTCTGTAATGTCCTCTATAAATTCAACTTCTTCTATAAAGGAGTTAGGACCAGAGTCACCTTCTTACAAAAATTAGACTGGGTAAATGCCTGGGACTGTAAAATACTAAGCTTTGGAGGAGAGGTCCACATTTTGTCTGTCCTTCCTGTCAAGATGATTTTCCAGTTAGTAAACTTATCTTCAGTTATTACTCGCTTTCTTTCTGTACATGTCTCCATATTGTAAGACAATGATTATAATTATTTTTCTTTTTCTCCTCTTTGTTCTGTGGATTTTATAGTGGCGATATCTTTTGCAACTCATAGCAGTAGATCCCACAATGCATTAGTATTACTGCTTGTGTCAGTAGCTAAAATATGGGCTTTTCTTTCTTTGCTAATGTTAGGTATAATTATCCAGTTTTCCTTCCTTCCAATTCTCACTTGGGTCTTTCATTGTCTTGCGTACTATCTGGTCCCTTTCTCCTGATTATATGTAATAAAGGGACTTAATGGTCATCTTGGTAGTGTGTTTTAATGACTGACCCTTCTATAATTAATATAATATTCCCTTCTGGAAAAAATGCACTTATAAGAAGGGGGAGGGTAGCAGGGTACTCTTATCAAGCTGCTGGATTATTACTGCCACTGTTACTACTTTTAATAAAAATGAGAGCAGCACCCTGCCGATGTGACTCAGTGCTGGAGCATTGACCTATGAACCAGGAGGTCATAGTTCAATTCCTGGTCAGGGCACATGCTTGGGTTTTGGGCTCAATCTCCAGTTGGGGGGTGGGTGGGTGCAGGAGGCAGCTGATCAGTGTTTCCTTCTCATTGATGTTTCTACCTCTCTATCCCTCTCCTTTCCTCTCTTTCTAAAATCAATAAAAATTATTTTTTAAAAATGAGAGCAGCAGCTGTATTGGTGGTAGTATCATCTATTGAGCCCATATCAGAGATCCATGATCTATTCTAACAACATCAAGTTTTATTTCAATTTTAAAACTTTACAAATGCAGACTGATTTCAATGATTTGCAGTGTTATTCAAAGTAAATGTTTTTTTAAATAAAAAATCAAACTTGCGAACTCATATTGATATCCCGTTATTTTCAACTAACATTCTTAGTACTCATCCTGGCATAGTTTTGATGAAGTTAAGTAAACACGCCGGCATTTTCCTATAGCCTTGCTGTCTTTCTTGAGGCTATCAAAGACCAAACAGCCTCGTAATGAGGTCTTTAGTATTTCAGTGTGTATTTGGATGGAAATAGGAAAAGTTTCTATACAGCAAATCTTGTTATGATAATTTAGTGCATTAATCAATGAAATGTACTGTGTGAACTTTTCAGTGTATTTATTTATTTATTTTTGTTAATCCTCATCCAAGGATATTTTTTCCATTGAATTTTAGATAGAGTGGAAGGGGAGGGAGGGATAGGAGAGAGAGAGAGAGAGAGAGAGAAAGAGAGAGAGAGAGAGAGAGAGAGAGAGAGAGAGAGAGAGAGAGAGAGAGATGTGACAGAGACACATAGACTGGTTGCCTCCCACAGGGGCCCCGACTCAGGGCAGGGAGTGAACCCGCAACCCAGGTACATGCCCTTGATCAGGAACTGAACCCAGGACCCTTCAGTGCACTGGCCAATGCTCTAACCACTTAGCACACCGGCCAGGGCAGTATTATTTTTTATCTAATGAAAATGAGATGGAAAGGCTTCTTCTACTTGTATGTATAAGAATCAAGGAATAAAAGTGTACAACATGAGAGCACCAGGGAAGTTTAAAAGTGAGGTGGGTGAAGGCTGGTGTTGTATTTTATATCATTTCCTAACTGTCACCTTGTCTGCTAAATTTACCTTTTCTAAGCTTGTTCATGGTTCACTTTGAATAAATACAATAGCCGAAGGGAAAGAAAAAGGTCCAGCTTTCTGGTTTGTCATCTTGAAAAATGATGAGGGCAATCAAAATGGAGGGAGGGTGCATTTTAAGTAGCATATGTTTGAGAGAGTGATTATCTGCATTTTTTCAGGTTTGTTTACAGATAGGTAATGTTATGCCTCTGTGATATTTAAATGCATTTTTCTTTGGTTTCTAAACTCCTAGTAATGGTTATGATTCTAGCAATCATAAGACATGCCAAATGCTTTCAAATTGATTGTTAGTCTAGTGGGGGTTAGAAATAATCACCGTGTCTAAAATGGAAGGAAGGAGTAGGAGGAAGCACACCCTATTTGGAACGAACAAAGCTTCTTTCATATGGAAAAGTTTCTTTAGAGTCACTAGTAAAACAATATTAAAAGACTAAATTTTGAAAATTGGTTTCAAAATATATTAAAAACCTCTCACTTGAATAACTTACTTACATGGATGACTCCACATCCATTGATACACAAAGGTATGTTACCTTGTTAGGTGTTCTCAATTATCCACCAACCAATTCAAGTTCTCTCTCTTTTCCATGAATTCATATACTTGCTATATCTAGGATTGTGTTTCTTATTTGTTTGAGTTATATATTGTTGCATAACAAGTTAACTGCGAACTTAGTGGATTAAAACAACAAACATTATCTCACAGTTTCTTTGAGTCAGTAATTTGGGAGAAGCTTCGTTGGGTGAGTCTACCTCAGAATCTTCCATGATGTATAGCCAAGATGTCATCTAGGACTGCAGTAATCTGAGGAGCTGAGAGCCTGGAGGATCTGGAGGATTCACTTCCGAGCTCACTCACGTGGCTGTTGTTAGGAGTCCTCAAGTTATTCACTGGCTTAAGACCTCAGCTTCTTACAACACAGGTCTCTGGATAAATGAGTGTCTTCCTGACAGCATCTAGGAATGACGAGGGAGAGAGAGAGAGAGAGAGAGAGAGAGAGAGAGAGAGAGAGAGAGAGAGAGAGAGAAAGAGAGAAAGAGATTAAGTGCTTTTTTGTGAACTAATCTCTAAAGTCACACAGTGTTTTATTCTTTTTCTTAGAAGTGCATCATTAAGCCCAGTTCACACTTGAGGTGGGATATTAGGCTCTGCCTCTTAAAGGGAGGAGCATCTAAGAGTTTGTAGTCATATGTTAAAACCACCACATTATAGTCACTGTTCCTCTTAGTCATTCCTCATAGTCATTAAGAAAGCCGCCTGAATGCCAATCACCCAGTATTTCTCAGTGGTCAATGGCAGCTATAGTAGTAGGTACCTGTAGATTTTTCCTACAGTTTCTTCAATATCTCAATATTATTGTACTAGAGGCCTGGTGCACGAAATTTGTGCACGGGGGGTGTCCCTCAGCCCAGCCTGCACCCTCTCCAATCTGGGACCCCTTGGGGGATGTCCAACTGTCAGTTTAGGCAGTCAGACATCCCTTGCACAATCTGTGACTGCTGGCTCCCAACCGCTCACCTGCCTGCCTGCCTGCCTGATTGCCCCTAATCGCTTCTGCCTGCCAGCCTGATCACCCCCTAACCACTCCCCTGCCAGCCCAATCAATGCCTAATTGCTCCCCTGCCATCCCGGTCGCCCCCAACTCCCCTCCCCTGCTGGCCTGGTCGCCTCCAACTGCCCTCCCCTGCCGGCCCAGTCGCCCTCAACTGCCCTCCCCTGCTGGCCTAGTCGCCCTCAACTGCCCTCCCCTGCTGGCCCAGTCGCCCTCAACTGCCCTCCCCTGCCAGCCCAGTCGCCTTCAACTGCACTCCCCTGCTGGCCTAGTCGCCCACAACGGCTCATGGCAGTAAATTAGCATATTCCCTTCTTATTGGCTGTGGGTGCTGCCATCTTTGAAGGTGTGGCAGTCAATTAGCATATTTCCTCCTTATTGGCTGTGGGCATTGCCATCTTTGAGGGCAGGGCAGTCAGTTAGCATATTCCCTCCTTAGTGGCTGTGGGAGCCACCATCTTTGCGATGGTGTGAGGGTCAATTAGCATGTTCCCTCTTTATTAGCTAGAATACTTTTTAAGTGTGCTTTTAAATAGACTAAAATTTCTTTTGATTACAGTTGACATATAATATTATGTAGGGACAGAAAACAGTAGGTTTACAGTTGTTTGTAATAAATAATACAATAATAAAAAATAACAAAGAAGAATAAACTCTGTTTTCCATACTCACTGTAAACCTACCTTTGCTCGCTCCTGTATTAGTTTCAGGAATACAACATTGTGATTGTACATTTATATAACTTACAAAGGGATCACTCCAGTAAGTAAGTAGACTTTGTAATGCTCTTTCCTGGATGTTCCGAACTGCATTCAAAACAGTTACCTATATCTATTTTCCAGGAAATGTTTTTATCTCATCTGTGTTTGACTCCTAACATGGATGTTGAATATGACATTTCCTCAGTTCTACCAGTGTTTTTATGTTCCACTAACATCTTTTATGATATCACTATGGATTATACCTAGGTATTGAGTGGGAGGCTATCTATAATAATAAAAGTCTAAGTGACCATTGCAACCGAACGGATGACTGAACAGGATGCGTGGGGC
>NW_005871050.1:12296845-12298764 GCF_000147115.1 Myotis lucifugus | reverse complement strand
CCAGGCCAGCAGGGGGGACAGTTAGGGTGATCAGGCAGGCAGGCAGGTGAGCAGTTAGGAGCCAATGGTCTCGGATTGTGGAGGGATGTCCACTGCCGGTTTAGGCCTGATCCCCTAAACTGGCAGTTGGACATCCCCTGAGGGGTCCCAGATTGGAGAGGGTGCAGGCTGGGCTGAGGGGACCCCCCCATGCTCGATACATGAATTTTGTGCACCGGGCCTCTAGTATTATATATGACACAAAAGGACAAGTAGAGCACTTAACCTTTAGCAATCAGTTCTGTAAATAAATGTTTAATAAAGTTAATGATTAGGGGGCAGATGCTCAATGCAGGAGCTGCTGAGCTGCAGTGATTTGGCCGTGGCACACCCTGAAACCAAAGAGGAGGGAGCCCGATTTCTCGCAGGGCTGTGCAGTTCCACCTTTGGCTGAGGGTTATGTTGTTGCTGGGGCACTATTGGCCCCAAATCTGGTTCACTGCACAATTGCGTTTGCGTTCCACACCTTGTACGACAGCAACTTTGTAGAGTGCCCTCTCGCACTCCAGGACTCCTCCGGGAATGAACAGCCAGTTTCGGCCTGATCTCCGCAGGCCAGGCCAAGGGACCCCACCTGCCAGAGAGACCCTGCTTACTCTGCAGATGCCGGGGAGGGACCGCAGGAGGTTGGCTCCAGGGCGTGTCTAGCCCACTCACACAGTCCTGCCCCGCTGGCCACCTTCTAATTAATTTCCTTTCAATGTGCATGAATCCGTGCACTGGGTCACTAGTCTAAGATAAAGAGCTCTGTGGATTGTAGCAGAACATTTTGTGCACAAAGGAGGTAATAAATAATTTTAAATAGCTGATGATAATGCCGAATTTTCAGATTGTCATGAAGACTCAGGATAAAACCACTAATATTGGCCAAAGAGTCTCTTTTAGATGGTTTATTATTCTTTTCAATGTGATTAGGGGACATGATTCTTATTTAAACTAGGAGCAAATTTGTGCACCTTAAAAGGAACTGTGGGCCACCAGGCTGTGGTGGGCACAGGCATGGGTCTTGGCCCCTCCCACTGAGGCCCCTAGTCCCCTGTCTGCCGTCAGCCCCACTCCTGCTGCCGCAGCTCCCATGTGCTGATGGCACCAGCCCTGCTTGCACTCACTGACAGCATGGAGTGATTGCAGCCGGTGCCAGCAGTGGGCGCGAGTGGGGCTGGCACCATCAGTCGGTGTGAGCGGCGGCTGCTGCCCCAATCGCCCCTCAGGAGCAGGGGGAGGTGGAGAATCCCTCAGGGGCGATCAGGGCTGGCAGCAGCCACTTGCACCCGCTGAGGGTGCTAAGCAATCGGGACCGGCTCTGGGTGTTGGCAGCAGGTGCGAGCCGCAGCTCTGGCGCTGGCTGTAGGTGTGAGTGGGGCTGGCACTGGCAGTGGGTGCAAGCAGGGCCATTGCCAGCAGCGGGTGCGAGAGCCAGCTGCAAGCCCCGATCACCCCTCAGGAACAGGGCGAGGTGGAGAAGCCCTGAGGGGCGATTGAGGCTGGCAACAGCCACTTGCACCTGCTGACGGTGCTGAGGGATCAGGGCTGGTGCCGGGTGCTGGCTGTGGGTGCGGCTGAGGCTGGCGCCGGCAGCAGGTGCAAGCACCTGACAGGACTGCGGTGCATGGGAGCAAAGAATTTTCAGTAACCACCAGAGGTTCGCCCCAATGACAGCGACCAGTGCCCTGCCTTGGTCTGGCACCCCCACTCAGCTGCTCCACCATCCCACTGTGGCCAACGCCTGCCATATTCCATGCGCACCCCCTGGTGGTCAGCATACGTCATAGTGACCGGTTGTTCGGTTGTTTGGTTGTTCAGTTGTTTCGCTGTTTGGTCTATTTGCATATTAGGGAGATTATATATATATATATATATGTATATATATATATATATAC
>NW_005871050.1:12290975-12296745 GCF_000147115.1 Myotis lucifugus | reverse complement strand
AACAAATCATCAATTATATTCTGCTTGAAGATGACATTACTACGGTTGTTTTGCATTTAAGAATTAGTCTGCTGTTTAAAGTATTTTCATATATATTATCTTAATTTCTTTCACACAGATTTTGAGTGATAGGGAAAAGTGTAACTTATGCATTTTTTTTATTAGAAAACAGAAGCCAGTTAAGTGACTTTAGTATTTGTTTTTTTCCACTAGTCCATGCTTCCCTCTTTGTCCATAATTCATAGTTAGTTTATTTACTGATTTATGCCCTATCTTGTTGAAAAGCATTGGAGATAGTTTATAAAATTCACACATCACAAAAGCATTGAAACGAAAAAAAGGGTTAGATTAATCAGGGCAAAATAAAAATAAACATAGAAAAATAAAGCAAAGCCAAGGAAGATATAAATACACAGAATTAGTGCCATATTGTCAGTATACATGCTAGAAGTAGGCATTTACCGCTGAGCTTCCTAACAACTTAATACAAGGATAGACACATGCTTCTCAGTAAACATGAGGTAAAAATAAGCCAGTTTTATTAAAGAAATGCAATTATACCTGGTACTAAGACATAAGGGAAAATTTCCCAATGCACTATTATAAGGAATATATTATATAATATGATGAACAATGTCCTCCACAATCGCTTTACAGTAAATACAATTAAGCATTTCATGAGATTTTTTCCTTATAGGCTTCTTCAAGATCAGACAATGACATCAATAAAATAACTTTATGAGTCCTAAACAATATGATTCAAGTATATAACTCCCTGCTGGTTTAGCTTAATCCAAGGACAAATTTTCGGTGAATAGAGAAATAAATGATTTGCAGAATGTTTAGGCAATCCTCTAAAAAACCTGTTTCACTTAATTTTAAAAATTCATATTGATTTGAAATAGGTCTGCGGTATATAATATGAAGTGTGGTAATGGCTAAGTATAGATACATAAACTTCAGACATCATTCTGGCATAGAAATGACTTAGTATCAAGTAAAGAAGCCCAATGAGAGTATACATTAGAAAATAATACCCTTTCATTTCTGTAGAGGTGGACTGAGAGGTGGCAAAGTCAGTATATTTTGCTTTGAGTTCTTCTTTGGTACACAGATAAACAGATAACTAAAGTCCAAAAGCTTGATGCTACATGCAACAATTCTCATTTGGAAGAAGGAAATCTCAGTAAATCACCTATAATACATCTAAAATCAAGCAACATAACTCTCTAATTAACCTTTTTGTATAAGTTGGTTGCAAATATATAGCAAGGGATCAAAATAGATTAACTCACGAGATAGTTTTATTAGTTATAAGTCAGTTAAATGTTAGAGGATATTTACTAAAAATCTACACTAATAAAAGACAAAGATGATAATTGACTGTACCTTTGCTACACCCAAGCCACACCCACCAGCCAATGAGAGTGACTATATGCAAATTAACCCAACCAAGATGGCGGCCGGCAGCCATGGAGCTGGAGCAAGCCGGAGGCTTGGTTGCCCCGGAGATGGAGGAGGCCAAGCTTCCCGCCTGCCCTAACTGGCTGTGGCCTCCGCAAAAGGCTACAAAGTTTCAATTATAGAAGCTAAATAAATCCCAGATACCTGCTTCCATCCAGCCTCCACTGGGAGCTTGGGTGCCTGGGGGCCATGGCCAGCCTGCAAACAGCCATCAGCCACTCACCCAGGATGGCCACACCCTCATGGGGTGAGGTTCCCTGCTGGGGTGCTTGACCAGCCTACAAACAGCCATCAGCCCCTCACCCAGGCTGGCCAGGCACCCCAGGGGGGACCCCCATCCTGAAGGGTCTGTGGGCCAACCTGCAAACAGCCATCAGCCCCTCAACCAGGCTGGGCCAGGAACCCCAGTAGGGACCCCCACCCTGAAGGGGCTGTGAACAGCCTGAAAACAGCCATCAGCCCCTCACCCAGGCTGGCCAGGCACCCCAGCAGGACCCCCATCCTGATCCGGGACACCCTTTAGGGCAAACCAGCCAGCCCCCACCCATGCACTAGGCCTCTATCCTATATAATAAAAGGGTAATATGCAAATTGACCCTAACAGCAGAGCAACTGGGAATCACTGGTCACTATGACACACTGACCACCAGGGCGAAGACACTCAATGCAGGAGCTGCCCCCTGGTGGTCAGTGTGCTCCCACAGGGGGAGCTCTGCTCAGCCACAAGCCAGGCTGATGGCTGCTAGTACAGCGGTGGTGGTGGGAGCCTCTCCCGCCTCCTCAGCAGTGCAAGGATGTCTGACTGCAGCTAGGCCTGCTCCCCACTGGCAAGTGGACATCCCCCGAGGGCTCCCAGGCTGCCAGAGGGATGTCTGACTGCCAGCTTAGGCCCAATCCCCCAGGTAGCAGGCCTAAGCCAGCAGGTGGTCATCCCTCGAAGGGTCCCAGACTGCGAGAGGGCACAGGCCAGGCTGACGGACCCTCCCAAGTGCACAAATTTTTGTGCACCGGGCCTCTAGTTATAAGTAAGTTTGAATACTGGAAGACATTCTTTTTGGCAGTCATTAGCTAGCAGCAGCTCTTACCAGGTATCTGTTAAGACCATATTCCATAGGTTTCCAGTTTTCTCTTTCCCTTATGACATTTCAACTTAACCTCTTGTCCTATATGGCCCATTCCATCAATGACACTCTATTTACATTCTTATTTTTTTTTATCCAGTGTTTCTTATATTTTACCATTCTGTTAAACACAACTTTGCTTTATTTATCTATCTACCTTTATGGAATGTACAGAGGAATGCTGAAATCTGCTAAGGAAAAAAAAGATAGAACTGTGTATACTGTTGTCAATTTTAGAGTATGTTCTTGGGAGACAGTGGGATCAGGACGGGGTACGTAAGCTCTCAGAGCATTGGGGATGCTTTATTTCTTGATCTGTAAGCACCAGTGTTTATAATTTTAATTTTCCATTTCATATTTATGTTTAATTCACTTTTCTGTGTAGGTGATGTATTAATCAAGGTTCTCCAGAGAAACACAACCAATAGGATGTATAATTATATAGGTAGAGATTTATTTTAAGGAAGTGGATCATGCAATTGGGGAAGTTTAATGAATCCAAAATCTGATGGAGTGGCTGGCAGGCTAGAATTTCAAGAAAAAGTTGCAGTTTAAGTCCAAAGGCAGTGAGGCTGGAGACCCAGGGAAGTTCTGATGTTGTAGATGAAGTCTGAAGACAGTTTGCTGGAGAATTCTCTCTTGCTCAGAGGAAAATCATCCTTTTGTTCTATTCAGTCCTTAAATTGATTGAATGAGGCCCATCCACATTATGGAGGGCAGTTGCTTTATTTCAAGTCCACTGAATTAAATGTAAATCTTATCCAAAACCATCCTGAAGGATGGTTGACTAAATATCTGGGTACAGTATCCCAGCCAATTTGATACATAAAATTAACCACCACAAATATATTTCACAATAAAATATTTACATCAATCACTCACTTCCTTCATTTTAAGTGCTTTTCAATTTTTATAGATTTTTTTTGAGAGAGAGAGATGAGAGATGAGAGATAGAGAGAAACATCTATGAGAGAGACATCATCAATTGGCTGCCTCTTGCATGCCCTCTACTGGTGATCTAGCCTGCAACTTGGGCTTGTGCCCTGACCTGGCTAGGAATCGAACTAGAGACCTCTTGGTTCATGGGTCAATACTCAGCTACTGAGCAACACCGGCCAGGCCAGTTCCTTCTTTAGAGGGGCCCTTAATACTCCCTGACATTAATACTCTATTTCCCTAGTCAGCTCTCTTTCATTGTCCATGATGGCTATTTCAGTACTTTTTCATTCTCTTTAAACCCCCAACCGTCTACAGTTGATTACCTCTTATTGATTTCACTGCTACCAAAGCAAAAATCATATCTGCATCCACACCACATGTCTTCCTCTTTCCCCTCTTTTACAGGGAAGAGCTGTCCCTCCTTTTCAAGGCTAACCATCTCAGTCATGATCTGAGTCCCATCTTTTTTCATCTTTGTAGGATTATTCCCTCTCTTTTGTATTGCCAACCTCTCTGCTTCTGTTCACTCATTCTAAGCTTCTACCCTGATTAATAGACATCGTGTACAAATAAAATTTCTCCAATTAAGAGGTATTATTCTTGAAGATTAAAAATTTTTTTGGTTGCAATGAAATTTGCTTAGATCCCAATCAACTTTTCTGTTTTTTTTTTTATTTGTTACTTTATTTGTATGTTGCTTCACTGAATATTCAAGAGTGTTTAGTATTGTTCATTTTGTTACCTTGCAGACTTTGACATACTAGGCATTAGGGGCAAGTTTCACCTTTTGGAGGCAGTAAAGCCTGGAGGCATCCAAAGCTACACTGCTTGGATTAAAAATCCTGGTCCTTCTATTTTTCTTTTGGAGAGTTTGGGCAAGCTACTTCCCTGTTAAGCCTACATTTTTTTTTTCCATCTGAAAATGAGAACACTAAATGTGCCTTCCTCATAGAATTGCTATAAAAATTAAATGAGATAAAAAACATGTATAGTTTGATACAGTAAGCAATAAATACATGCTAATTATTTTTCAACATAGATAAAACCAATCTCAAATGATCAGCAATTTTGTGCTAAGAGATAAGTGAGAGAAAATCCCCATTGGATATTTCTTCTTCTTTGGAGAATTAGTATGGGAGAGTTTGGGCTCTAATTCAAATAAACAAATTATCTGCAGCAATGGAGTGATACTTTTATTATACTATAGAATGTTGTTACTAATGTGTCATTGATTTATTTTGTGTTTTTTTTAGACAACTTTTATATATATTGACCTCAGTCTCTTTATTTTCAAAATGGTTGCAATGGACTAGATGCTTTCTATACTTTCTTCCAAAACTAATATGCTGTTTTTATATTCTTTTAAAAATATATTTTAGTAAACAGTGATTATAACATTTTCTTGATTTTTCTTATATTACTTTATTTTCCTTAAGCAATTTGTTATTTTATGACCTTTCTTCTGTAACTTTTCATCATGTTACTAGAGGCCCCGGTGCATGAATTCATGCACGGGTGGGTTCTCTTGGCCTAGCTGCCGATCAGGGCTGTCTCACCCAGTCCTGATCAAGGCCAGCTGGTTGGCGGGAGCGGGGTGGGGGTGGGGAGGAATGGACCATGGGAGGTTGGCCGGCCGCGGGAGGTTGGCTGTGCTAGCGCACTAACCACCAGGGGGCAGCTCCTGCATTGAGCATCTTCTCCCTGGTGGTCAGTGCGTGTCATAGCTACTGGCCAGTTGTCCGATCTAACAGTCAGTTAGGCTTTTATATATATACTAGAGGCCCGGTGCACAAAAATTTGTGCACTCGGGGGGGAAAGGGGGGTCCCTCAGCCCGGCCTGTGCCCTCTCGCAGTCTGGGATCCCTCGGGAGATAAGGACCTGCTGGCTTAGGCCTGCTTCTGGGTGGCAGAGGGCAGGCCCAATCCCTAGGTGCAGCCCCTGGTCGGGCTCAGAGCAGGGCTGATTTGGGAGTTGGGGCGCCGCCCCCTGTCATGCACAGAGCAGGGCGGATTGGGAGGTTGCGATGCCACCCTCAGTCACGCTCAGGGTAGGGCTGATTGGGGGGTTGGGGCACCGCCCCCTATCACACTCAAGGCAGGGTTGATGGGGAGGTTGCCGCACCACCCCCTGTGACGCACAGAGCAGGGCCAATCAGGGGGTTGGGGCGCTGCCCCCTGTCACTCACAGAGCAGGGCCCATCAGGGGGGTTGGGGCTCCGTACCCTGCAGGGCCAATCAGGGGGTTG
>NW_005871050.1:12237537-12290833 GCF_000147115.1 Myotis lucifugus | reverse complement strand
GCACCACCCCCTGTCACACACACAGCAGGGCTGATTGGGGGGTTGCGGTAAGGGCCCCTATCACACTCAAGGCAGGGTCGATGGGGAGGTTGCCGGACCACCCCCTGTGACGCACAGAGCAGGGCCAATCAGGGGGTTGGGGCGCTGCCCCCTGTCACTCACAGAGCAGGGCCCATCAGGGGGGTTGGGGCTTTGTACCCTGTCATGCACAGAGCAGGGCCAATCAGGGGGTTGGGGAGCTCCCCCCTGTCATGCACAGAGCAGGGCCGATCAGGGGGTTGAGGAGCTCCCCCCTGTCACGCCCAGAGCAGGGCCCATCAGGGGGTTGAGGAGCTCCCCCCTGTCACGCACAGAGCAGGGTCCATCAGGGGGTTGAGGAGCTCCCCTCTGTCACTCACAGAGTAGGGCCGATAGGGGAGTTAGGGCACCGCCCCCTGTCACACACAGCAGGGCGGATCAGGGGGTTGGGGCGCCACCCTCTATCACCCACAGAGCAGGGCCGATCAGGGGGTTGGGGCGCTGCCACTCTCACACTCAGGGCAGGGCCGATGGGGAGGTTATGGCTCTACCCTGTCACACACAGAGCAAGGCCTGTGGGGGGGGGGTTGGGGTGCTGCACCCTGTCACACACAGAGCCGCAGGGATCAGGGGGTTTGGGCGCTGCCCCCGTCACGCTGATCCGGTCCCAGGAGGCCTTGCGGCTCCGCTGATCCCGGGGCTGGGAGGCATATTACCCTTTTACTATATAGGATAGAGGCCTGGGGGCGGGCTGGTTTGCCCTGAAGGGTGTCCTGGATCAGGGTGGGGGTCCCCACTGAGGTGCCTGGCCAGCCTGGATGAGGTGATGATGGCTGTTTGCAGCTGGTCACACCCCCTTCAGGGTGTGGGTCCCCGCTGGGGTGCCTGGCCAGTCTGGGTGAGGAGCTGAGGGCTGCTTTCAGGCTGGCAGTTGACTGAAGCTCCCAACCGCTCCTTTTTTTATTTTTTTTATTCTGGGCCAGCTTTAGCTCTGGCTCTAGCTCTGAGGCTTCCGCTGCTGAAAGCAGGTATCTGGTTTGTTTGTGTTCTATAATCGAAACAATGTATAACTCCAGCTCTGAGATCCCGGCCGGCTGAAAGCTGGTTTCTGGGGTTTTGTTTAGCTTCTATATTTGTTACAATGTTTCTTAGAGTTGCAGCTCAGAGGCCGGCAAGTCAGGCGGGGAACGTTGGAGTCTGCAGTCACTGGAGCAAGCAAGCCTCATGTTCGCTTCCAGCTGCCTGGCTGCTGGCCGCCATCTTGGCTGACAGTTAATTTGCATAAGGATATGCTGATTAGCCAATGGGAAGGGTAGCGGTTGTACGCTAATTACCATGTTTCTCTTTTATTAGTGTAGATATCTTTTCCTCCTGTGATGAAACTCTCTCCACCTCTGGTGTAACCATCATTTTCAATCTATCATTTCACCTAATGTTCTCAACTGTAACATCCAGACTTACTCCTTCCCAGCTTTATAGTTTGTCACAATGGCATGCATCTTAACCTACTTGTTAGGCTGTGGGAATTCAGCCATTATTTATCTATGTTTTCTTGGATTTTGACTGATAATACAGAGGAATATCACACTCACTTGTGTCACAGAAAATAGATTTCAAGCTAAGTTACATACAGTCCTAGTCTAATAGAATCTCTATCTTTCTATATTCCCCCATTTATTGTGTTCATTTGTAAAATGCAATCATTGACTTTTCTAGAATTAGTATCGAAATAAACAGTTGTTGCTCAGCTGGTGGCTCAATGGTTGGGCATTGACCTATGAACCAGGAGGTCATGGTTTGATTCTGGTCAGGGCACATGCCTGGGTTGTGGGCTAGATCGCCAGTAGGGGGCATGCAGGAGGCAGCCAATCAATTATTCTCTCTCATCATTGATGTTTCTATCTCTCTCTCCCTCTCTCTCTGAAAATAATAAAAACATATTTAGAAAACAACAACAGTTGTGAACTCTGTATTCTTTTGATTGTTTTAAATTAAAATAACCTGGAATGACAACTGTAAGAAAGAAATTCATTATTTTTAGAATAATCTTTTAGATTCACATTTATAAAAATAGACAAACTACAGAGTCTGTCACCAAAGTATATTAATATTATACAGGATTGATTTGATTCCTTTTCTGCAATCACTGAATATGCATATGTATATTTTATTATGATCAAGGTCACTTTCTGTCAGAGATACCCATCTCTCAATTATTTTGTATTTTATTTTCTTATGTTTATGAATTCATTGTTTCAGTTATCATTTTGTTGAATTGCATCTTTCACATATTAATAAATCTATTAGGCCAAAAATGCAATCAGTATGGTAATCTACTAATGTTGCTTTGGAATCGCTGTTTTCATGTAAGGCATTGTATTTCTAAAAGGTCCATATTAAAATGCAGATGTAGTATCTTGGAGAAATTATACTTTGGTGATGATTAATATGGATTGGTTATTTTGATTACCTGTCAGTGATCAAGTGGAACATCTGCTGAAGAAAGCAGGACTATATAAGTTCCGGCTACGGAACTTCACCCAAGCAAGGAAGGGAAGAACGGAAACACTGTAGTAAAGGATGCTAGGTATTGAGGAGCATTATGGATGCACCAAGGTTCCAGAGAAAGGTAGGATTACTATATAAGCTATACTCAGAAGTTTTGCTAAAACCTTTTTCTATTCTGAATTTACTTGTCTAAAATAAAAGTTTAGGACATTGTTTAACACCTCTTGCCTAAGGTCATTTGAAAATCATGTTTCATCTGCTCATATTACCAAATGTGAAATGGAGCCCTAAAAATTTTAAGCTATTGCTGAGATTATTGCATTTCTTTTAGAACACAAGGCAAACAGCATATCAATCCTCGGCCAAAGACAGGGAGAGCTGAGAAAATCATGTTCAAGTTACTTTCATTTGTATACTAGATACTTTTCATTGACAAAAGTGAGAGAAACATTTGGCAGTAAAAGTTTGCCTTATAAAAAAGTTAATTACACCAATATTCAAACTTTTAAAAAACATGATGTTTCTCACTAAGTCCAATGAAAGACTCTGATGAACAAAATGAGGATATGAACTAAGGTCTGATACCACTAGTAAACTGTCATCTCTTAGAGGCAAAAACACTTGAGCAAGTGTGTCATTTCAAATCTAAATCATCGGTGCTAATTATATGCTTTATGGTCATTATGGATACTTCTATTTTAATTTTTTTACCTTCAAGATGAGACATGTTATAATAGTTGTTATTAACTCTTTGCTGATTCACTCTTCTCCCTCTCTGAAAATAGCCATTGAAAATCAAATAATCTTATCTCATACCATAACAAACAATAATATTGTTTACGTCCACCACTAAAATCATGTTGATGCATAAGGGTCAAGTGTCATCACATTAAAGTAGGAAAATAGACTTAGATCACATAATTGTTAGAGCAATGTGTGCATCCAAATATTGATTGCTTTAGTGCAAACTTAGTAACCTAATAATGTGGGAAGATAATGAAAGTTGAACACCAAGGGTAACATGAATTTGTCTTACCAGAATTTAGTTCAGTCAGGGTTTCTCCACCTCTGCACTACTGATGTTTTGAGCTATTTTCTTTGTTGTTGGGGATTATCTTGTGCATTGTAGGGTTTTTAGCAGTATTCATGGTCTTGACTAAGTAAATGTTAGTTGCACACCCCCCAACTGTGATAAACAAAAATGTCTCCAGATATTGTCAAATATCTTTGGGGTCAAAAATCTCCCCCAGTTGAGAACCACTGACTTACCTGATTCATTCTGAACCACCATCCTAATCCTTCACTCTGGTGTCCTCTGCGTATTATTTCTTCTGATTACTTAAAATTGTATGTTTTTATAACAAAGTTTTAAATGGTTTTAGGCTGAGTCATGTATGACTGTTTTCTGTCTCTACAAAAATTACATCGTTATTAGGTACTTAGAAGACATATTTTTTTAACTCCTTCATAATGCATAGTACAGTGCTTTGTGTCAAATGGGATCATTAAAAATGTTGATTGACATTGATAAAAACTAGTCTTTGGAAATGTAGTGTTATTTCTCTCTGCTTAGTTCAGAGTATTTTCCTGTTGTTTGTTTAATAAATAAGATACTTCTTGAAAATGCAGCTCAGGTTGCAGTTCTATAAAGAACTTTCAGTTTATGTGGTCTTAAAATAGAAATATACCTTAAATTATTTTCAAAGTCTTTACTGTGAGAAAACCCGTGTCCTACTTGCATAAAAAACATGAATAAGTGAAGTGTCTGAGACAGCCACTAATCAATTTTCAGTCATTTTCATCTTATAAAAATAAAACGAAATAAAAAATCTTTGTCTATTGATATATCCTGACCTTATCATGGATTCTTTAGCCATTTTAAAAGCTTTCAGTGCATAGGGCTTGGCTCACTGTCTGGAGAGGACAGAGCTGACAAGTTAATCAAGCAGACTGATGATGTGGTGACTACAATAAAAAAGGTCAAAATCATGTATTATTTCTTGAAATGTATCTACTGATTTGATGATAATGTCAAGTTCAAATCTTAAAAGGCCATTTAATAGAGTACAAAAAGAATTTTTCTTGGGGCAAAGAAATTTTGACCTCATAAGTGAAGTCTGTGACCTATCTCAACTATTGATCAGAAGTCATTTTATTTTTTAATTCATTCATTCTTCCTTCCATCCATCCATCCATCCATCCATCCATCCATCCATCCATCCATCCATTTATTAGACACTATCACTAAGCTAGGTACTGGGAAAATTGCATAGAAAAAGAAATCATGGTCACTGCCCTTGAGCAGCATTCTATCTAGATCAGTATTTCTCAATACATGTTCGGAAGAATAATGCTCCTATAAGATAATAGTTATTCACTCCAGATTATTATTTTTAGTCCTCTTCTGAATTTTCTTGAATAGTTACAAATATCTCTTTTCTAATTATGAACAAGTGTTTCTTTTGTTTTTTTTAATGAGAAGATCTTAATAGAAAATATTTTATTATTGACCTTGGAAAATGTGAGTGTCCAAAATACCTGGTATAAAGTTAGAATGCAGATCTGATGGTAATTTAGCAATTTAGTTGGATGTCATTCCCCTCGTGTAGGGTACAAAATTCACTTAGTGTAAATTAACAAGGAAACCTGACCTTACTGAGACAATCTGGGAAACCCGTGTGTGGGTGATTATAGGAAAGTGGATTTTAAAAGAAATTTAACTTCTTTCTGAGAAGGAGGACAAAATCCGTCATTTGTAATTCATTTCGGTCAGATTTCAAAGGTTTACTTATACTTTGAAAAGTGGGTAAATAGGGCAAATTGTAATTAATAAATAGTAAACACACTATTTTATAAAGAATTATATTGGGATCAGGAAAAGTATTAGAAAATATATTTCTCTGTGTAAAGAATATTATTTTAGTAAGTTCTTATCAACTGGCATAGAGTTGGAGATAGAGTCATAATTTTGTGGCCTCACATTAACAGTTTCCTTCCATTTGTATATATGTTTGTTGATTTATACAAAAAAGGTTAGCAGATTATTTCAGTGTAACTTTAAGGATGAATTCATGCTTCACACAGGAACACACACAAAACACAAAATTGTTAGTATTATGGATGGCTAGACTTCAAAAATTCAGAAATTCCTTTCTGATCAGCAATTATAGATGAGTCTGATTTTGATTAGGAGTTTATCTAAAAAGTTTCTTATCTGGTACTGTTGTAAACTCAGAATGTTATTTATATAAAGTGAATAAATAGGAAGTGTCCTGTTTTATGGGATTCTACTAATGTTGGTGAAAGCTAGTGTTTGCAAGCACATTAATTGATAATAACAAGCATTAACATAGCATTAGGCCTTTCAGAAATACCAAAGAAATTACGTATTTCTGTTATGCTAGTGCTTATAGTGATAAAAATATATTTCTGTGCCGTTCGTGATACAGTAAACTATACCTCATTGAGAAAGATCTTATGTTTTAATTGTGTTCCTAGCTTTCTAATTTGTAAAACTGCTCTATCCTAGTAGTTCATGGCTATAAACACTAAACAGTCATATATCTGTAAGACTTTAGAATAATATAGTAAACACAATATGGAATTATTCATATTAGAAGAATCACTCATATTAGAACACAAATGTTTTCCTCTGAAAAATGACCTTATTAAATAGAATGAAAGTAAAACAGGTATTATATTCTTGCCACTCTTCCACAAATATTAGCCTAGTGTATTATTCATACGAAAACATTTTTAGATATATTTTTCTCTAATATTTCAAATTTATCTTGTAGATTATAGTTGTAGCAATGTTTTTTGCACCAAATTCAATACATATAGGATAAGAGAAGATTAGACAACACTGGAACTGTCCTTGAAAATCTAGAATCTGTCTCTGTGATAATTACAGTGGCTTACAGACTAAGGGAAGTTGCACAAATTGATTGAGGGATCACTATATGCCAAGCTCTGTGCTTTTATGCACTATCTTTCTTTCTTTTTTCTTTTTTTTTATTGCTTAAATTATTACAAAGGGTATTACATATGTGTCCCTTTTTTTTCTTCCCCGCCCTTGACAATCCCCTGGCCCCCCTACACCCCAGTGTCTTATGTCCATTGGTTATGCTTATATGCATGCATACAAGTCCTTCGGTTGATCTCTTACCCCCCTCCCTCCTGCCCCCCAACCCTCCCTGGCCTTCCCGCAGCAGTTTGACAATCAGTTTGAGGCAGCTCTGCCTCTGTATCTATTATTGTTCAAAAGTTTATAATGGTCTTTATTATCCATGAATGAGTGAGATCATGTGGTATTTTTCCTTCATTGACTGGCTTATTTCACTTAGCATAATGCTCTCCAGTTCCATCCATGCCGTTGCAAATGGTAAGAGTTCCTTCTTTTTTACAGCAGCATAGTATTCCATCGTGTAGATGTACCACTGTTTTCTAATCCATTCATCTACTGATGGGCACTTAGGCTGTTTCCAGATCTTAGCTATGGTGAATTGTGCTGCTATGAACATAGGGGTGCACATATCCTTTCTGATTGGTGTTTCTGGTTTCTTGGGATATATTCCTAGAAGTGGGATCACAGGGTCAAATGGGAGTTCCATTTTTAGTTTTTTGAGGAAACTCCATATGTCTTCCATAGTGGCTGCACCAGTCTGCATTCCCACCAGCAGTGCATGAGTGTTCCTTTGTCTCCACATCCTCTCCATCACTTGTTGTTTGTTGATTTGTTGATGATAGCCAGCCTGACAGGTGTGAGATGGTACCTCATTGTTGTTTTGATTTGCATCTCTCAGATGATTAGTGACTTTGAGCATGTTTTCATATGTCTCTTGGCTTTCTGAATGTCCTCTTTTGAAATGTGTCTATTTAGATCCTTTGCCCATTTTTTGATTGGATTGTTTATCTTCTTTTTGTTAAGTTGTATGAGTTCCCTATAAATTTTGGAGATTAGGCCCTTATCAGATATGACATTGGCAAATATGTTTTCCCATGCAGTGGGTTTTCTTGTTGTTTTGTTGATGGTTTCTTTTGCTGTGCAGAAGCTTTTTATTTTGATGTAGTCCCATTTGTTCATTTTCTCTTTAGTTTCAACTGCCCTAGTAGCTGTATCAGTGAAGAAATTGCTTCGGCATATGTCTGAGATTTTGTTGCCTTTGGATTCTTCTAGAATTTTTATGGTTTCCTGTCGTACATTTAAGTCCTTTATCCATTTTGAGTTTATTTTTGTGTATGGTGTTAGTTGGTGGTCTACTTTCATTTTCTTGCATATATCTGTCCAATTTTCCCAACACCATTTATTGAAGAGACTATCTTGGCTCCATTGTATGTTCTTGCCTCCTTTGTCAAATATTAATTGAGCATATTGGTTCGGGCTGATTCCTGGGCTCTCTATTCTATTCCATTGATCTATATGTCTGTTCTTGTATGCACTATCTTTCTTAATGCTCAAAAGAAATCTGTGAGACAGATACAATTTTTATGTCTTTTTCATTTGGGATTGTTAAATATCTTGTTCCAGGTCTCAAAGATAGTCTACTGAGCTGTGTTTGAATCAAAGTTGTGATTTCAGACTTCATGCTCTTGACTATTAGGTAATAGTGCCTAATGTAGATTAAAACATGACTTAGAGTCATAAAATTGTTTAAACTCTAGATCCGGAAGGACAGTTCATTAGATGATTCGTCATTATTGGTCATTATTGACCCTACTCATGAACATTCTGAGTTGAGGCAGTACGCTCTTATGGAAGGGAATCAAACAAATAATCTGTGGTAGACATACAGAAGTTCACCAAGATCTCTGACTCTCTGCTTTTGCTCACATGCCTCCTTGAAGTTAGATAAAGTCATACTACTTGATTTATCCAATGAAATGGCCCGTGCCATTTCTGTGTAGAAGTATTTAAGGGCTGGTGTGAGATTCTCCATGCTCTCCTCCCTTGTCATAATAATTGTGGAGGATTGTGTTTTTCATATTGGGGTGAAAAAGGGAAGAAAGACCAAAGCAGCTTGGAATTTTGAATGACCAGATAGAGGTCAGATGCCCTGGGGAATCTCCCAGACTCAGAGTTAACTTAGTGTGAATGAGATGTGTTAAGCTCCTGGGATATTGGTACACAGCCTAAACTCATTTAATCTGATTGAAACATCTTCAGACAACATGTGTTCTGTATATGCCCCTAAGTTTCATGAGCAGTAAGGGCACACCATTGACTTCTATGTGTCTTAGTTTTTTTGTTTGAAAATTATGGTTTCCAGTTATGTCTTCCTCCTGAGATTTTAGAGGTAGATCATATGGTCACATGCAAGAACATATATGAAAACCCTCTATAAACTACAAGGCAATATAAAATATTTATTATTAAGGTAGAAATCATGTTGTTGTTTTTTTACCATCATTATTCAGTGAACAGTGCTCAGTGATATGGCTGATTTTTTTGAAAATTAGGGTTAGAAGACAAAATGTATATTTGAATTGGTAACAAAATGACAAAGTTCAAATGCACATATTGATGTATTTCAGGGAAAAAGTTGGTTGCTTAACACAGCATAGAGAATAGTAGGATATGCTCATCTATGATAGGACTCATACAAGGAGTTATATTATAGTGAATCTTATAAAGAAACAAAACCCATGGATGACAACAATCAGAAATATTTTTCAATGACAACATAATATTTTTAAATAGCTAGAGCTAAACACATTTAATAACTTTCACAATGTGTTCAGCATTTATGGGATTTTTAAAATTAATTCCCATTACAACGATGGGAGATCAACACTTCAAGTAAATATCAGGAGCAAAGGGACCAATATTGCCAGAAATTGAAATGAAGTACCAAGAGACAGGAATTAAATTTCAGTCTGTGTTTCTCTCTCCTATCTTCCACTGGTATGTGGAACATTAGAGAGTTCCCAGTGAAGGAAAAATGGCCTTTAATGTTTTACTACCCATAAACCCCAGAAAGTATTACCAGGAACATGATATGATATATAAGCAAAGATGAACCACAAGCTCTATCCTTTGAATCTCTACAGCTGAACATCATGTATTCAGTCTTTTGATGAAATCTCCTCTACTAAGTAGTAGAGCCATATTAAACATGCACTATTTGCAAAATTCCAAAAATATATGTGAATACTTCCACCTCTAGGAGGTGATTACTTTCTTTTTTCTCCTAGTGTGGACCAGACATGTTGACTTGTTTTATAGAAATAGAATATGAAAGTTGTGACATACTAACTTTATAATAGAGCAACCTGGAAAACACTACCTTAAAAAGTGATTCATTGATGTCACATGGACACTGTACCTCTTCATATGATGTCATTAAAAGGGCACTTCACCTTGGTAGTATTCTTCCCCTAAATTCATAATCTTAGCCTAATCTGGAGGAAAGAAAAATCAGAAAACCCATGTGAGGATACATTCTACAAAATTAATAACCAGTTCTCCTCAAATAAAGAATAAGGAGAGACTCAGAGAAACTGTCAAAAACCAGAGAAGGCTAAAGAGACATGGAAACTACATGCAATGATATCCTGGATGGGATCCTGGAATAGGAAAAGAACACAGAGGAAAAATTGATAAGATTTGAATAAAGTCTATACTTTGTTGAACAAACTCAAAAAATGTCTGGAGGCTTTTCTAGAAATAAATGATAGTGATTTATTCAAGCGTCTTGGAGTTTGCAAACTGGAAATGCAGCTAGGCAAAAACCCAGAAGTGGTCTAAGGAAGAAAGAAAAGTTGAAAGTTCTTAATAGCAAAAATTACATACGAAAGCAGTTCAAGCTGTGATGCCATGTTTTATGTCAGCAAGGGTCTTCTCAGTGAATAATTACAACCTTTTATTTATTCACTATCCATCTTTTATATTATAATGCAGTTGCTGTTCCAAGTTGTAAATTTAAATTTATTTTATTTAGATTTATCAAAGCTTATGACCTAGAATCCTGTGGATGTATGATTTTCCATGTTCTACAGGATCTTATCACAAAGTACATTATTTAACATTCTCACATTTGAGATCAGAAGCATATACACATGAAGCATGTATATTTGTTTTGAGACTAAAATGTGCAAGAATGTTCAGCTTCATTCTAAAACCAAAAGTAAAAATTAAAGATTGTCAACAAGAAATGCAGAATGTATTCTCTTAAACCCAGAGCAGCCGTGGGCAAACTATGGCCCGCGGGCCGGATCCGGCCGTTTGAAATGAATAAAACTAAAAAAGAAAAAGACCGTATCCTTTTATGTAATGATGTTTACTTTGAATTTATATTAGTTCACACAAACACTCCATCCATGCTTTTGTTCTGGCCCTCCGGTCCAGTTTAAGAACCCATTGTGGCCCTCGAGTCAAAGTTTGCCCACCCCTGGTTTAGGGCATACACGCATAAATTGTTATAACAATAATTCCTTATGATTTTATCCTAATTCATACTAGTTTCAAATGTCCAAAATTATAGCATTTAATACAAAATACAGTGTTTGGAATACAGTATTTAAAAGTTTATTCATAAAGTGGATCTATATTTAAGTTCTTGAAATAAACTGAGGTTAGAACAAGGAGAAAAAGGAAAGAGGCTGAAAGAAGTCAGCGATCTTTATTCAGTAGGAATAAAGTATCAAGTTGGGAAGAGAGAGACCAGGACACAGGTGTTTAGTGTTATTTTCACTGAGTTTTGACAAAGGAAATAAATCAAAACTCATCACTCTTCCAGAAACTGTCCACAGGAAAAAAGGCAGAAAACTACAGACACTTCACCAAAGTTGCAAAGAAGGGAAATCCTTACAATGTACCCATTTAATCACATTCTTGAAGAGCCTCTTGTCTAGATCATAATCATAAAAGGGGTTGTTTAGTCTTTCACCCACGTTTAAAGCGGTAGATAGAAATTCCTACAGGTACTTGGATACATTTGGCTATGGAAAGAGACTTCCCTCCCAACCCAGTCCTTTTAGAGAATTCAGATGACCTCATTATTAGATCAGATGGTTATTTTGTGTCAAGTTGGCTGTGGCCAGTTATTTAATTAATTACTGATCTAGGTGTTGCTGTGTAGGTATTTTTCCCATATGGTTAATTAACATCTATAAACAGTTGATTTTAAGTAAAGGAGATTACATTCGGTAATACAGGTGTGAGGCCTTAAGAGCAAGAACTGAGGTTTCCCAGAGAAGAAGAAATTCTACCTCAAGATTGCAGAATTAACTCCTGCCCGAGTTTCCAGTCTGCTGTCCTGCCTTACAGCTTTCATACTTTCCAGCTCCCACAATAAAGTGAGCCAATTCCTTAGAAATAAATAATATATTTGTATATATTCCTATTGCTGTAGTTTCTCTGGAGGATTTTGACTGATAGATCATCCTTACTCCATTTAAAAAAATATTTTCATTGATTTTAAAGAGAGAGGAAGGGAGGGAGGGTGGGGGGGGAGAGAGAGAGAGAGAGAGAAACTATTGATGTGAGAGCGAAACATCGATTGGTTGTCTCCCATAACTAACTGAGCCACACTGGCCAGGGCCATCCTTACTCCATTTTTAAGTGGAGTTAAAACTAAGTAGAAAATAATGATAATAGTGGGGGCAGTCAGTAAAATTATACATAACTAGAGGCCCAGTGCACGAATTTGTGCACGGGTAGGGTCCGGTCGGCCCAGCCCCAATCAGGGTGGATCGGGGCTGGGCCTGTCGGGACAAGGAGATGGCCGAAGATTGGCCAGGTGGCCTGCCCTGATCAGAGCCCCAATCAGGGGCACGCCAGCTGGGGGGAGGGGCTGTGGGAGGCCCCACCGCCCTATTGGGCAGTTCGCTGGCCACAGTGGTTGTGATAGCGACCGGTCATTACAGTGTTCTGGTTGATGGCTTTTTATGTAAATAGACTAAGGCCCAGTGCATGAATTCATGCACCTTGAAAGGAACTGTGGGCCTCGAGGCTGTGGTGGGCACAGGGTTTGGTCTTGGCCCATCCTTCATGCGCCTGCCCAGCCCCTCCTGCCACAGCCCCTGGTCCCGTCTGCTGGGACCCCACTCCCACCGCTGCTGCTCCCATGCGCTGACAGCACCAGCCCCATTCGCACCTGCTGACAGCGCGGAGTGACTTGGGCCGGCGCCGTGAGCAAGTGCGAGTGGCGGCTGCTGCCCCAATCGCTCCTCAGGAGAAGGGGGAGTTGGAGAAGCCCTCAGGGATGATCAGGGCCAGCAGCCACCACTCGCACCCACTGATGGCAGCGGGTGAAAGCGCTGGGTGGGATTGTGGTGCACAGGAGCAAAGAATTTTCAGTAACCACCAGTGGCTCACCCCAATGACAGCGACCAGCACCCCGCCTTGGTCTGGTGCCCCGCTCACCTGCTCCACCATCTCGCTGCGGCCAATGTCCACCATGTTCTGCGCTCTGCCTCCTGCTGCTGATGCACGACATGTTCTGTGTGCATCCCCTGGTGGTCAGTGCACGTCATAGCGACCGGTTGTTTAGGTGTACCAGGCTCACCATGAAGCACAGAGAGGACCCAAATAAACAAAATCAGAAATGACAGAGGCGAAATAACAACAGACCCCAGAGAAATACAAAAGATTGTAAAAAATACTATAACAACTCTACTCCAACAAATTAAACAACCTAGAGGAAATGTTTATAAGCCATCCAGTCTATGGTACTTTGTTAAAGAAGCCCAAACTGACTAAGTCAGAGATATTTTCAAATTGCAGTGATATTAATAAACTAATACTTTAGAAGTCTCAGGATGTGAAAAGTTGCTTAAAGGAAATTTTGAAATGTCATATTATTGTAATAAGGGTAACAGTAATAATAACATATAAAATCAGTAATATAGGTCATATTCATTCAGTTTCCATTTTAGTTATGTGAAACAATTACCCTAAATTTGACCACTGCACTGAAAAAGTGAAGTATTATAGCTCCAGTGAGCTAAACTATGTAATCAGATTAGCTTTCAAGTGCAGATTACTGTAGAACACTTTCAAGAACATTGAATGGGGATGTACTTGTTAAACTAAAAAATGTGGCAGTAATGAAATTAAAGCTCTTTGATCTTTAAAGTTTCCAAAATCTCTCAAGCTTCCTGAGCAAGTGTATGTGTAAAGGGGAAAAAAGCCTGAGTACAGTGCTAGCCTTTTTTCAAGAATTCCTTTAAAAATATCATGCTGAAATGTTTCTTGTGTTAGTAAAACTTTTAAATGGTTTTTATTGTTTTATATAATTTGGAAAGTGTATACTATTGGTCCTGGATCAAGGCATATTGAATAAAGACATCGTATTATTCAAAAAGGAAGAGGCCTTTGTGCTTGCTCTTGTTTCCTTGTTCTCTAGTTAACCTAGGAACCAGAAAGCACAATTTTCTCTCGTGAAGCTATAATTTCTACTGGGGATATTTCATCTACATAGTTCCCTGTATGTTAACAAGAGCCATGCATTGTTGAAGTTATAGATGTGCATAATGAGTCAAGCATGACCTAGGTAATCTATTTCTTCTGCTAAATGCCTATGATATTGTTATCTGCCATGAATATAATGGGAATAATATACAGCGATGTCTAGGTTGAAACAGGCTTTTAAGTATGTACCAGGGGTCTAATTTACCTTGAACTTCTGATTTTCAAAGCTATAAAAGCACCTCTTAATGACATAGATAGCATTTAGGACAACATGTATTTGTTGCATTATCCAGATTGTTACAAACACACTTGGTTAAACCTTAAAAACAGTATAAAGTTAAACTCCAAATGGAGTAGAGTAGCAAAAGTGTGTGTCTTAGGAAAGAATTTGCATCTCTTTTATTTATTTAAATGTCAGAGCAGTTTGAGGACTAGAGAATATTTAAAATAGCTGGTATTTTTGTATATTTTTTTATTGTTGACTAGTGGCCCAGTGCATGAAATTTGTGCACATTAAAAGGGGATTAATTAGAGGAAATATTTTAATATTGCTATTTGCCCTTTCTCTATAATAGAAGTGTCAGAGATGAAAGAAAATTAGTAAAATGTATATGAAAATCTTCCTTCGGTCAGAGTCTGGGGCACGCCATGGGACCCAGAGTCATGTCCCTGCCCACCTGTGTGCACCTTGAAATTGCATGAGACCCATACCTGGCTGACTCCACCCACATTGGGTGAGATCCAGACCTGGCCGGCCCCAACCCTATCAAGCCCTGCCTGGTGTGTGGTGCAGCCTCAGGTTCCCTGGTGCACCCTCAGGTCCCCTGTCCTGGCGCCAGGGCAAGGGGTGCGGCCTGAGGCCCCCTGTCAAGCCCCGCCAGGTGGGGGGCATGGCTTGAGGTCCCCCGGCCCGGCGCCGTGGTCGGGGGTGTGGCCTAAGGTCCCCCGTCAAGCCCCACCAGGTGGGGGGGGTACGGCCTGAGGTCCCCTGTCTAGCCCCACTGGGCGGAGGGGTGCAACCTCAGGTCCCCCGCCCTAGCCCAGCGCCACGCAGCCTCAGGTCCCTGCTGATTGCTCATTATGGCTCATTACGGGAACTCTGCCTCCGCTGTGGGCGCAGCCATCTTGTGTTATGGGAACCCTGCCTCCGCTGTGGACTCAGACATCTTGTGATGGAGTGAGGGTCAATTTGCATATTACCTCTTTATTATATAGGATAAGATATATACATATCTTAAGTTTATTAAAAATACAAAAACATTTAGTGTAAGTTATATAAAGTATAACATTTTAAACACATGCACTGACATTTTCATTGTTTTTTAATCACAGAAGTGGTCAAATAAATACTATAAGAGAATGGTCCTAAAGTTACCTGATGCTAGATACTTATAAAATCACAACATTTCTATTAATTTAACCCCCAGAGTGATTTTGGGGGTCCCATAGAGACTTAGATTGACTGAAGTTCATTAATATATTTTATCACCTTGATGGTAAAACTATATATTCCATAGTATTTAATTTGTCTGGATAAATGCAACTTTGTTTATAGAATATAAAAGAAGATAACCAAAACACAAACTATTGCTGGGATATGATTGCACTGTATTTCTAAATATATTTCAAGTTGAATGCCTTGACAATGTATAGTCAGACTACAGAGGAAAGCTAAATCATCAGGAACATTTTCCCCTTCATATTAAACTAATAAAAGAATAACCAGAGATAGCTCTGGATAAGTCATGATGAAAAATATAGGCAAAGGTAAATGACAAATTATCCATTGAAGTTAGATTTTTTTTTTTGCTAAATAATCATAATTCTAATGACAAGGAAGGAAATTGAAATAAAGTTAACCATACTGAATGTCCTCCTTTTATTTACATTTAAAAATGTTAACCCATGTATTTCTGATCTTGTTTTAAACAAAATATGTTAATGTTAGTGTTATGAAAATACAAAGAAACACTGTGATCTAGTGTGAAAAAAAACTCTTTAATAGCCCCTTGTTTGTGTATCAAGTGAGGTGCAGTTATGAGTTAAACTTAATTTTATGCCTTTTGTCACATCATTTTGAGCAATATTTACTTATTTTGCATAACCTATCATTATTTACTTAATAATCAAGTTATAACCCTAAGGTTTAAATTTTTCTATTTATAGCCTGTAAACATATCTCTGCCTAACCCCTTCAACCTGTGTGTCTTCTATGTGAAAATGAGATTAATATAATCTAGCATTTACGGTTGTCATGGGAACTGAACAAATATGCTAATTTGAAAGCACCTGCTGCATAATTACCTGTTTCTTTTTTTAAAAAAATATTTTTATTGATTTCAGAGAGGAAGGGAGAGGGGGAGAGAGATATATAAACTTCAATGATGAGAAAGAATCATTGATTGGCTGCCTCCTGCATGCCCCACACTGGGGATCGAGCCTGCAACCCAGGCAAGTGCCCTGACTGGGAATTGTACCATGATCTCCTGGTTCATAGGTTGACGCTCAACCACTGAGCCACGCCAGCCAGGTATCTATGTGTTTCTTTTTCCCTCCTCCATTTTAGGACATAGGATGTATCCCTTTGTCACATAAAACTATATCTCCAAGTGTATATAACTTCATCTTTATCTACATATGAATTATAGCTCCTTTGAATGGGACAGTATAATGTGATAGTTAAGAACACAGACTTGATGACCAGACTCAGCTGAAGCCCCACTCTATCCCCTACTAGCAGTGTGACCTTTGGCAAGTCTCTTAGCTTTTTTGTTCCTTAGTTTCCTTATTTCAAAAATAAATATAATAGCAACACCTACCTCTTAGAATTTTATATTAAACTAGAGGCCCAGTGCACCTGTGGGGTCCCTCGGCCTGGCCTGCGGGGATCAGTTGACCTCCACACCGCCGCAGCCTGGCCTTACCCACCAGCTCGTTGGGGTCCAGCCTGCTGTCCACGTTGATCCCACACAGCATGAAGTAGTATGTGAAGCAACAGGTGGCAGGGGAGGAGCCTGAGCCCGGGCTGGGCACTGCGCCACTCCTGCTGATCCTGGCCCTGCTATGCCTGCTGCCACCGCTCAGTAGGCTCGCTGCCACTCTGCTGCAGTCTCTGCACCCATCCTAGGGCGATACCGGCGCACCCATGACCACGCAACTACCACTCGTCATCACAGCCTCGCTCCTTGCTCTGCCCAGACAGTCCCGATGCCGGGACCAGGAGCCATAAGCCTGACACCCATTGTTCAGCTGAGTGGTGCTTCTGCTGTGGGAGTGCACTGACCACCAGGGGACAGCTCCTGTGTTGAGCGTCTTCCCCCTGGTGGTCAGTGCGTGTCATAGTTACTAGTTGACCCATCACTTAGGCTTTATATATATAGACTAGAGGCCCGGTACATGAAAATCGTGCAAGAGTAGGCCTTCCTTCCCCCAGCTGCCGGCACCAGCATCCCTCTGGCACCTGGGACCCGGGCTTCCCTCGCAGCTCTGGCTTCATCCAGAAGGTTGTCCGGAAGGACATCTGGTCTAATTAGCATATTACTCTTTTATTATTATAGATGTTATTATATGCAAAACACTTAGAACAGTACCTGGCACATGGTAAACTTAATTATAGGAGTGTTGGCCATTGTCAGTAGAACATAAACTTCATGAGCGTCAGATTTTTGTCTTTTTGTTCACTGCTATTTCCTTCAGTTCTCTAGGAATTCCTCTTCTAGGAATACACTCTATTTTTTCTCAGTTTCTGTAACTAGTTCCAGAATTATTCAATTGCCTACTCACTGTCTCTCATTGAATATCTAATAGGCATTTCATACTTTTCATGGCCAAAACATCACTCTTGATTGCCCCCCCCAACTCATTTCTGCCTTGATTTTCCTTGTTTTAATAACAACAATTTACTTTGTTGCTCAGACCATAAACTTGTAGTTATCCTTGATTTCTTTCTTTTATTTATACATCATATGTATCAGGAAGTTGTGTCAGCTGTTACTTTACAGTATACCACAAATCCAATTAAAATTCTCACCTTCACTCCTCTCATCCTAGTGTAAGCCACCATACTAGTAGTTTCTCTTTATTGGACTATAGCAATGTATCATAAGTAATCTTTCTGCTTCCTCTCATGCCCTCCTACAATCAAAGTAATCTTATCTTATCACACCTTTGCTCAAAATCCTCAATGGCTTATAGGCACATTTAGAATAAAATCCACTCTTGTTTTCAAATTATTTACAGCTCAACCTGATCTGGCTCCTGGATACCATGTAATTGGGTTGGATCAACCCCATTTCATGCTCTAGGGACAGACTGTAATTGGTACAAGCCATATATCCTATTTACAAGCTAGTGTAAATGGTTAAAGGTTATGGGCATGACAAATGTCATGCCTATCAGGGCAGATAAGTCTAAATTCTGAGATGTGTGTTTGAGCTATTTGAGAAGCAGACTGTCTTTCTTGCTAATTAGGAAAGAGGAAACGTGCTCCTGAAGCTTCTGGCATGGAAGAAATTGGACATATTTAAAGTATATAATTTAAGAAGTTTTGACATATGTGTATACCCATGAAACCATCACAACAATCAAGAAATATATCCATACAGCCCGGCCGGTGTGGCTCAGTGATTGAGTGTCAACCCATGAACCAGGACGTCACTGGTTTGATTCCTGGTCAGGGCACATGCCCATGTTGCAGGCATGTTCCCCATTAGGGGACATACAGGAGGCAGCCGATCAATGATTCTCTTTCATCATTGATGTTTCTATCCCTCTCCCTTCATCTCTCTGAAATCAATAAAAACATTTAAAAAAAAAGAAATATATCCATATAAAATATTCATTACCCACAAAAGTTGCTTCATGCCCATTGGTAATTTCTTCCTCATGTTCTCTAGCATCCACTGACCTACTTTCTGTCACTGTAGATTACTTTACATTTTCTAGAACTTTATATAAATGAACTCATATAGTATGTACTCTTTTTATCTGGCTTTTTTCCACTCAGCATAATTATTTTGAGATAGTTATTTATCTATGTGAAATTTTGAGAAGTAGTGAGAGTTGACATCCAAATCTTGATCCCAATATTAGAGTGAAAGCATCCCATCATTTACAATTAAGTAAATTAACTCTGAAGTTTTCATAGGCGTCTTTTATTAGGATGAAGGAGTTTCCTTATATTCCTGGTTCTTTAAGAATGTATGACAGAAATGGATTTTGTTAAATCTTTTTACTGTATTTATTGAAATGATCATATGACTTATCTTGAATAATTTATAATATGGAATATTATATTACTTGATTTTTGAATGTTAATTTAACCTAGGATAAGCCTCATTTGGTCATAATGTATCTTTGTTTTCTGAATATTAAAGAAGCTTAATGAAATGTGTGAGCATAGACAAATAAATAAAAGCAAGAAAACAATGCATGAACAAAAGAGAAATTTAATAAAGAAATAGAACTATAAAAACCCAAACAGAAATCTTTGAGCTGAAGAATACATTGGTGGAACTGAAAAATTCAATAGAGCTTCAAAAGCATACTCTATCATGCAGAAAAAAGAATCTGAAAACTCAAAGATAGGTCATTTGAAATAAGGCTATCAGCAGATTCTATAGCAGGGACCTTGAAGGCCAGGAGAGAGTGGGTGATATATTCAGAGTGCTGAAAGGAAAAAAAACAAAACACACCACACCTGATAATCAAGAATAATCTGTTTGGGAAAGCTTTCCTCCAGAAACGGAATAGACATTCCCAAACAAAAGCAGAGTTCTTCACCACTAGACCTGCTTTATAAGAAATGCTAAAGGGTTTTCTTCAAATTGAAATGAAAGGGTAGTAAATAACAACATAAAAACATGAAAGTACAATGAAGATATATAAATAAATAAATAAATGGCATAAATCAATGCAAACAGTCGGCCCTATAAAAAGAAAAAAAAGAAAAAAAAGAAAGTATAAAACTTACTTGTAAAGGTCGATATATAGTCAACTTCAGAATACTGTAATAGTAGTGCTTAAATCACTTTTACCTATATTAAATCATCACTTTGTACACCTTGAAAATCCCATTGTATAAATCTATTAAAATAGCTACTTCAGATTTCATCTTTCTTATATGCCTATGGTAGCAGAGTTGTGTTATGTATAAAGTAGGACTTCAGAATGTAAAAGGCCATTACGTGGATTTGCTTTTCTAGAGACATAGATGTGTGTGTGTGTGTGTGTGTGTGTGTGTGTGTGTGTGTGTGAGAGAGAGAGAGAGAGAGAGAGGTTGTATTTTCGTTTTTTCATAATAACTTATGATAAATGTATATGGTTAAAATATGAAATACTTTTACAATTGATCTCTGATCCCTTTTGCTCTAACCTCACACAACCCTTTTTTAGCTAAATGTGGGTTATGTCAGCATAAATACATTAGGAGAATATCATTTGATGTAAAGATATATTGGCATAAAAACAGAAACATCTGTATTAGATATCTTATATTCATATAAATGAGGGGAGGGAGGGATTACATCTACACATCCACATATCCACACATCCACAGGTTATCATATGAACTGTTTGTCACTCCAAAAGGGATGAGTAGAGAGGAAAAGTCTTACTTGTTTGAGTAGGCATTTGGCAGTATTGCTTTAGAAAAAAGTGCTTGTGTATTTTATTGGCACATAATGACTCAGAAATAGTACTGAAAAGTGGGGGGGGGGAGACAAGGGAAGGAAGAAATGGATATTGAAAATTTTTCTTGACTTTAAAACAGGTGGTTTCTAGCCCTAGCCAGTGTCGCTAAGTGGTTAGAGTATCAGCCTGCAGACCGTAGGGTTGGGGTTCAATTCCTAGTCCAGGGCATGTACCTTGATTGCAGGCTTGATCCCAGGCCTGGGTTAGGGTTCTTTTGGAGGCCACCAATCGATGTGTCTGTCCCACATGGATGTTTCTGTCTCTCACTCTCTTTGTCACCTCCTTTCCACTCTCTCTAAAAAGAAAAAAATCAGTGGAAAAATATCCTTGAGTAAGGATTAATAAAAATATATATGATTTCCACAGGCCAGATAGGAAGATTGAGACTCTAAAACAGAGAATGACTAAATAAAGATAAGATATTTAAAAAACATATTGAACAGTAGAGGCAACTAAAGAAAAATATGTAGCTGCACTGGGAAATCTCTCAAGAGTTCAAATTATTCTTCAGAGACAAGTGTAAATGTAGAAGAAAATACATACAATCAAGGACAAATATAAAATCTTCTGTTAGAATATGATTAGAAAGGTTAAGCACAAAATATGCTGAGACCTATAAAAATGCTTAGGACAGACAAAAGGGCTTTGGTAGCTGTTTTAAATGTAAGAATAAAAACCAGGACAACGGGGGACCTTTACTAGAGACATAATATTAACAGATGACAGAGAGAAATATAATGATTCAAGTCTATTTTGTGCCTAACATTTATAAGAAAAAAAAATCCCTTCCTATTGGAACCTATTAAATAACGGTGGTTGGGAGTGAGATGAGGGCCAATACATGGGAACGAATAGTAAAAGAGCATTAATGTTCTTTCAGTGCTTTAAACTTCCAGGCCAAATGAGTTTTATGTAAGGGAAATGGAACAAATCCCAGATGTAGTTATGGAACCTCTGTCACTAATCCTTTGAGGAATCACAGGAATAAGAGAATTATCAAAAGCATGGAGTTGTGAAAATTTTTCTTCAATTCAAATATGTTGTTTTGATTCACTTTTTTTTCTCAGAAATGTGATAAATGTAAATCCTTCCAATTGTAGATAAGAGGAATCTTTGCATTGATCACTTCCCAATATTTACATCAAAAAAGATGTTTATGACCATTTAGTAAAAAATAATAATAAATACAAAGGTTACCCTTCATTCAATTGAAATAAATATTGTTAAGCTAATTTAAATACCTTTGTTAAAAGGGTTACTAGACTGATAGACTGGTAGTTAAGGGGTAACAGAAGGGATAACATATCTAGATTTCGGCAAGACATTAACAATCTCTTATTTTGCCTATCATATAGGTGTCCCTTTTTGTATGGCAATTGCACATTTAAAAATATATTTTTATCAAATGTTGCCTTGTCTCCTCTCACGAGATTCTGAACTTCTTGAGGGCAAAGATGGGGCCTTAATTATTAGTTCTGAGCACATACTAGATGCTCAATAATCATTTGTTGAATGAAAAAATGAACATATGAATGCATTAAAATGATTAAATAATGAATGTGTAGCTGGTTGAATAACTATTTAAAATGTTTTGGTGAGCAGTCTTCTGCTTCTGGAAAGATGCTGTAGCTGTACTTTTCTATATTCCTCCTATTAAGTACAACTGAAACACTTAAGTATTATATGTAAAATAAATTTAAGAATACTCTGAAAGATAGAAGAAGGAATATTGGCTGGGGATCTCAGTACTAAAGGAATAACATGGGTTTTCTTTTTGCCTCATAAATGCCAAACTTAAAACAGAAGAAGATGACAACCAAAAAATATGAACAAGAGCCAAAAAAAGAGAACCCCTATCCCCTAAATCTGTTATTTAGAGCTAAAGGGCCAGGAAGGGGGCAATCAATATAAAAATCATTTACTTAGTAACCGCTCTACTCCAGCCAAACACCAAAGAAAAACTGTGGCCCAATATCTACCCACACCAGGAAAGACTTAGTGGAGAACCCTTTTCTGTACTCCCTTATGATATCACTGGATACCATTGGGAGCATAGTCTTCTACTCCCACCAAGAACTAATGAAGTACACTGCTTCTTCTCCACTGAAGTCATATCATAAAAGGTCTAGAGCAGAATCAAGACTTTCACTATTACCCTGCAGTAATAATGCCACACATTCTCCCACCACTGTGGTGTCATTGGAGGACATGTGAGGAGTCATCTCTATCCACCAGTTATGAGAAGCCATGCTCAGTGTCAAAAGAGGACCTATTGAGGAAGTTGGAATTTGACTCCCAGTTAATCATATCCAGAGAGCACCCTACTGTCCCTTGGCAAGTGGCTATCAGATAAAATCAGCAAAAACATGAGGTTTTAATAAGATACAGATTCTTATAACATCACACCCAAAATACCTAGGTTTCTTTAAAAAAAATCACTCATCCTGCTAAGAATCAGGAATATAGTTAATGATAAAAGACAACTCATAGACGACAAAACCAAGATGACAGAGAAGATTAATTACCTGACAATGGTTTTAAAGCAACCATCATAAATATTCTTCCCTGAGCAATTACAAACTGGCTTGAAACAAATAAAAATATAGAAAGCTTCAGCAAAGAAAAAGAAAGTCTGGGCAAAGAAACAAACATTTTAAAAGAACCAGGGGAAAATTTTATAAATGAAAAATACAAAAAGCTAGAATAAAAACTGAATTGATAGTCTCAAAGAAGAATGGAGGAGGCAGAGGAAAGAATCAATAAACTTGAAAAGAGAATAATAGAATTACCCATTCTGAAAAACAGAAAATGGAATGAAAATAAACGAAGAGATAACCTCAGGAACCTATATGTCTATAACATTTATGTTGTTAGAATCCAAGAAGAGAGGAGACACTGAGCAAGCCTAAAAGAGTACTTGAAGAAATAATGATTAATGACCTTTTTAATATGCAGAAAAAGCATTAGAAGAAAATCCAGCACACCTTCATGATAAAAACATTCTACAAGCTAGGAATAGAAGGTGTATCCCTCAATCTGATAAAGAGCATCTTTAAAAAAAACCCCACAGATAATGTCATACATAATGGTGAAATACTGAACACTTCCCCCTAAGATAAAAAATAAGACAAGAATGGCCAGTATCTCTACTTCTATTCAACATTTTCCTGGAAGTTCTTGCTTGTGCATTTAAGCAATAAATTTACATTAAAGTCATCTACATTGGGAAGGCATCCTTTCATAATAGCATATAAAAGAATAAAAATCTTGGAAATAAATTTAACAAAAGAGGTGTAAAATATATGATCTGTAAATTATAAAACGTGGTTGAAAGAAATTTAAGACCAAAATAACTGGAAAGATATCCTATATTCAGAAATTGGAAGACTTGATATTTTAAAAATGGCAATAGTTCCCAAATTGACCCACAGATTTAACACAATCTCTGTCAGAATCCTACCTAGCTTTAAAAAATGTTTTTTATTGATTTTAGGGAGAGGAAGGGAGAAGGATGGAGAGATATAAACAACAATCTGAAAAAAATAAAATAAAAATAAACAACAATCTGCTGCTTCCTGCACGCCCCCTACTGGGGATCAAGCCTGCAACCTTGGCATGTGCCCTGATGAATTGAACCAGTGACCTCCTGGTTCATGGGTCTGCTCAACCACTGAGCCACACCACCTGGGCACTACTTAGCTTTTGATATTAAAATTCATATGGAAACTCAATGGGCCTAGAAGCACAAAAAAACCTTAAGAAAGAATTAATAGTTTTGAACAGCTAACACTTCTTGTTTTCAAAAGTTACTTCAAAGCCAAAGTTAAGGCTGTGGTAGTAGCATAAGGATAGACATATAGACTAATGCAATAGAAATGAGAGTCCAGAAATAAACCCAGTTTTCAAGATTAAATGGATTTTTGTTTCATTTTTATTTGTAATTGTAGTAAAATACACATAATAAAATTTTCCATTTTAACAATTTTTAAGTGTAAAATTCGGTGGTATTAAATTCATTCATATGGTTAAGTACTCATCACCACTTTCCATCTCCAGAATGTTTTATCTTCCTAGACTGAAACCCTGTAAGCATTAAGCAAAACGCTTTTTATTGAAGTACTAGAGGCCCAGTGCATGAAATTTGTGCGTGGGTATGGTTCCTAGGTCTGGCCTGCAACCAGGGCCATCTTCCCCAGCTGCCCTCAGCCGGCTCCATGCCCCGCCACCACCCACCCCTGGTACCCCATTCACCATCGGGTGATCGGTGCCTGACAGCCTGGGAAAGGAACCAAGAGGTAGTCAGTGCGCCTCATAGTGACTGGTCCAGCAGTTGTTCTGGTAGTTCTGCGGTTAGGGTCAATTTGCATATTATCCTTTTATTATATATGATGATAGAGGCCTGGTGCATGGGTGGGAGCCAGCTGGCCTGCCCTGAAGGGGTCCCTGGATCGGGGTGGGGGTCCCCGCTGGGGGACGGGGCCACCAGGGCAGGGACCAAGGGGTTTGCAGGCCAGCCACACCCCCGATCGGGGTGGGGGTCCCTGCTGGGGGTGGAGCCGGCCTGGGCAAGGAGCCTGGGGCAGTTTGCAGGCCTGCCTTGCCCCCAACTTTGTCAGGAAGGACATCTAGAAGATGTTTGGTCTAATTAGCATATTACCCTTTTATTAGTATAGATAATTGGCATAATATATCCTATTAGTTTTAGGTGTACATATAGTGATTTGATATTTATATACATTATGAAATGATCACCACAGTAATTCTAGTTACCATCTTTAATGAAAAAAAGTTATAATATTATTGACTATATTCCTTATGCTGTACATTATGTCCCCATAACTTATTTATTTCATAACTAATTTTTATACCTCTTAATCCCCTTCACTTATTTTACCACCTCCAACTCCTGTATCTATGAGTTGACTTATGTTTTGTTTAATTTTTTTTTTAGTTTCCACAAGTTAGAAAAATCATATGGTATTTGTCTTTCTCTGATGATTAGTAATGTTGAACATACTTTCATTTGCCTGTTGGGCATCTGTATGTCTTCTTTGGGAAAAAATGTCTGTTGAAATCTTATGCCCATTTTAAAATTGAATTTTCAAAATATTAAGTTGTATAAGTTCTTTATAAATTTTGGATATTAACCCCTTGTCAGATGTATGACTTGCAGACATCTTCTCCTATTCAATAGGTTGCCTGTGGATTTCTTGATAGTTTCCTTCTCTGTGCAAAGCTTTTTAGTTTGATATAATCCCATTTGTTTATTTTTGCTTTTGTTGCCTTTGCCTGAGGAGACTGGTCCAAAAAATATTGCTTGTCAGAGCTTACTGTCTATGTTTTCTTCCAGGAATTTTATGGTTTCAGATCTTACATTCAAATCTTCAATACATTTTGAATTTATTTTTAGTGAATTTATTTATTATAAGATGGTGGTCCAGTTTCATTCTTTTGCATGTAGCTGTTCTGTTTTTCTAACACCATTTATTAAAGAGACTGTCTTTTCTACATTGTCTATTTTTCCTCCTTTGTCTTAGATTAATTGACCATCTATGCATTGGTTTATTTCTGGGCTCTCTATTCTATTCCATTCATGAATATGTCTGTTTTCATGGCATTACCATCTGTTTTGGTTAGTATAGCTTTGTAGTATAGTTTGAAATCAAGAAGTGTGATATCTCTGGTTTTGTTTCTATTTCTCAAGATTCCTTTGGCTTTTTGGGGTCTTTTGTGGCTCCATACAAATTTTAGGATTATTTTTCCTAGTTTTGTAATAATGTCATTGGCATTTTGATTGGGATTGCAAAAAATTGTAGATTGCTTTGGGTTGTATGGACATTTTAAAGTATTAATTCTTCCAATTTATGAGCACAGTCTATCTTTCCATGTATCTGTGTCATCTTCAAATTCTTTCATTAATGTCTTATAATTTCCAGAATACAGGCCTTTCCCCTCCTTGGTTAAATTTATTTATAGATATTTTATTGTTTTTGATGCAATTGTAAAGGGGTTTGTTTTCTTAATTTCTCTTTGTGATAGTTTGTTATTGGTATATAAAAAGCACAACAGATTTCTGAATATTATTGTGTATCCTGCAACTTTATTGAATTTTATTAGTTCTAATAGGTGTTTTGTGTGTGTGTGTGTGTGTGTGTGTGTGTGTGTGGAATCTTTAGGGTTTTCTGTATATAATATCATATCATCTGCAAATAGTGACTATTTTACTTCTTCCTTTCCAATTTATATGCCGTTTATTTATTTTTCATGCCTAATTGTTTTGGCTAGGGCTTTCAATATTATGTTGGGGGAAAAAAGCGGAGAGAGTACATCCTTGTCTTGTTCCTGATCTTAGAATAAATAATTTGAGATTTTTAGTATTCAGTATGATTTAGTTGTGAGTTTATCATACATGGTCATTATTATGTTGAGCTATATTACTTATATACCCACTTTTTGAGAGTTTTTATCATAAAGATATGTTGAATTTTGTCAAATGCTTTTTCTTTATCGAGATGATAATGTAATTTTTTTCTTTAAAAAGTGATGTATCATGTTGATTGATTTGCTGATATTGAACCATCCTTGAGTCCATGGAACAAATCCCACTTGATCATGATGTATGATCCTTTTAATGTATTTTTAATTCAATTTTTTAATGTTCTGTTGAGGATTTTTGCATCTATGTTCATCAGGGATATTGGCCTGTATATATTTTTTTTCTGGTGTCTTTGTGTTGTCTTGTAATCAGGGTAGTGTTGGCCTTGTAAAATTAGTTTTCCTCTTCCTTTTTTTTGACAATAATTTGAGAAGGATTGGTATTAACTCTTCTTTAAATGTTTAGTAGAATTTACCTGTGAAGCCATTTGATCCTGGAGGTATTTTTTTTTGTAGTTTTTAAATTACTAGTTAAATTTTGTTACTTGTAATAAGTGTTTTCAGATTTCCTACTTCTTCATGATTCAGTCTTCGAAAGTTGTTGGTTTCTAGCAATCCATTTCTTCTAGGTTTTTCAGTAGGTTGGCATATAATTGTTCATAGTAGTCTCTTATGATTCTTTATATTTTTGTGGTGTCACTTGTAACTTCTCTTTCCTTTATGATTTTATTTATTTTGGCTCTGTCTCTTTGTTTCTTGATGAGTTTGGTTAAAGTTTTATTGACCTTCTTTATCATTTAAAAAAAACCAGCTTTTAGTTTCATTGCTCTTTTTAAATTGTTTTTTCTTAGCCTATTTCATTTATTTCCACTCTGATCTTTATTATTTCATTCTTCTTACTAATAATTTGTTATTCTTTTTCTATATCCTTTAGGTGAAAAATTATATTGTTTATTTGAGTTTTATCTTGTTTCTTGAGGTAGCCTTATATGTTAGAACTTCCCGTTTAGAACTGCTTTTGCTCATCTCATAGATTTTGACAAGCTTTGTTTTTATTTACATTTGCCTCAAGGTAGTTTTTGATTTCCTCTTTGATTTTTTTCATTGACCCATTGATTATTTAGTCACTTATTGTTTTGTTCCCAAGTGGGTTTTTTTTTTCTTCTTGTCATTGATTTCTAGTTTCATACAATTTTGGTCAGAAAACCTTCTTGATATAATTTCATCTTCTTAAATTTATTGAAACTTATTTTTCTGGCTTAAGATATAATCCTGATAAATGTTTCACACACTTGAAAATAATGTATGTTCTGCTGCTTTGGGATGAAATGCTCTAAAAATATGAATGAAATCCCTTTGATTTAATGTGTCATTTAAGTTCATTGTTTTCTTTTAATTTTCTTTCTGGAATATATACCCAGGGATATCAATAAGGTGTTAAAGTCCCCTATTATGACTGTACTAGAGGCCTGGTGCACAAAATTCGTGCACAGGCAGGGTCCCTAGGCCTGGCCGGCGATCAGGGCCGATCTGTGGGGCAACTGGCAGGGCGATTGGGGTGCCCCCACTGGCACCCGCCTTGGCTGGCCTGGCACCGCCTGCCCACCAGCCCCACCCCACACCGCTGCTGCCAGTCAGGGACTACAGGCTGGGGGCAGCTCCTACATTGAGCGTCTGCCCCCTGGTGGTCAGTTCACGTTATAGTGACCGGTTGTTCTGCCATTTGGTTGATGTGCATATTAGGCTTTTATTATATAGGATTACTGTTGATCTCTCCCTTTATGTCCATCAATATTTGCTTTATATATTTAGGTGCTCCTATGATTGGTGCATAAATGTTTACAATAGTTATATCTTCTTATTGAATTGATCCCTTTATTATTATGTAATTATCATTGTTTCTTGTTACAGTCTTTTTTATTTTTTATTTTTATTTTATTTTTTTTTACATTCTGAATTTTTTCCCCTTTATTGATTAAGACATTACAAATGTGTCCTTATCCCCCCAATGTCCCCTCATCCCCCCAATCCTGCCCTCACCCTCACCCCCTGTTGTCCACATCCATCACTTATGCTAATATGCATGCATACAAGTCCTTTGGTTGATCTTTCCCCCTCAACCCCACCCTCCCCTGCCTTCTCTCTGAGTTTTGAGCATCTGATCGATGCTTCTCTGTCTCTACATCTGTTTTTGTTCATCAGTTTATGTTGTTCATTATAATCCACAAATGAGTGAGAGCATGTGGTATTTATCTTTCTCTGACTGACTTATTTCATTTAGCATAATACTCTCCAGTTCCATCCATGCTGTTGCAAATGGTAGGAGTTCCTTCCTTTTTACGGCTGCATAGTATTCCATTGTGTAAATGTGCCAAAGCTTTTTAATACATTCATCTGCTTATGGGCACTTAGGCTGATTCCAAATCATAGCTATTGTAAATTGTGCTGCTATGAACATAGGGATGCATATATCCTTTCTGATTGGTGTTTCTGGTTTCTTGGGATATATTCCTAGAAGTGGGATCACTGAGTCAAATGGTAGTTCCATTTTTAGTTTTTCGAGGAAACTCCATACTGTTCTCCACAATGGCTGCACCAGTTTGCATTCCCACCCACAGTGAACAAGGGTTCCTTTTTCTCCGCATCCTCGCCAGCATTTGTCGTTTGTTGATTTGTTGATGATAGCCATTCTGACAGGTGTGAGATGGTACCGCATTGTTGTTTTGATTTGCATCTCTCAGATGATTAGTGACTTTGAGCCTGTTTTCATATGTCTCTCAGCCTTATGTATGTCCTCTTTCAAAAAGTGTCTATTTAGGTCCGTTGCCCATTTTTTGATTGGGTTGTTTATCTTCCTTTTGTTAAGTTGTATGAGTTCCCTATAAATGTTGGAGATTAAACCTTTATCGGAGATATCATTGGCAAATATGTTCTCCCATGCAGTGGGTTTTCTTGTTGTTTTGTTGATGGTTTCTTTTGCTGTGGAGAAGCTTTTTATTTTGATATAGTCCCATTTGTTTATTTTCCCTTTAGTTTCCATTGCCCTAGGAGCTGTGTCACTGAAGAAATTCCTTCGGCATATATCTGAGATTTTGCTACCTGTGGATTCCTCTGATATTTTTATGGTTTCCCGTCTTATGTTTAAGTCCTTTATCCATTTTGAGTTTATTTTTGTGTATGGTGTGAGTTGGTGGTCTAGTTTCATTTTTTTGCATGTGTCTGACCACATTTCCCAGCACCATTTATTGAAGAGACTGTCTTGACTCCATTGTATGTTATTGCCTCCTTTGTCAAATATTAATTGAGCATAGTGGTTTGGGTCAATTTCTGGGTTCTCTATTCTATTACATTGGTCTATATGTCTGTTCTTGTGCCAGTACCAAGCAGTTTTGAGAACAGTGGCTTTGTAATACAGCTTGATATCTGGTATTGAGATCCCTCCTACTTTGTTCTTCTTTCTTAGGATTGCAGCAGCTATTCAGGTTTTTTTTTTTAATTCCACATGAATTTTTGGAGAGTTCTTTCTAGATCTGTGAAATATGCTGTTGGTATTTTAATGGGGAGTGCATTGAATCTATAGATTGCTTTGGGTAGTATGGACATTTTGATGATATTGATTCTACCAATCCATGAACACGGTATGTTCTTTCATCTGTTTATGTCTTCCTCTATCTCTTTTTTCAATGTCCTGTAGTTTTCTGGGTAGAGGTCTTTTACCTCCTTAGTTAAGTTTATTCCTAGGTATCTTAATTTTTTTGGTGCAATGGTAAATGGGATTGTTTTTTTAATTTCTCTTTCTGTAAGTTCACTATTGGCGTATAAAACTGCCATAGATTTCTTGGCGTTAATTTTGTATCCTGCTACATTGCCAAATTCATTTATTAGGTCTAATAATTTTTTGATGGAGTCTTTAGGGTTTTCTAAGTACAGTATCATGTCATCTGCAAATAATGACAATTTTACTTCTTCTTTTCCAATTTGGATGCCTTTTATTTCTTCTTCTTGTCTGATTGCTTTGGCTAGCACTTCCAATATTATGTCGAACAGGAGTGGTGAAAGTGGGCATCCCTGTCTTGTTCCTGTTCTTAAGGAAAATGGTTTTAGTTTTTGCCCATTGAGTATGATGTTGGCTGTAGGTTTGTCATATAAGGCTTTTATTATGTTGAGGTATGATCCCTCTATTCCCACTTTGCTGAGCGTTTTTATCAGAAAAGGGAGTTGGACTTTGTCAAATGTCTTTTCTGCATCAATGGATATGATTATGTGATTTTTGTCTCTCAACTTGTTTATGTGATGAATCACGTTTATTGATTTGCGGATATTGTACCAGCCTTGCATTCCTGGAATAAATCCCACTTGGTCATGGTGTATGATCTTTCTAATGTAATGCTGGATCTGGTTTGCTAGAATTTTGTTGAGGATTTTAGCATCTATGTTCATCAGGGATATTGGCCTGTAATTCTCTTTCTTTGTGATGTCTTTATCTGGTGTTGGGATTAGGGTAATGTTGGCTTCATAGAAAAAGCTTGGAAGTGTGCCTTCCTCTTGAATTTTTTGGAATAGTCTGAGAAGGATTGGCTTTATTTCTTCTTTGAATGTTTGGTAAAACTCCCCTGTGAAGCCATCTGGTCCAGGGCTTTTGTTTGCTGGAAGCTTTTTGATTACTGTTTCAATTTCATCAGTAGTTATTGGCCTATTCAGGTTTTTTTATTCTTCCTGATTGAGTTTGGGAAGCTTGTATTTTTCTAGGAATGTGTCCATTTCATCGAGGTTGTCCAGTTTGTTGGAGTAGAGTTGTTCGTAGTATTTTTTGACAATCCTTTGTATATCAGTAGGGTCAGTTGTTACTTCACCTCTTTCATTTCTGATTTTGTTTATTTGGGTCCTCTCTCTTTGTTTCTTGGTGAGCCTGGTGAGAGGTTCATCAATCATGTTAATCCTTTCAAAGAACCAGCTCTTGGTTTCATTGATCTTTTGTATTGTTTTTTTGGTCTCTATGTTGTTTATTTCTGCTCTAATCTTTATTGTTTCCTTCCTTCTGGATACTGTGGGCTTTTCTTGTTGCTCTCTTTCTAACTCTTTGAGTTGTAGGGTTAGATCATTTATTGCCAGTTTTTCTTGTTTTTTGAGGTAGGCCTGTAGAGCTATGAACTTCCCTCTCAGGACTGCTTTCATTGTGTCCCATAGATTTTGGATTGTTGTGTTTTAATTGTCATTTGTTTCCATAATGCTTTTTATTTCTTCTTTGGTCTCTCTGGTAACCCAGTCATTGCTTAATAGCATGCTATTTAGCCTCCAAGTATTTGATTTTTTTCAATGTTTTTATTGTAGTTGATTTCTAATTTTATGCCATTGTGATCTGAGAAGATGCTTGTTATGATTTCTATTCTCTTGAATTTGAGGAGACTTTGCCTATGTCCTAATATATGGTCTATCTTTGAAAATGTCCCATGTGCACTGGAGAAGAATGTATATTCTGTAGCTTTGGGGTGAAATATTCTGAAGATGTCAATTAAGTCCATCTGATCTAGTGAGTCATTTAGGATTGCTGTTTCTTTGCTGATTTTTTTGTTTAGAGGATTTATCCAGTGGTGTCAGTGGGGTATTAAAATCCCCTACTATGACTGTATTGCTATCGATCTCTCCCTTGATATCTTCCAGAAGTTGTTTTATGTATTTGGGTGCTCCTGTATTGGGTGCATATATGTTTACCAGAGTTATATCTTCTTGTTGAGTTGCTCCCTTTAGTATTATGTAGTGGCCATCCTTATCTCTTGTTATGGCCTTTACTTTGAGGTCTATTTTGTCAGATATAAGTATCACAACCCCAGCTTTTTGTCTCATTTCCATTTGCCTGAAATATTTTTTTTCATCCCTTCACTCTCAGTCTGTGTGAATCCTTTGTTCTGAGGTGGGTCTCTTGCAGACAGCAAATATATGGGTCATGTTTTCTTATCCATTCAGCTACCCTGTGTCTTTTGATTGGAGCATTTAATCCATTTACATTTAATGTTATTATTGAAAAGTACTTGTTTGTGGTCATTTTTATTCTTAATGTTTGTGTTTCTTCTTGTCTTTCTGTTTCTTCTTTTTACAGCAGTCCCTTTAGCATTTCTTGCATTGCTGGTTTGGTGGTAATAAACTCTCTTAGCCCTTTTTTGTCTGTGAAGTTCCTGATTCCACCTTGAATTTTGAATGATAGCCTTGCTGGGTATAGTATTCTTGGATTCATTCCCTTGCTTTGCATCACTTTGTATACTTCATTCCATTCCCTTCTTGCCTGGTGTGTTTCTGTTGAGAAGTCAGCTGATATTCTAATAGGAGATCCCTTGTAGGTAACTTTCTGTCTCTCTCTGGCAGCCTTTAAGATTCTTACTTTGTCATTGGTGTTTGCCAATTTAATTATGATGTGTCTTGGTGTTGGTCTTTTGGGGTTCATCTTGTTTGGCACTCTGTGTGCTTCTTAGACTTGTGTAGTTTTTTTCTTGCTAGTATCAGGGAAGTTTTCTGTCATTATTTCTTCAAACAGGTTTTCTATTCCTTGCTTCTCCTCCTCTCCTTCTGATACCCCTATTAAGCGAATGTTGTTTTGTTTTGCATTGTCCCAAAGTTCCCTTAGGCTCTCCTCTTGATTGTTGAGTTTTTTTTTCCAGTTGCTCCTGTGTTTGTGTGTTTTTTCCTACCTTGTCTTCTAATTTGCTGATGCGGTCCTCAGCCTCTTCTAGTCTGCTGTTTAAGCCTTCCATTGTGTTCTTTATTGCAGCTATGTCGTTCTTCATTTCCTCTTGGTTCCTTTTCATGTTGGTGACATTCTCATTCAGGTCCTTATAATTCTCATTGAGTTGTGTGTATTTGTCATCCAGCCATTTGAGCATCCTGATAACCATTACTCTGAATTCTTTCTCTGATAAGTTAGTAGCCTCAATTTCATTGAACTCCCTTTCTGGTGATTTCTCTTTTTCTTTCCTTTGTGGATTGCTTTTTTGTCTTCCCATGTTTTACTGTAATGTTTTAATTGCAGCTCCGATTGCATGGCTACCCAGTTTCTTTAGGGTATGGTGCTACTGGTGTGGCCTCTCAGTCTCCTGGGTTTGGTAGTCTAGTGTAGCTCCCTACTTGAGCTATTTGGGTTCTCTTGATGTAGGCCTGCGAGCTGGAAAGGCGCAACTGAGGTGTCTAGAAGTCAGCAGCCATGGAGGGGGTTTTCCAATTTTTGCTGTCTTATGCCCTTGGTTGAAATCACACTCGCCCTTCAGGGACTCACAGTGGCACCCAGGAACTGTCTATTGGGGTGGTGGGGCTCAGGAAGCCTGCGTTCTGGCAAGGCGTGACTGTGGTGTCCAGAGTTCTGTGTAGTTGTGGGGTGGGCAGACTCAGCTTTTGCTGCTGCCTCCGTGGTTGGATACATGAGATCCCAGCGGCACGCGATCCCAGCAGCAGTTCACAGAGGCACCTGTGGTGTGTTTGCCAGCAAGGTGTACTGACACACTCTGAAGGGCCCTGGCTCTGAAGCCACTGGATTGCAGTGTCTGTGGGCAGGTATCCCAGAAGAGGGAATTTAGCGTTTCTGCAGCCCAGCAGTGCACCCCTATTTGTTTAAGTGTGTGACCAGCAGGGATCACAGCGGGGCCCCAGGGCTGCCTGTGGAGCAGTGGTCTTGGGAGACCTGCAGGCTGGAAAAGCATGCAACTGTAGTGTCCAGAGTTCTGCAGCTGTGGGGTGGGGAAACTCAGTTTTTGCTGATGCACCTGTGGTGGATAGGCTCGCGTTTCCAGTGGTGGCACACAGGAGCACCCACAGTGAGTTTGCTAGTGCAGGTGCACTGAAGCACTCTGAAGGGCCCTGGCACACTTAATTGAGGCGTCTTTGGGTAGGTATCCAGGATGGGTGAATTCAGAATTTCTAGTACCCAGGGGAGTGCTTCCCTATTTGTCCAAGATCAGACCCAGCAGAGGCTCACTGCGGCTTCCTAAAATGCCCTGTGGATAGATGGGCTCAGGGGGAGTGAGCAACTGTGGCAGTGCAGTTCGCCAGCGCTGAGCTCTGAGGCACTCTGAGGGGCCCTGGTGCTGAGGGGCCCTGGTGCTAAAGATGCGCAGCTGGGTGTGTGTGGGCAGTTATTCAGGCAGAGGGAATTCAGAATTTCTACTGGGGGGCAGTGCGCCTGTGTCTACAAAATCACACCCAGCTGGGGCTCACAGTGACTTCTAAGAGAAGTCTATGGAGTGGTGTGCCTGGGAGACCTGCGTGCTAGAGATGCAGGAATGCGATGTTGGAGGTCTGCCGCTGGGGAGGGGGGAGCTGCACTTACTGCTGTGGGTGCAGTGCTCCTTTGGAGGTGGAGATCCCAAGGTCTGCTAGTCTGCAGGTGGGCAGCAGGATGTTGGATGGAGTGGCTGCCAGGTCGTGGGCAGTGTCCAAGGCCTGTCTGGGTGGTGGTGCTGATGAGTTCCTAGAAGAGGCCGCTCTCCCCTTTAAGATGGCCTGGGCTCCGTGCCCGAGTCCCGCAGTCCGAGGAGTGCCCACAGCGGTGGTAGTCTCTCCCTGTCCCAGAGAGCCTGGTCTGCCAGCCTCTGCTGCTCCTGCCGGATTTAACTGTCCCTCACTCACTCACACACCACACACATCCACACACTCTCCTTTCATCCCCTCACTCACTCACTTCCTATCCCTCACCTCTGTCCTGCCAGCCGCCATCTTTTCTATCTCCTTACAGTGTTTTTTTTTTGTTTTTTGTTTTGTCTGATATGAATATTCCTACTTCACCTTACTTTTCATTGCTATTTGCATGGGATATCCTTATCCATTCCTTCACTCTTAGTCTTTAGATGTGAAGTGAATCTTTTGTAGGCAGTATATAGATGGGTCTTGTTTGTGTTTAAATCCATTCTCCCACCCTATGTCTTTTGATTGGAGTGTTTAAGCCATTTACTTTTAAAGTGATTATTTATATGTATGTAGTTATTGCTACTTCATTATTCATATTTATGTTCCTTTTTTCTAAGAAGATCTTTATCTCATTTTTAATTTTAAATGATAGTGTTCCTGGGTAAAGTAGTCTTGGTTTTAGGTCCTTGCTTTTCATCACTTTGAATATTTTGTGTCAGTCCCTTCTAGCCTGAACTATTTCTCTTGAGAAATCAGCCGACAGACTTTAGGGAGATCCCTTGTAAGTAACTGTCTTTTTGCTATTGCTCTTAATATTCTCTTTGTCTTTAACCATTGCCATTTTAATAATGATGCGTCTGGGTGTGGACCTCTTGTTTTCATCTTATTTGGGAAGCTCTGAGATTTCTGGACTTGTGTATCTTTTTTCTTCACCAGGTTAGAGAAGTTTTTAGTCATTATTTCTTCACATAAGTTCTTAATCCCTTGCTTTCTCTCTTCTCCTTCTGGTACTTATGTGATGTGGGTGTTGTTACACTTGATGTTGTCCCAGAGGTCCCTTAAACTATATTTATTTTTCACATTTCTTTTTTTGTTTTGCTTATTTTCTGCTACGTTTTCCTCTGATTTTCCCATTTGATCCTCTACTTTTTCTAATCTGATGCTGATTTTTTAGTGTATTCTTCATTTCAAATAGTGTATTCTTCATTTTTGACTGGTTCTTTTTTATAGTGTCTATATCATTTTTTTGTGTGTTTACTGTCTCTCTGCAGAAGTTATCACTGAGTTCATCTGTTTTCCCCCTAAGTTCATTGAGTACTCTTATAACCATTGTTTTGAACTCTATCTGGTAGATTGCTTGTCTCCATTTCATTTAGTTCTTTTTCTGGATAGTTCTGTTCTTTCATTTGTGGCATGTTTCTTTGCTTCCCCATTTTGGCTTCCTCTCTGTGTTTCTGTGTGTTACATCAGTCTTCTGTGTCTCTCAGTCTTGGTAGTGTGGCCTTATGTAGTAGGTGTCTTGTGGGCCCCAGTGGTACAGTCTCCCTGATCACCTGACCTGAGTATTCCAGGAATGTGTCATATATATATATATATATATATATATATATATATATATATACAGTTATTGATTTCAGAGAGGAAGGGAGAGAGAGATAGAAACATCAATGATGAGAGAACATCATTGATTGGCTGCCTCCTACATGCTCCTCACTGGGGATTGAGCCCGCAACCCAGGCATGTGCCCTGACCAGGAATCAAACCATGACCTCCTGGATTCCTAGGTCAATGCTCAACCACTGAGCCACACTGGCCGGGCCCAGGAAATGTGTCTTGTGTGGGTTATATGTGTGCTCCTGTTTTAGCTGAGCCTTGATTACTGTTGGCACAGTTGTGGGTGAGGTTGACCTTTAGGCTAGTTGGCTATGGGAATTGGCCAAAATCTCAGTGGAATTCATCCCAGCAAGGTCTTTTGCCTGTTGAGTCTTATGCCACTTTCGGAGCTAATTGGCTGGTGCTGTTTTTTGGTCTGAAGCCAGCCATGGGGTGTGTTCATTCTGGGACCTCTTGGGAGGGACTGTGCTGCAAGTCAATGTCAGACTTTGCCTGTGGCTGCCCCAAAAGACATTATTTCTTAAACTAAGTTTTCTTCCCCTTTATCTCTCTTTTCTCCTTCTGGGACCCTGATGTTGTCCCAGAGGTCCCTTAAACTATTTTTTTTTAACAAAAAACAAGCTCTGGCAAGTTTTATTAAAGAAAAATTTTGTGTGATTTACTTTTCCCCAATATGTTCTGGTATGCTTTTAATGATATCAGAATCACCTGGATCAATGATAGCCAGTGTGCATACTCTAGTATTTTCCATATGCTGTGCCCAGTTCAATGTTATTGCCACTGCAGTTATGGACACCAGTCATGGGCAACATGATGTAGTACTCTTTCAGATTTCTTCACATTTGGACAGTTGTTGGCAAGGATGTCCAGTTTTACTTTGCCTTGTATGATTATTTTCTGTTTCTTCTTGTGCCCCAGCTTGTACTTTCCACTATTCATAGCAAAAGGGAGCCTAGAATTATTGACTCCAGTGACTTTTTCTTTTCTTTGTAGTTACCATATTCCTGTCTTAGGTGCGGGGTGACTTCCAACTAAGAGCAGCTGCAAAGATGCCTGGGGAATGAGAAAAGTACTATCCTCATTTTTAAAAATTCTGTTTTAATTTTGCTGTTTTAACTGGGTAATTTCCACTATTCTGCCTCCCACTTGGCTGATCTGTTCTTCCTTGTCATCTAATCTTCTGTTCATTCCTTCTGATGTACTTTTCATTGTGGTTTTTTTATTCTATATTTCTGATGGGTACTTTGATATATTTTCTAGGTCTTTGTTGAAGTTCTCACTGTGTTCCTCCATTGTTCTCCTGAGTTTGGCCAGCAACTTTATGACCATCACTTTGAACTCTTTATCAGGTAAGTTACTAATCTCTGTTTTATTCTTTTTTTTTTCCTCTGAGGTTTTTATCTTGTTCTTCCATTTGGAACATATTTTTCTCCTCATTTTGTTTGAATTTCTGGTTTTTTTTATTATGAATCAGGTGAAATATATACCTCTATTGATCTTGAAGGAGTGTTTCCTGTGTAGATTGTGTATCTCTGTAGGTTTTGCAGGCTAGCTGGAGCTGTACCAAATATGGGTGGGGGAATTCTGGGGTATACCATACTGGGACCTCCTTGTTGGGTTGGCTGGAACTTGAACTGGAGCAGACATGGGCCAAGGAAAGATCCAGGGCATGTCCTGTTGGAGCTGCTTTGGTATGCTAGCTGGAGCAGGAGTGGACATGAACTAGTGGGAATCTTGAGGCTACCTTGGCAAGACTGCTGGAGATGTATATTTCTCCTAGTGTTGAAGGAATGGCCTTGTGTAGCAGATGTCAAATGGGGCCCAGAAGTACAATCCACCCTGATAACCAGAGCTGGGTACTCAAGGGGTGTCCCCTATGTGAGTTGTACTTGCCCATTGGCTATGGTGGGGTCCTGCAAGTGGCGTGCTGCTGTGGCTGCTGAACTTCCATGTTTGTTGGTACCATATTGAGTTGCTGTTAGTGGGGTGGGGGATGCTGCTCACCTGCTACTGTTGGCAGGTTTGAGTGAGAGTGCAAAAATGACATCTGCCAGTGCCAGCAAGGTAGAGGGGGCCTATAAAAAAATGGGAACTCTCAGTATTTTGTCCCTGGAAAGAGTCCAAGCAGACTTCTGCCCCTCTGTCAGATGCTTCAAGATCAGCAAGTGACTCTCCGCATATGATCTGGGTTTTTCACAAGCTGTTTTTTTTGTTTTGTTTTGTTTTTGTTTTTTTGTACTGGGTCCTTAGGTAACTAGTTTTGCATACAAGCCTTTAAGAGTAGAATCTTCATTCCCTATAGTCCTATGATTCTCATAGACATGAGCCCTATTGATTTTCAAAGTCAGAAGTTTCAGGGGCTTGTCTTTCTAGTGCAGGACCCAAGGACTGGGAAGCCTGATGTGGGGTACAAACCACTCAGTCCTGAGGGATAAGGTATGTTTATTGATTTTTTTTGAGATCCCTCCAAATTGTGAGTCTCAGCATAGATTTTTGGCAAGAGCATATCTCTGTTTCTCCTACCCGTCTCCATATGGTCCTTTTATTCTTTTTGTGGAACAGGTTTTTAGATTATTCTGAGTTTCTTTTCAGAGGGTTTTGTTCCATATGAAGGTATATATTTGTGTTGTCTGCTTCCTTAAGACCTACACGTTTTTGTTCACTGTAAGCACACTATGATTCTACACTGATATGTGGATGCAAAAAAATTTGCATACAGTCATAAAAGCCCACACAAATTTAGAGTTCTTGATTAATATCTAATGTTCTAAATAAGTGACAGAAATAATAATGTCATAAAAATTTACACTGGTCAAACCACATATTTTATATTATGTTTAGCTCTAGGCACTACCTTGTAAGACTGACAATGACAAACTGGAGCATATCTAGAGTTGGTGACAAGAATGGTGAAACATATGGGAACACTATCAGAGAGGAATAGTTGCGGGAAGTGAAATATTTAGCCCAATGTAGAAAACAGATGGAAGATAATAGTAGTCTCTAAATATTTGAAGGACTTTCATGTAGAAAAGGGGCTACATTTATTTTGAGTGGTTTCAGAGGGGACAACTGGAACCCAAAAGTAGAAGTTTCATGATACATTTTGTCTTAATATAAGGTAAAATTTTCTGACCATTAAGGTTACTTAATAATGGCTGATGTGTGACATCATAAGTTCTGTTTTAGTGGAATTTTAAAAGCAGAGGCTATATGAATATTACTAGTGCCCCAGTGCACGGATTTGTGCACATTGAAAGAAAATTAATTAGAAGGTGGCTGGCGGGGTGGGACTGGGCGAGATGGGCCAGACATGTCCTGGAGCCAACCTCCTGCAGTCCCTCCCCAGCGTCTGCGGAATAAGCAGGGTCCCTCCAGCAGGTGAGGTCCCTTGGCCTGGCCTGCGGGGATGGGGTCAAAACTGGTTCTCCGATATGCCCCAAGGGGTCCCAGAGGGCACACTGAAAAGTTGCTGTCTTACAGGGTGTGGAACACAAATGCAAGTGTGCAGTAAACCAGATTTGGGGCCAATGGTGCCCCAGCAACAACATAACCCATGGCCAAAGGTGGAATCACGTGGCCCCACAAGGAATCGGGCTCTCTCCTCTCTGGTTTTGGGGTGCGTCACCCGAGAGCTGCCACTGCCAAGTCACTGCAGCTTGGCAGCTCCTGCATTGAGCGTCTGCCCCCTGGTGGTCAGTGCGCATCATAGCACCGGTTGGATGGTTGGACACTTAGCATATTAGCCTTTTATATATATACTAAAGAGATTCGTGCAATAGGCCTTCCCTTCTCCTGGCTGCCGGCACAGGTTTTCCTCCGGCACCCGAGACCCAGGCCTTTGCTCCAGCCAGAGCCGCCTTCAGTCTTCTGTCTTCGCGGCTCTGGCCAGAGCCACCTTCAGTCTTCCGTCTTCGCTGTTCCGGCTCGCCTTCAGTCTTCCCTCCGCCGCTTGGAGACTACGTATGCAAATTAACCTTTGTTGGCGGTTAATTTGCATATCATGCTGATTAGCCAATGGGAGGTGTAGCAAAGGTACGGTCAATTACCATGTTTGTCTATTATTAGATAGGATAGATTAGAGTGGGATTCTGCATTGTATAGAAGTTGGTTTGAGATATGAAAAACAATTTTTCTAAAACTTCAGAATTAATCTTCTGGGGAGGGAGCTCAGAGATGGGGCCTGACTCATATTTTCTTAATAGCACAAGTGATTCTGATACAAATGGTTCAGAGGCCCATTTTAAGAAACATGACTTAATTTATTATTAAATGGTAATATGCAGAGGCTTATGTTTCTTCTGAAGTGAAAAAAAATAGACTAACATAAGGAGAATAACAAACTTTTGACCATTTAAAAAATTTCTTTTAACTAAAAAAGCTTTAAAATCACTCATATAATAATGTCAATCTAATCAATGAAAAATGGTATAACTCAGGAAGAAATTTCATTAGTTTTCATTGAAGACCAGATAAGTATGCAAAACATTGTGTTGGGGAGGATAAACTTTCCTTATACTTTCCAAAATTCTTTGGCTGGAATCAAATTAGCATAAGACAGATTAACAGGAGAAAAACAAATTTAATTATGTACTTATGGGGGTTCCCATAATTATTTAAGACCCAAGGACAAGTCAGGCAGTTGAGACTTATATGCCATCCTGAAATAAGGAATAGTATAGGGGTCTGTGGTTTCAAAGGGAAGGAAGACAATTTACAAGGAAGATGGGAAGAGCAAATGTTTGGTAAACAAATGTTTGCCTTGTCAAGTAGGGACAATGGAACACAGAAAGACTTTGAATAAATAGGCTGTGCTGAGCTCGCCCATCAGCTTATGACAGCTAGCCTGTATTCTTTGTAGTTATTTCTGGTCATTGTTTCCTTCCTGGCTCAGGCCCTCTATGTAAACTCTTTTAGGCAGTTAAAGGGGCAGGTAATAAGCTCTTCCTGAGTCTTTTTGGCCTTGAGTGGCTTTAGCCCAATATAGTCCACATGCCAAAGTGGCACATTCTGGGGAGACTGGTTCTGGGCCCCTTCAAATAATATTCATTCCTCTTCTATTTTGAGGGGAGGGAGCCATAATTGGTGACAGTGATCAATAGCAACCAAGTATTTTAATGTCCTGAAAGTCCTCAATGTATTTTAAATTTGAACATATCCTAGAGACATTCTTTTCTTCCTTCCTTTCTCTCTCTCTCTCTCTCTCTCTCTCTTTCTTTCTTTCTTTCTTTCTTTCTTTCTTTCTTTCTTTCTTTCTTATTTATTTATTTAAAAAGGCCTTTGGCATAATCAGCATTCTTTGAATTATTATAGAACAAATAACTACTGGCAGGTAAATTATTCAGAAGAAATTAAGTGTTACCAGAGAATTTAAAAAGACCTTTGGTTTTCCTTCCTCTAAATTTGCAAAAGAAAAGCAACTAAGGAATTGGAAATGAAACTTGAATACTGATGTATTACTTATTCTCATGCTATTTGGAAAAAACGAATTCTTTTTTACTTTCCTGCATGTACTTTCTCACCACCATTAGAGCTCAAATCAAGGGAAAAATAATTTCTCCCAGAGTATGCAGAAAAGTACTTGATTAACTCAAGGAAAATAAATTGTCTGAAATGAAGTTAGTTTTGTCTTTCCGTGCATGTAATTATTTGGGTACTTAGTATCACTATTTTTGTCTGTATTTACTCAGAGTTCTGTGAGGTGCTAGATGATTGCTAATGTGATAAATAAATGTGTCAGTGATTTCTGAAGGCATTATCCCCTAGGGAGTAACATTAGACAGAATTTTTGACTCTGTGGTAAATCAATGGAAGAGAGAATTCTGAGAGAATAGATCCTATTGGTTCTCTTCATATCATACTATATACCAGTCTTTTCCTGCTGGTTACTCCATTGATTGGTTTGGCAAGTCAGACCTTTCAGTGTGAGCATCCTCTCTTGGGTACATGTCCTTCCATGTACTCAGCACCTTGGCACCTGAGTTTGAGGAGAATATTTCTGTGACTGTAAAAAAGTGTCGTGTTTTTGTCTCCAACCCTAAATACTTGCTATGATTCTTGCTCACTCACCAAGAAATGTCTTCCCCAAGAGTATGAAAAAGAATATTGGGCACAAAGTCCATGACTGCATGAGTTTTCGTCAAATTTTTTTTGGACCACTGAATTAATGTGGCAACTGAAGCCAGACACTTCCTCCAGAGCCATCAACAGTTCAAAAAGGGTTGAATCTATCCCTAAAGCAGAACAACTGAATAGTTGCAAGAAAAAATTCTTACCCAAGAGAATGATATAGAATGTGTCATTTTTTTGGATGATCTTTTTATAGGGTGATCAAGAGGCTTTCATTTAGTGAATTCATTTGCTCACTCAGTTTTGGAGAGTCGCCCTTCATTTATTCTTTCCCTTTGGAAGTACTTTCGAGTGCAAATTACTGCTATCAGAAGCCTTGAACTGAGAGGCTATTATTCTCCTTGCTCAGATTAAATTAATTTTGAACAGTTTAATGCAGCATGTCTGAGCTGCAAGTCCAAGTGGTGTCAAATCTATTTCTCTGCTTTTTTAAGCTGCACCTTCAAGGGCAGTATGATTCATGGTGAATGTGTTCTTCTAATGCCTTGCTAAGCGTTATTATTTTCTTTCATTTGCAAGTCATGAGGCTACAAATGTTAACCATTCTCCTCCTAACATTGTATAAAGAATGCATGATTTAAGCCAGACTGATTTTCCAAAAGGGAGCTTATTACATTTACTTGCTTTACAAATGAAATAAAGAAAAAATACTCTGGATCAAAGTGAGAAGTTTAAAAAGCTAATGAAACATTAGAAAGAGAACTGCTTTGAGAAGCACTGCGACATCATCACTGTTGTGTTAAAAGGGAATTATCTTGATCTGGGCCCATGTAATAAAATAAAGGGGTTTTAATGATTGGCTGTATAATTCTATTTGTGTTTTTGCAGACTTGCAAGAAAAAAACAAAAAAAGGATATAAATCTACTTATCTTCTCTCTTCCAGTTCCAGCAATCTACTGTTTCTCCAGTATTCACTCTATCTAAAGTGTCACTGAGATGTGTAATGAAGTTTTCTCTGTTATTGTAGAGCAAACAGTCAAAAGAAAGCCAATCTATTAATGACAGGGTAGAAGATGTGCTTTAAGCAGTAAGAGGTTTCAGAACCTATCAACCTTGTGTCTATGTAAAGTCCTTAAACTGTACAGTCCAGGACAGTCTTTTCTACAGCTCTAAACACTAGTCCAAATTAATGTTTTTAAAGCTTTTGAATGAAATTAGATGAAAATACTATATTGCAATCTTCCGGTGGAGTAGGAGGGAGGCAAAGATCAAGGGTATTGTCCTATCAAAAGCTGGATAAGCACATGGCTCTTGTCATACTGCCTTTTTTTAAACAGATAAAATAGGCTTACATGAATTTACTGACTAAATAGAAATTATAATTGTTACAGACCAAAAGGTAAACAGAGTAATAATATAATTGTTTTACAAATTTGCTAAGAGCATTTGAGCCCTTTATCTTTAGCTATATCAAAACACAATAATCTGTAACTCATGAAAACTTACTTAAGATTCAGGCACCACATTTGAAGAAAGATACAATAGGTTTGAATAACATGCAGAAAAGGACCAATGCCTACAAGTGATGGGGAAAGGTATGGGGGAGAAGGAAAACTAGAGGGGCTGCCATATGAGTGCAGACTATTTAAATTTCATTTTTAAACAAAGAGGCTGAAACCTAAGTTTATAGGATAATGAGGGGACAAACTGAGTATCCTTGGATCTGTTCACTAAATTGCTAGAATATCAGAGTCAATGGCCTCTTTGAAGTTGGAAGACAATAACAGTTAGTATACTGGAAAGAATGAAGTTTGAATCCCAGTTTTACTATTTCTTAGCTGGATTATCTTGAGCAAGTTATTTAAATAATCAGTACCTCTGTTTTTTCATTTGCAAATGGGAGTAATAACAGTAATAAGATATATCTCTTAAGTTTATTATTAGGATTAAATGATGTAATATATGGAAGGTGCTTAGAACAGTGACCAACACATGGTAACCACTATGTGAATATTAGCTTATATTATTATGGGTGGCTCAGTTGATTAGAACATTGTCCCAAAACGCCAACATTGTGGGTTCGATCATCCCTGGTCAGGGCACATACAAAAAGCAACCAATGAATTCATAAATAACTGGAACAATAAGTTATTCTCTCTCTCTCTCTCTCTCTCTCTCTCTCTCTCTCTCTCTCTCCCTCCCTCCCTCCCTCCCTCCCTCCCTCTCTGTAAAAATAAAAAAAGCAACCAAGCAACCAGTGAATGCATAAATGTGTGGAACAACAAATTGATGTTTCTCTCTCTCTCTCAAAAAAAAACCACAATCAATAATTTTTTTTAATTGAAACCTCCATAATGGATTACTCAAACTAGGAATGTTCGAGAAGTCCATGACTTCTGATGTTGATGTCAAGTATAACCGTTTCTTGCCAGTATGGATTTAGGTTCTCTAGAACTTTATGTAGCTTGGTAGAAGTTTCTTGTTGTACAGTGTAATTGAATTATATTAGGAGTCAGCAGACCTAGATTTTTGTACTAATTTTTACATTTAAAAGTTAAACCGTTTGGAAGCTTGTTCAAGCTTTCAGTTCTTCAAATCCAAAATGAGAGTAACTATACCTCCTTCTTTCACAGTGTGTTGTTATGAAGATTCAATCATATAAATAAACATGTGAAAGGACTGTGTAGATGATAAAGTACTCTACATATATAAGACATTATTCTAACATTCTTCTGTCACAGCATCTTATAAAAGACAGGTTAATGCTCTGGCTGACCTAACTTCTACCTCTCACTTACCCAGTCTTCTTGGACACTTTCTAGTCCCTATCTTACTGTACTTCCTTACAGTACTTGACCCTGACCACCATTTACTTCTTGATACTCTCCTGTCAGCTCTTCTTGGCTAATATTTTTTTTGCTGCTTCCCTTTTTATATTTCTTACTATCCCTTTTCAGTCATCACTCTGCTCACTCCATTCATTCTCTAAATATCTTTACTCTTTTGGGGGTATTTATTACTTTGTCCCTAGGTGATGGTAAACCATTCCTACATATATGTATGCATTAGCCAGGGTTCTCCAGAGAAACGGAAATAGTAGGGTGTGTGTGTGTGTGTGTGTGTGTGTGTGTGTATGAAGAGATTTATTAGAAGAAATTGGTTCACATGATTATGGAGGTTGTCAAGTCCAAAGTTTGTAAGGGTGGATTGATAGGCTGCACGCCCAGGAAAGTAGATGCTACAGTTCTAGTCTGAAGACCATCTGCTACAGAACCAGGAAGAGCCTATGTTGCAAATAAATTCTGAAGTCAGTTTGATGGAGAATTCTCTCTTGCTCAGAGGGACTGGTCTTTTTGTTCTGCATTATGGAGGCACTCTGCTTTACTCAAAGTCCACTGATTTAAATGTTAATTTCAGCCAAAACACTCTCACAGACACATCCAAAATAATGCAGAGCCCAGCTAGTGGTCCCACCTGGCTATGGAATATAGCCAGAAGTCCCCTCACCTAGAGAGCCCACCTATCAGACCCACCCTAAGTATCTTTCAAAGGATGAATGAATTTTTAAAAAGTCATGTGCCTGCCCAGGGGTGTGTGTGTATGCATGCACACATTTGCAACAACATGGATGAGACTTGACTTTATGCTAACTGAAATAAGTCAGGCAGATAAAGATAAATACTGTATGATCTTATATGTGGAATCTAAAATCCAAACTCACTGAAACAGAGAGTTGATTGGTGGTTGCCTGGAGGTGAGGGTGGGGGTAGAGAGAGACAAGGTGGTCAAAGGGTACAGACTTCTAGTTGCAAGATAAATTCTGGGGATGTAATATATAGTATGATGACTATAGTTGACAACAGTGTATTGTATACTTGCAAGTTGCTAAGAGGGTAGATCTTGAATTTCTCACCACACACAAAAAATGGTAACTGTGTGAGGTGATGGCTGTTTTAATGAGCCTTATTGTGGTAATCATTTCATAATATACATGTCTACCACATCATTATATTGTACACTTTAAATTTACACAATGTTATCTATCAAATGTATCTCAACAAAGCTGGAAAAAATTTAAAAAATAAAACAGTTCTTATCTGATAGTGCATTTTTATTTTTATTAGTAATCTTTTTCATTATATATCTGGTTATTTTTACTTAGTCTTACATATAAATTAAAAATAATTTATATAGATATACAATAAAGTCCACTGGGATATTTATTTAAATTGTATTAAATGTGTAAATTAATTTGGGGAGAGTTTACATATATATAGTATTGAGATTTTCCATTTAATAATGTAATAGATCTTTTCATGTATTTACATTTTCTTTTATGTCCTTCAGTTAAGCTTATAATATTCTTTATATAGTTCTTGCACTAGTCTTACTAAGTTCATTCATAACTATTGTGTATTTTTTAATCCTCACCCAAGGATATGTTTTTATTAATTTTGGAAAGAGAGGGAGAGAGGGAGAAAGGGAGGGAGGGAGGGAGGGAGAGAGAGAGAGAGAGAGAGAGAGAGAGAGAGAGAGAGAGAGACACTGATGTGGAAAAGAAACATAAATTGGTTGCCTTCCATAGGTATGCCAACTGGAGATCAAACCCACAACCTTTTGATGTACAGGACTATATTCCAACCAACTGAGCCATCCAGCCAGGGCTGTGTATTTTTTGATACTTGTAATTGATTATTTTGTTTTTTATGTTGTATAGCCAGAGGTGATTTTGTGCCATGGGGGGTTTTGGCAATGTCTGGAGATATTTTTATGTCATAATTGTGGGAATAGGGCAGTGCTACTACCTACTAATTGGTAGAAGCCAGGGATGCTGTAAGCATCTTACAATGCACAGGACAGTCCTCCATGTAAAATAATTACTTGACCCAAAAGCCAATTGTGTTAAGATTGAAAAACCCTGGTATAAAATAAAGCTATTATTTTCTTTTTGAATATATTAATTTATAAGTTTATTGAGCTTTTTTAATAATTCATTTTTTCCTTTCATTATCTTAGATTACCCAAGTATACTACAATATTTTAAGTGTCATGTATCACCTTCTCTTGGATATTTGAATCTCATTTCATTTCTTATTTGAGTATAGTGGCTAGGGTGTCCAGAATGTTAAATAAAGATGGTGACTAAAAATGTTTTTGTCTTATATTTGTTTTGAATGGCAATACATCTGGTTCATCATTTCCCAAATTGTGTTTCACAGGACAGTGGTCCAACCAGATGCTTCACCTTAAATAGTTTCTGTAGAAGTTCTACATATCATGTACCTCTACAGCAGAGTCACTATTTATATTAACATATTAAAGGAGCACTTTGAAAAATTATGCTAGTGTGCAGTGGATATCAAACTTGGCTGCATATAAAATCACCTGTGGAACTTTAAAAAAATACCTCTTGTCTGGATGCCACCTCCAGAGATTTTGAGTTAATTGATCTTTGTTGAAACCTGGGAATAAAAAAATATATCTTAAAATCTCTCTTGTCATTATAATGTACAACCAGGTTAAAGAACCACTGCATTTATTTCTCATAACTAAACAGGAACTTGGTTGTTGGGTTGAAATAAATAATTATATTATGTAATGGATGGAATATTTTGCTTCCATTTTAAAAGGAGGTTTTAAAATCAGGAACGCCAATTTGCAGTTCATTATTACTTTTATTCAGCAATCTTCTCTATGCTGTGTTTCCTGATTTCAGATTACTCTTTATTCACAACTACTTGCTTTGGCTTCATAAATGCATGATTTCCAATCTCTTTCAAAAAACAAACTAGATATTTTCTTATGCTTCTCATCATAAGACTAGACGAAACACCTTTACTCTGATTCCTGAGGTGATCCCTTTCTTCTGATCTGCAGTATCTCTTCATAAATCCAGCTATATTTAAAATGTTCTCACTTTGGAGAAATATACAAGTGTACCAGCTTTTGCTTGTTATACCCACTTATTTTATTTTCCCCACTCTACTCTCTTCCTGGAGGGCATAAGACTTGTCAAAGACAGTGTCCACAAGAACTTTATGCGTCTTGTCTTCACTTGCTCTCAGTGATTTAGAGAGTATTAGAGGGAATATGTCAGGATTTCCTCTATTTGCTTCCCAAACTTGTTCTTTCATAGGGAAAATACTGATTGGGCATCTTTTTATATTTGTTGACAAACATTTTCAGCATTTCAGCACCATTATAGGTTTTTATATTTTCCAATTTATTTCTGTAGAATGGGGGAGAGAAGTTAACACTTCTAATTGTGGGACCAATGTACCTGGAATGTGCCATCTTTTTACTTTTTAACCCATAAAGCCAGTATAATGGCCTTTATAAATAAATGTTCTATTTTACTTATTCTTATAAATTATTATTTGTCATTTTATATATTTACCAAGGACATTCATTTGATATCTATATCCATTAATTATGGTTGCTATTGTTAAAGTCCTGACTCTGGAAGACATTCAGCATTTGCTTTATATGAAACTAGAGGCCCGGTGCACGAAATTCATGCATAGGTGGGGGGGGGGGAGTCCCCTCAGCCCAGCCTGCACCCTCTCCAATCTGGGACCCCTTGGGGGATGTCTGACTTCCGGTTTAGGCCTGATCCCAGGGATCGGGCCTAAACCGGCAGGCAGTTGGACATCCCTCTCACAATCCAGGACTGCTGGCTCCTAACTGCTCACTGCCTGCTGGCTGATGCCCCTAACTGCCCCCCCCCCCGCTGGCCTGGTTGCCCCCAACTGCACCTCCCTGCTGGCCTGGTCACCCCTTACTGCCCCTCCTTGCTAGCCTGGTCGCTCCCAACTGCCCCCCCACCCCGCTGGTCTGGTCGCCCCATGCAGCCTGCTGTTCGGTTGTTTGGTTGTCCCTCACTAACCCCCCTGCTGGCCTGGTCACCCCATGCAGCCTGCTGTTCAGTTGTTTGGTCATCCCTCACTAACCCCCCTGCCGGCCTTGTCGCCCCATGCAGCCTGCTGGTTGTTACTGTTACTGTCAGGGCGTCTGGATAACTTGCACATTCCTCTATTATTACTACAGATGTCTACACATCCAGGTACCATTTCTGCTTCTTTTTGATGATCCTTATGCCAATGTTAGCCATTTGTTTTAAAAACAACTACTTTATAAAAAGCAAATTGAAATTTACTATCAGTAGCAGGTGGATTTTCAAATAAAACACTTTTTGATGTACATGACCAAATCCAATAAATTTTCCAGCACTCATGATTACTTTCTATTTATAGTATATTAGAGAGGCTAAATGTAAATATTAAGATAATTTACTTCGATGCATATAAGAAATCATTTGGATAATCTATATTGTTTTTGATGTACTATCAGCACAATTCATTGTTTTAAAACAAATAAAATAGAATAGTGATATAGGTGACTATCTGATGTGTTTAAAGGGCTGCATTGGATATATATTTATATTAAAAACAAATTTAATATACTAACTGAAGACTACCATAGCTTGGCAAAAATAGCATTGTATCATATTCTGTATAATAATTTGTCCAGTAATTCAATGTAGCAGCAACATCATTCCATGTTGTGTGACTGCAAATAAACAAATTGTTTTTTGAACTTTATTTAAAAAATTTGATTATTTTTCTAGTAATGTTGCAATTATTTAGCATATATCATGGTATCTGAGTCATTTTAGGTTTATTTTAAAAGAATGCAAAAGATAATTAAATCATTTCATTGAATATACAAAAAATACCAGGTTGACATTATAGCAATAAAAACTACAATATCTGAGATGAAAATGCACTGAATGGGATTAATGGAAGATTAAACATAGCAAAAGTTGAGTTTATCTGAGGAAATACCCATAGAAACTTCCAAAAGGAATTCAGAAGAAATTATTTTTTAAAAATATACAAAATATTGATGAACTATGGGACAACTTCAGGTGACCTAATATATGTGTAGAGTCCTCAAAATGGTAGAGGGAACACAAATATTTGAGAAAAAGGACTGAATTTTTCCAAATTTGATAAAATTATAACCCCAAATACCCAAGAATTACAATGACAGTCAAGCACAAGAAACAAGAAGGTAACTACACCAACACATATCAAAATTCATTACTCAAAATAGCAATAAAGAGAACATCTTAAAATCAACCAGAGGCAGGGGAGAAGATACTTTATATACAAAGGAACAAGTGTAAGAATGACATCAGATTTCTCATCAAACAATGCAAGTGAAAAGTCGGAGCAACAACTTTAAAATATTGAAAGAAAAAATACTTTATACATAATCTGAAACATAAAGGAAGTTCTTTAGGCAGAAGAAAAAAATATTCCAGATGGAAGTAAGGGTAGAAACAGAAGGGAAAGATTCCAAAGAAGTATAAAAAGGCTTTTGAGGGTGTTGGATATGTTCATTGTCTTGATAGTGGTAATGATCTCCTGGGTGTAGACATATGTCAAAACTTAATAATTGTACACATTAAATATGTGCATTTTATTTTTTTTTATTTTTTTTTAAATATATTTTTATTGATTTTTTACAGAGAGGAAGGGAGAGAGATAGAGAGTTAGAAACATCGATGAGAGAGAAACATCGATCAGCTGCCTCCTGCACATCTCCTTCTGGGGATGTGCCCGCAACCCAGGTACATGCCCTTGACCGAATCGAACCCGGGACCCCTCAGTCTGCAGGCCGACGCTCTATCCACCGAGCCAAACCGGTTTCGGCAAATATGTGCATTTTATAGTTTAAAAAACACCCATATGACTAGCACATGACCCAGCTATTCCACTTCTAAATATTCATCTAATAGAAATAAAAGTATATATCCATACAAAGGCTGGTAAACTAGTGTTGACAGAAGCTTTATTTAAAATAGCCCTAAACTGGAAACAACCCAAAGTTCCACCAACCATTGAATGGATTATACTGTATTTGCCTAGGACAGGGAATCTTGGAGATACATTTCTTCACCCTCCCTCTCCCCAACCAAATAAATCGCACTTCTTGAACATGATATGTAAAGTGGCAATAGAAAATCAAATTAACACAGCTAAAGATTGCTTTAATGACCTGGATGACTAAGTCAGGAGATTTTTTAAAATGATAGTACAAAAGGATAAAGAGATGAAGAGTATGAATGAAATAATCTGATATGAAATACTTTGTTCCACAGACAGAGAAAGGACCAGAGGAAATATTCACAGAAATAAAAAAATATAGAAATTTATACATATGCACACAGGTACACACTTACTTGACATATTTTAGTGGTGTATATATATGCAGTTCTGAAAAGTCCTGACCCTAGAAGACATTCAGCATTTCCTTTCTATGAAATGTTTACACATCCAGGTAACAGAATCTTTTCAGAGTCATAAAAAATTTTCCCCTATCTGCTTCCAAATTAGGCCTTTAATAATTCATTTTTAAAATGACAGCCTTTAAATACTTTTTTGTTTTGCCAGGTAGAATCTTAAATTTTCAACTGAATCACTGCAAGAGCTTTATCACAACAGGATTCAAGTGCTTGGAATTAAAAAACTTTTAAAAATGTATAATTAAGCCTTGGACACCTACTATTTATTTATTTATTTATTTCTCTATTTATGCAAAGACAAGGATTCCAATGAATTGAGCTGACTGGGTGTTCTTTTGACTAATGCTTGTAATGTCTTTGAAAAGTAACCATTTTAGAGAGGATTTAGAAAATATTTAATAACAATTACTTAATCTAATCCAGTTATTTCAAGACATAATCTAACCTACCATTTTCTCCTCTTGAATGACAAAAACAGAACATTAAACAAAGGAAATTATAAAAAGAAGGGATGCTTCTAATTTTGTAAGACTGATATATTTTCTTTACAGGATGCCTGAAAAGTTATCAGACCTTATATTTTAAAATTCTGGATATATACCTGCATTAGTGTAGTGATAAGAACACAGGGTTGAGAGAAGAATCAAATTATTGCTTCTGATCTGATCATATACTTAGATATGTAGTCATAAACATAGTACTTAGATCTAATTCCTCATTCATAAAATGGGGATAGTAATATACACTCTGCATCTATGAATGGGGTTGCTTGAGAGAAATGGAGAGACAGTAGATGTGGAAAATCACTTGAAAAGTATTAGGCATTAATTTAAACCCTTAATTTAATTGATTTAAAAGTAAATGTTAATACTTATAATATCAGTGAATTTTTAACCCCTTTTTCATCTCA
>NW_005871050.1:12225708-12237437 GCF_000147115.1 Myotis lucifugus | reverse complement strand
AACAGGTGAGTCCCCGACCAGCAAAAAGAAAAGAGGTCAGTACCCCTGACTAAATAGTTAGGTATTGCATGTCTCTAAAAATTCTTGTGGCACACTGGTTAAAAATTGCTGCTATATATTATTACTTATATATTAACTAGAGGCCCGGTGCACAAAATTCATGCACGTCTACAATTGGGGACCCCTTAGGGGATGTCCAGCTTCCGGTTTAGGCCGGATCCCTGTGGGATCCGGCTTAAACCGGCAGTCAGACATCCTTCTTGCAATCTGGGACCGCTGGCTCCTAACTGCTCACTTGCCTGCCTGCCTGATCGCTCTTAACTGCCTCTGCCTACCAGCCTGATCACCCCCAATTGCCCTCCCCTGCCAGCCTGATCTCGCCCCCAGTGGCCCTTCCCTGCAAGCCTGATCTCACCCCAAACTACCCTCTCCTGCAGGCCTGATCTCACCCCCAACTGCCCTCCTCTGATGGTCAATTTGGTTGTGATTTGTCAGTTTCTATGTCAGTCAGTATCAAAAGCTCCACCTCCTAGGCAGCCATTGGTTCTTCACAGCACCCTCATTTGGTTCTGATTGGTCAGTTCCTATGCCAGTCAGTATCTCCAGACCTATCTCTGGGCCTGATCAGAGAGGCAGGGGCTGAACAGCAGCCCCCTTGGAGGCTGGGAGAGAAAGAAAGGCCTGGCTGCTGGCGAAACCTGGAAAGAAAGAGGGAGAGAAAGAAAGCAGCAAGTACTGATCAACAGCTGCCACTGAGGCTGTGGATCAGACCCTGCCTCTCTCTCTGGGTCTCAGCCCCCTGGGCAGTCAGTGCTGGGTCTCCAGGCTGCAGCCGGGCAGTCAGTGCTGAGCCGCCACGGCAACTAGTGCTGACTGAAGGACTTCCGGGTTGGTCAGCCATCGGTGGTGTTCGGTCTTTAGGACCCTGGGCTTTTATATATTAGGACTAGTTCAACAACATTTATTCTTTTACAGAGTTGGGCAAAACAGTTGTTCATATGGAAAATAATACAATAATAAATAATAATACAAGGATAAATTCTGTGTTTTGCATACTCACAACTATAAACCTACTTTTATCGCATCCTGTATATCAAAGTGCATATACAGTGGGGGAGAAAATCCTCACAAATCTGTGTTCTACTTGAGTTTACATTGTAGTACAAGGGGACATATAACAGACAAATACAATATATCAAATGATGATAAGTGCTACAGTGGAAAATAACACAATCTGTTGAGAAGTAGGGAAATTGATGAAAGTTTCAGTAGGATAATTAGAGAAGGCCTCATTTAGATGTCTACAAAGATCTAAAGGGAGCAAATGAATGAGCTATATGCATATGTGACAGAAGCGTGCTTCAAAGTGAACAGCAAGTGCAATAGCCCCGAAGCAGAACTGTGGCTGAGTGCTGGAGTAGCAACAAGGATGTCATTTTAGCAAGAGTGGAATCCATTTGGGGAAGAATACTGTAAGATAAGATCAGAAAGATAAAGGCTCTGTATTAAGTAGAGCCCTATAAGCCATTTTAAGAACTGTCTTTTATTTTAAAGAATTTGAGAAGATAAGTGATATGGAATGGATTACATTTAGCAGAATACATGAGAAGGGGACAGAGGTGGAAGCAGAGCTTTAGCAATGATCCAGAGGCACAAGGGCATTATCAGTGGTGGTAGAGACAAATGATCTGATTGTGGATGTTTCAAGATACTGACTTACTTCAATATTTTAAATATTGTCTTCCTTGGTGGCTCTTTAGTGAGGCTTATCCTTTCCTTAGTCCTTTGTGGCTACATTAAATAACAGTCTAACATAAGCACAGAAAATTGCACACTTAATAAGCATATATTGGTAAATTTTTAAAGTGATCACACCATGTAACCAGAATCTAGATTTTTTAAAAAGAATATTGACAACATATCAGCAATCCCTTTCATGTTCCCTTCAAGTTGTTACCACCTCCACTTCAGTAATCATTATAAGGACTTTATGAGGTATACATACTTCTGAACTTTCCTGAAATAATACATTATGTAGTCTTTTGTATGACTTCTTTCAAGCTACATTATGTTTATTAGATTCATACATGTTGTTACAAGATGTTTATATATTTTTATTGCTGTATAGTATTTTATTGCATAAATATTCCACAATTTATTTCCCAGTTTTACTCTTTTAGACATTTAAGTCATTTCCATCTTTGAGTTAGGCTGAGTAGTACTGCTGTACACATTATTATATATATATCTTCTGTAGAATATACATTTGCATTTCTGTTGGATCCATACCTAAAAGGGAGAATGTTGTGCCATAGAGAACTATATAGTTAGCTTTACTGGATCCTATCAGTTTCCAAAATGACTGTACTAATGCATACTCCTCCTATCAACACATGAAAGTTCCAAGTGTTCCACATCCCTGCAAGAATTTATTTTCATCTTTTTCATTTTAACCATTTTGGTGAGTATATAATGATATGGTGTTAGTTTTCATTTCTCTGATGACTCATGAAAAGCATCTTTTCATATGTTAATTGGCCTGTTGATGTAAGAAACATCCAAACTTGTAAGAATTTTTATGAGTTTATCTGAGCCAAACTGATAATTGTTGTGAAGCAAAATCTCAAAGGATTGAGAAAATGCTCCAGAAAATGGCAGTTTTGCACCTTACTTTACACATTACAATCAAAGGAGGAGGAATAAATTGGTCACTTGAAATCCATTGGTGATTTATTAGGGAGGCGGGAGAAAGCAAAGCTGGAAATCTCTGGGATTGGATAAAAAGTAAAACCTTTTACAGAGGTGGGTTCAGGATAGTTAACAGTTAACAATTAATACCATAACAATAGCAGTGAGGAGATTTGTGGTCTCTGCTATGGTGGGAGATTATGCCATGAGGGGTCTGGAAAAAGGAAATTATTCTGATGTTCCAAAGGTATGTTATCATAGATGCAAAAATACTATAGACAGACTCAGTTAAGGTAAAGATTGACCTTTGTCAAGGAAGATATTGGCCTAGGACAGTGGTCGGCAAACTACGGCTCGCGAGCCACATGTGGCTCTTTGGCCCCTTGAGTGTGGCTCTTCCACAAAATACCACATGCGGGCGCGCACGTACAGTGCGATTGATACTTCGTGGCCCATGCGCAGAAATCGGTATTTTGTGGAAGAGCCACACTCAAGGGTCCAAAGAGCCGCATGTGGCTCGGGAGCCACAGTTTGCCGACCACTGGCCTAGGACATAACTACCCTCCATGTCCCACTTTTAGTTAGGACTTTTTGTTTGTTTGTTTCTTTTTTTTTTTTAATCCTCATCCTAGGATACTTTTTTCCATTTATCTTTTAGAGTGGAAGAGAGAGACAAAGACAGAGAGAAACATTGATGTTATAGAAACACATCAATTGGTTGCCTCCTGCACATGCCCAGACTAGGACCCGGGCCAGGGAGGAGCCTGCAACCAAGGTATGTGCCCTTGACTGGAATTGAACCCAGGACCTTTTGGTTTTACAGGCCGATGCTCTAACCACTGAGCAAAACCAGCTAGGGCTAGTTAGAACGTTTGATATCCGACCATCTTATGTGGTTACTTTAGGTCTCAGAGTTTGTAAGGCCCACCCTGCAGGCCTCCCATGAGTTTGTCAGGGTTAGTATGCGGCCCCTTTTTCATCCACGGGCCGTTTGGTTATGCTCTTTTGTGAAGTGTCTGTTCAAGTGTTTTATCCATTTTTCTCAGCAAGCGTTGTTTGCTTCTCTTGTTGATTTGTAGGAGTTATTTATGTATTCTAGATACAAGTCTATTCTGAGATATTTGAATTGCAAAAGTATTTCTACTCTGTTGCTTGACTTTGTATTCTCTTAAGAGTCTCTTTTAATAAATAGTTTATTTTTTTCTTGTTTCACTCTTTTTGTGTTCTTTTGAAGAAATTATCTAATTACATTTATGCTTCACATTTTGTAACACGATCCATATGCAATTGATTTTTGTATATGACAAGTTGGAGGTAAGATTAATTTTTTCATATAAGTAATCAAGTTTTTTGTTGAAAAAATTTTGTAAATATTTTTGTTGATTTCAGAGACGAAGGGAGAGAGAGAGAGAGAAAGATAGAGACATCAATGATGAGAGAGAATCATTGATTGGCTGCCTCCTACACACTCACACACTGGGGATTGAGCTGCAGCCTGGGCATGTGCCTCTACCTGGAATTGAACCCTGACCTCCTAGTTCATAGGTTGAAGCTCAACCATTGAGTGACGCCAGCCGGGCCTATTTATTGAAATTTATATCTTCTGCACATTTTACTGCAGTTATTCATGTATATGTGGTTCTGATTCTGGACTCATGCTGTTCCACTCTTCTATATTAGTAATAGCATATTGTCTTAATTATTGCATTATAATGATTTTTATATATAGTAATGTAAGTCCTCTAGCTTTGTTTCTCTTCTTCAATTACTTGACTATGCTTGTTTCTTTTTATTTCCACATAGATTTATAATTAGATTGTTGATTTCCACAAAAAACTAGGATTATTATTGTTATTCAGTAATTCACAAGATCAATTTGTTGGAAAGGTGACATTATAACATTGTATCTTTCTATATAAAAACATGATAAATTCTTCTGCTTATTTGGGCCTTTAATTTTTCACAAAAAATGTTTTCTAATTTTTGTTTTTAAAGGCCTTACACATATTTTATGATATTTTCTGAGGGAACTGATATTTCTGCTATTAGTAAAAATGGTTTATTTTAAACTTTATTTTATATTTGTAGTTGTTATATAAATGCAGTTTTTAAAATTCCAACCTTGTATCAAGTACCCTTGCCCCATTAACTCATTAGTGCTAATTATAAATTATTTTGGGTTGTCTATGCAATCATCTGAAATTAATTCTTCAAATAAGGAAAGATTTATTTCTTCCCTTCTAATTTTTATTCCTTTTATTTTTCTTCTTGCCTAATAGCACCAATTAGCATCTCTAGTACAATGTTTAATAGAAATGTTAAGAACATCCATGTAATGTTCCTGTTTTTAGGAGAATTGAGTTTCATTATTCATCACTAAGTTTAATGTTTGCTGTGGCTTTTATTGTAGATATATTTTTTTAGATTTTAGTAAGTTCTTTTCAATCCCTATCTTGATAATTTTTATCAGGAATAATGGTTGAATTTTATCAATTTTGTTCTGCTTCAATTGAGATTATCATAGTGCATTTCTCCTATTTATGTTACTATAAGAAATTATCATTACTATTTTTTTTAATCCAGTGATTATTGATTTTTGAATTTTAAATGTATCATTTACACCTGGGATAAACCTCATTTGGTTGTGATGTATTAATTTTTTGCATATATCAGGTTTGATTTGCTAATATTTTGTTTAAAATTTGTATTAATGGATAAAAGAATGATTCAAATACCTGGTCTATAGGAAAAACAAGTTGTTTTAGTTTAAAAAGATGTAAAGAGGTATACTATGCAGAGGGTATTCAAAAAAGAGCTGAAGTGGGTATACCAATACAAAATAAAATAGACTTGAAGGCAAAAAATATTCCTAAAGACAAAAAAGAGTGCAATTTTATAATGATAAGAGAAACAATTTTTCTACCAGACATAACAATTATAAACATAAATATACCTAACAAAATAAATCCAAAATATAAGAAGAGGAAGCTGAAATAATTTAAGGGAGAAATAGATAATTCAGTAATAACTGTAGGGCACATCAATACCTCACTTTGATAAATGGATAAGAAGGCTAGAAACAGGGAAATAAGAAACTTGAACAACACTATAAACCAACTAGACCTAATACATCTATAAAACAGTCCATTCAATAACAGCAGAATAAACATTCTTCTAAAGTGGAGATGGAATATTCTCTAAGATAGATGATATTTTAAATCATAAAATAAGTCAAATTTAAAATGATTTAAATCATATGTTCTCTGACTACAATTGAATACTGACTTTACAGATATAAAAAGGACTAGAGGCCTGGTGCATGGAAATTTGTGCACTGTGGGGGTGGGAGGTTCCTCAGCACAGCCTGTCCCCTCTTACAGTCCAGGAGCCCTCAGGGGATGTCCTCCTCTGCGGGAGGCAACCAGGCTGATCAGGGGAAGGCGCCGCCCCCATCACCCCACTGCTGCTGCCACTACCAGCTGCCACAGCTGCCATCCCTCAGCCCTCGCTTCTTAGCGCTGGCCCCACCCCCCACCCACTGGTGGGTGGGGGGCGATCTGGGGCCAGGCTGGCTGGGGGAGGGGCTGGGGGAGGTTGAGGCACAGCAGGTCGCACCCCATCCAGCCTCTGGGGAGGCATGGCACTGGGACTGGGCCCGTGTTGCTGCCTGTGTGGCTGCCTCTTCAGAAGGGGCAACACTGGGACCGGGACTGTGCTCTGTGGAAGTGGCCACGGTGCTGGACCAGCCCGAGCCAGGGCCTCTTCCAGGATGGGGCTGCAGCGCCGGCCTTCTCGTGCAGCACAGGCCTTCTCCCTTCTCCCTTCTCGCATGGCCATCACAGCTGACATGGCTGTTGGCCCTCGGCCCTTGCAGCTCCTGTGGCTTTGTCTGGAAGACGACCAGTCTAATTAGCACATTACCCTTTTATTAGTATAGATTATAAGAGACTACTATGAACAAGAATATGTAAAAAAATCAGTTAACTAGGTAAAATGGACAAAAGTCTAGAAGGACAGAAATGACTGAAACAAACTCAAGAAGAAAATGTGAGAGAAAAACATTAGGAGGATTTAGCATAATCAGTTCAGGTGGCCCAATATCTAATGGGAATCCACAAACAGAAGATGGGTAAGATAGAAGAGAGGAAACTATGAAAGTAATAACACAATTTTCTAAAACAAACAAAAAAACCCCATCAGTCTTCAGATTTTAAGGGCTCATTATTAGCACAATAAATGAAAGAAATGAATATTTGCTAAACAAAAACATCTAAACCTAAGTGCATCCCTTTAAAAGTTTGGAAGCCAAAGATAAAAATAAGCTTTCAGAGAACAGTATATAAGACAAAAAAGCAAACAGATCATTTACAAAGAAGCAGTACTCAGACTAGCATCAGACTTTTTATCAGCACTACTAAACAGTTATTTAACTAGTATGTGCTTATATGACCAGCTTTGAATAAAAGGTCCCTGGCAATGAATATACGTTGGGTCTCCTGGTACCAAAGCACTTTGTATCCAGCTGGTTTGGTATCTAGAGTCAGAGTACATCCTTGCATGATCCAACCTTTGAAAGGAAAAAATTCAGCACCTAATATCTTTAGACATTTTTCAATGCATATCCTCAGGCTAATGTTGTATCCTTTGCCTTTTAAGAAGCTCTTGTGTAAGTATAAACAATGTGAATACCATGAGTCCTTTTAGCAAGTGAAAACCTAAGGTGATTTATGTACAAGTAATGCAACATGAGATTTACAAAACAATTATTCTAATCTTACTTCTACTTCTTCAGTAGTTAACGGTGTAGATGTGTGGCAGACCAGTAAAGCTTGAAACAACTGGGTGAATTGAAAATTCTGGAAGTCAAAGAGGGTTAAATGATGTGTTAGTGAGTGCATTAACTTTCCTATTGCTGCTTTGACAAATTACCACAAATGTAATAGCTAAAGATGACACAAGTCTGATATATTATAAATCTGTAGTTCAGAAGTCTGATGCAGATATCAGTGGGATGAAATTAAAGGGTCAAAATGCCTGTATTTATTTTTGGATGCTCTAAGGAAGAATCTAATTCCCTGCTTTTTCCAGCTGGTAGAGGCTTCCCACATTTATTACATCATATGCCATTCTTTCATTTTCTTTTATTGTTTTTATAGAAATTTTTAAAAAATTATTTTAGAGAGAGGAAGGGAGGATGTGTGTGTGTAAGAGAGAGAAACTTCGATGTAAGAGAAAAATATTGATTGGTTGCCTCCCACATGCATGCACCCCAACCGTGGGTAGAACCTGCAACCTGGGTATGTGTTCTGACCAGGAATTGAACCCATCACCTTTTGGTATAGGAGATGATGATCCAACCAACTGAGCGACACCAGCCAGAGCTCCCTTCCTTCATTTTCAAAGCCAGCAATGGCTGGTTGAGTCTTTCTCATATTGCATCAATCTGACACTGACTTCTCCTCTGCCTTATAGTTCCACTTGTAACGACACCTTTGATTACGTTGTGTCCAAAAGATAATCCAGAATAACCTTCCTATCTCAAAATCTACATATTGGTAACCTTAATTCTATTACTATATATAAAAATGATATCTATATGTTACAACAACAATCATTTCACAACTGAGGGCATAGGATAAATGGGATAACAATCAAAGAAATCCACTAAATCATAATCACAATGGGAGTCTAGCATTTGAGCTAGCAGAAGAAAGAATAAAAAACTTGAAGATAGATCAATAGAAAATATAGTCAGAAGAATAGTGGGAAAGCATAATGAAGAAAAACATGTCCTCAGAGAAAAGTGGGACACATATGCATAATGAGAATACCAGAAGGAGAGGAGAGAATAAGAAAGAGGCAGAAAGAATATTTAAAGAAATGACTGAAAACTTGCCAAATTTGATGAAAAATATTCATATAGTCATCTAAGTGGTACAGAAAACTCAAACTAGAATAAACAGAAAACGATCCACACGTAGACACATCATAGTTAAAATGTTGAAAAACGCATGAAAAAAACAACTCATGACATACCAAGGAATCCCAATAAAATTAACAGCTGAAGTCTCATTAGAAACAATGGAAGCAGGAAGGCAGTGGAGTGGCACATAAAAACTGCTGGAAAAAAACTGTCAAACAGAACATTGTATTCAGCAAAATTATCAAAAATGAAGGAAAAATTAAGGCATTCTCAAGTAAACAAAATCTGATATAGAATCAGTCACTAGCAAACCTGCCCTACCAGAAATACTAAAGGGAATAATTTAGGCTAAAATAAAATGAAACTAAATAGCAACTTGATCAAGTGAAGAAATAATTAGCACCAGTAATGTTCACCACATAGATAAATATAATAGACAGTATAATTGCATATTTATTCCCTTTACTTCTCTTAAATGATTTAAAAAGTAGTTGAATAAAATGATAGTAAATTGTTGCACTATTGGGCTTATAACACGTGTAAATGTAATTTATTTGACAATAACAGTATAAAAATAGCAGATAGGAGAAAAGCAGTATTGGAGTAAGGAAATGATACTAAATTGTAGTTCAAATCTATGGAAAGAAATGAAGAGAATTAGAAATGATAAGTAAGAAGGTTAATATAAGAGTAGTGGCATCAGCAAAATGGCAGAACAGGAGTTTTCTACTATAATTCCCCCAAAGAACATCAGTTTTGATATTAATCCATAAATGAGAGTACATTTGTAAAAGTCTGGAAGTCCAGTGTAGAAGTTTGAGCACACCACTGGAGCAAAAAATCTGAGAATGATGCATTGAGGAAGTTAACAGTTTCCCTTAATTCACATCAGCCCTCTCCCAAGGTGCCACAATTTAGTGACAAGAGACAAGCCTTTGACCTGAGATTTCTTCCATGGGGTAAAGATCATACTGAGTTTCTACCTTCTTCAGCAGTGTGGGATACTTACAAAGTTGTCCACTTCTTTTTCATTCCACCCAGAATAGTGAGATTATGTGCACAAATGAGGGGCTGAAAAAGGCTGGGAGCACCACAGCAAAGGTTCCGAACTCATCAAAGGGGCATAGATTGTACTAATTGCTTTATAGAATTGCATCCCTGGATGCTGAGGCCATTTGTGGGCAGCCCATCTGGTTTCTAGATGATCTAACAAATTTATAATTCTTTCCCCTTTTTGGCCTTCTGTACTCCTTCTTTGGTGACCCTAACCCCCACTCCCCCCCCCAATAAACCATCTGTGTATATTGGGTAGGACAAAGGTAACATAGGGAACTAAGCAAAAGGAATAAGAATGGGTATAATGGTTACAGATTACAGGCAATGCTGGCTGGGGGGCAGGAACCTCTGGGACTCCATTGTTTGGGCAACAAGATTGTTAATCATTCCATGATAATAGACAGTTCTTAACTCCCCCGATCAGAATATGCTTTTTCTTTTCTTTTTTTTTAAATCAGAGCAGAACAAACATGGTTAACAGAGCATGATTAATATTTCTTATAATTATAGCTAGTCCCCCACATTCTATTTCTGCCCCTAACAGTTACAGCATACAGCTTGGTTCATGCCCTTTATGTTCCCATATTAATGTAGAAACTCTTATTTTCAACTTCTAGAATAATGTGTAGACAAAGTCTGGGCAACTGAAATTCTGTTACTGAAAAGTTTGTTAAATGCTCTAAACATTTGTAATAAAAAAGTATAGGCATAGAAAACAAATGTGAGGTAATGGAAAGGAACAAGAGAACTGGAGTGGAAATACAAGTGTTAATGTCCTTATCTTAAAAAGTGCAAATTGAGAGGTCCTGTTTATATTTGATGGAAGAAGACATTAGAGCGTAAGTATCATAATAAAAGACAAATGGCCTTAACGACCAAAACGACCAAATGAGTGGTCACCAGGAAGTGCGTGGAGCACCTCTTGGTTCCTCCCCCATGGCCCACAGGCTCCTATCACAGCAATGCTGGCGGCTGGCAGGAGGGTGGGTGGGGAGAGGCGGGTGCAGCTAGAGAGGCAGGGCCTGATCCACAGCTACCGCGGCTGCTGCGGTTCAGGCCTGGAGAGAGGCCGGGAGAGAGAGGCAGGGCCTGATCCGCAGCTGCTGCATAGGCTGCGGATCAGGCCTGGAGATAGGCCTGGAGAGAGAGGCAGGCCCTGATCTGCAGCTGCCATGGAGGCTGCAGATCAGGCCTGGAGATAGGCCTGACTGGCATAGAAATTGACCAGTCAGAACCAAATCTGGGTGAACTGCAAGGAGCCAATGGCTGCTTAGGAGGCGGAGCTTTTGACACTGACTGGCATAGAAACCGACCAATCAGAACCAAATCTGGGTGAACTGCGAGGAGCCAATGGCTGCCTAGGAGGCAGAGCTTTTGACGCTGACTGGCATAGAAACTGACCAATCACAACCTAATCTGGGTGAACTACAAAGGCAGAACCTAAGGTGGGGGCTTAGAAGGGGTTTTAAGGGCAATAGTTGTTTGTTGTAAGGTGTAGGAAAGTGGTTCATTAAATCTTTATTGTTCAGATTATTACAGTTGTTCCTCTTTTTTCCCCCCATAGCTCCCCTCCACAAGGTTCCCCCCCCCTCCGCCCTCACCCCCCCCACTGTCCTCATCCATAGGTGCACAATTTTTGTCCAGTCTCTTCCCACATCCCCCACACCCCTTTCTCCCCCAAGAATAGTCATTCCACTCCCTTTCTATGCCCCTGATTCTATTATAATCACCAGTTTATTCTGTTCATCAGATTATTTATTCACTTGATTTTTAGATTCACTTGTTGATAGATGTGTATTTGTAGTTCATAATTTGTATCTTTACCTTTTTCTTCTTCTTCCTCTTCTTAAAGGATACCTTTCAGCATTTCATATAATACTGGTTTGGTTGTGATGAACCCCTTTAGCTTTTCCTCATCTGTGAAGCTCTTTATCTGACCTTCACTTTTGAATGATAGCTTTGCTGGATAAAGTAATCTTGGTTGTAGGTTCTTGGTATTCATCACTTGGTATATTTCTTGCCACTCCCTTCTGGCCTGCAAAGTTTCTGTTGAGAAATCAGC
>NW_005871050.1:12157381-12222382 GCF_000147115.1 Myotis lucifugus | reverse complement strand
TGTAGGTAACTGACTGTCTTTCTCTTGCTGCCTTTAAGATTCTCTCTTTGTCTTCTGCTCTTCCCCCCCATTTAAGCAATCCTATCCTGTATAATCTAGCTGTACTAATAAAAGGGTAATATACTCATTAGACCAGGTCAACCGGACATCCGACTTCATTCCGGACAAAGCCATGGTAGTGGGGGCTGAGGCAGAGGCAGTTAGGGGTGAGAATAGGCTGGCAGGGGAGAGCAGTGAGGGGGAAAGATCAGGCTGTCAGGGGGTTAGGGGCGATCAGGCTGGCAGGGAGGGCAGTTGGGAGTGACCAGGCAGGCAGGGAAAGGCAGTGGGGGCGATATCAGGCCAGCAGGGGAGGGCATTTTGGGCAAGATCAGGCCAGCAGGGGAGGGCAGTTGGGGGCATTAGGCAAGCAGGCATGTGAGTGGTTACGAGCCAGTGGTCCTACATTGTGAGAGGGATGTCTGACTGCAAGCAGTCGGACATCCCCTGAGGGGTCCCAGATTGGAGAGGGTGCAGGATGGGCTGAGGGACACCCCCCATGCATGAATTTCATGCACAGGGCCTCTAGTCCTAATATATAAAAAGCCAGGGGCCGTCATGACCTAAATGACCAGATGGACGACCAAAGAGCAGGCTGCGTGGGTCGACCAGGCCGACAGGGGCGGCCATGAGGGATGACCAAACAACTGAACAGCAGGCTGCATGGGGCAACCAGGCCGGCAAGGGGGGCAGTGAGGGATGACCAAACAACCAAAAAGCAGACTGTGTGGGGTGACCAGGCCAGCAGGGGGGGAGGAGTGAGGGGCGAACAGGCCGGCAGAGGGAGCAACCAGGCTGGTGGGGTGGATGAGAGGACTCAGGCAAGAACAAATCGGGAAGGGAAGTTTGGGATGACCAGGCCATTGGGGGAATAGTTGGGGGCAACTAAGATGGCATAGGGGGCAGTTAGGATAAATTTTATGGGTCTCAGCATGGCGGGAGGGAGCTCTGGGCCCTGGCCAGGGCACAGCAGTGGGTGGGAGCTCTGGGCCCCGGCCGGGGCGTGACGGTGGGAAGGAGCCTTAGGCCCTGGCTGGGCACGGTGGTGGGAGGGAGCTCTGGGCCCCAGCTGAGGCACAGCGGAACTCTGGGTCTTGTGTGATTGGGGGTGTGGCCGGCCTTCAAACTGGACCCTTACAGGAGGGAGGAGGGAGCCCCTTCCTTGCAGAATCAGCCATTGAACAGCTTGCTGTCAGTGGCCTGCCAGCCAGGAATCCCATTCACCTGCACCCTGGACCCTGACAGGAAGGAGGAGTGAGCCCCATTCCTTGTGGAATTGGCTGTTGGTCAGCTTGCTGTCAGCGGCCTCTCAACCAGGAATTCCATTCCCCTGCACCCTGGACCCTAAAATATTTCCTCTAATTAATTCCCTTTTAATGTGCACAAATTTTGTGCACCAGGCCACTAGTATTATTTATAAAAACAATAAATAGAGGTACTAAAAATAGAGATGTAATTATATTTTCATGGCATTTATTTGGAGGGGTATAAGTAAGCTTATTTCTAATCTATTATATCAGGAAGTCAAAAGACTAATGAGTCAAGATTTAGCAATATAAGCATATTACTTAGAGACATAGAAGTAATGACCAGAATGAGTTCAAATATTTAAGAATGGTTCCCTTAGGGGAAGTGTAGAGCCTATGATTGTTTTTATAATAAGTCCTTCTCTGTTATTTGACGAAAACATACCATTTGTTTTAAAAACATATTTTGAGTATATAAGTCTGAAAATTTCTTTTAAAAAAGAAGCCAACAATTATTATCGAAAATTTATGATTATAAATAAAATTAAATGCTGAAACTACTCTGTACCCAGAGAGGTTCCAGAAAGTATGTACTGTAGTACCACCTCCATGGATAGTGATGAATGTATTTCATATTTTTCTTTCCTTCTGAGATAGGAAAATCTCAGTCCTAATAAGGGAATGAAAATTCTTTTAAGACTAAAAAAAAAAGATGTTAATTGAAACCCCCTAAGTTATGGATAAGTGAATATTAGTATCCACAGCTCCTCAGTGACTTGAACGTATTTAGAAAACCAGGAGACAATTGATGGGAAGGAAAGGCAGCTAATTTGAAAAGAATAAAAGGAACTGACTCTTTATAATGGATATGGTTGACCTGTGAAATTCTCTGCTATTCCTATGTTACTAAGAGTCATTTGCAGCTGAATTGAAACTGAATTCTAAATTTTCAGTCATGTAAATAGCAGGAAGGAAAGTAAGCCTTGAAAGGAAATGTACTACTGCATAAGCTTCTTCTGTAAAAATTACTATTAGAAATTTATACTAAATGATTTTAATATTGGGTACAGAAACCTTTAAATTTTTATTCCAAAAACTAATATATATTTAGGTGCTCTGTTTCTCCTCCCTCATACTTAGCGTAGAAAGGTACCAATACACAGAGAAACTAAATATTTTCCATTCACTAACAACTATGCTTGGTAAATACAGGAAATACTAACACACAGGGAGGTTATGTTCGACTTATTAGACTATATGTCAAGGTAGATCCCGTGGATCTATGTCCTTTTGTAGGATCTTAGGTCCTCAAGAAGGAATTTATAGCAATGCACCCTCCGAAGACCAGCTAGATCTGGGAGGACTGTAGCACCCTCTGAATATGCAGTGCTGGGGGGACAGGCTCTTCTGTGCTGAAACAGGTCAGTGACTGACAGATTAGAATGTGATCTGTGTACTCAAAACTGAGGTGCTCTGAGTGAGAGGAAATTCGTGGTCATAAATATTGTGCCCATCTGAGAAAAAATTTCCTCCTGAACCACATATCCTTCCACTTCTTACAGGAAATTCAGCTCCATTATAAATTTATGGGATTACCATCATAAATGTGATTCTCTCATTGAAATGTTATGTGGCACATGACTGTATATAACCCTGTAATTTCACTCCTAATTATATACCCAAGATAACATATGAACATATGTTAGCTTCGAAAACATGTGCTAACATAAAAACATATACATGAATATTTATAACGGAATTATTCATATTAGCCAAAAAGTGAAAACTACCCAACTATCCATCAGTTGATGAATGGATAAATATAATGTGGTATATCCCCACAATGGAATATTATTCAGCCATAGAAATGAATGAATTACTGATGTTGCAACTTAGATGAATCTTGAAAACATGGTAAGTAGAAGAAGCTAGTAAAAAAAGACCACCTCTTGTATAATTCCTTTTATAGGAAATGTACAGAATAGGCAAATCCATAGAGACAGAAAGCAGATTAGTACTTGCCAGAAGCTGGGAACAGAAGGTAGAGGGAGTGACTATAATTAGTATGGGGTTCCTTTATGAGTGATGGAAGTTTTCTAAATTTAGGTCAGTGATGGCGAACCTTTTGAGCTCGGCGTGTCAGCATTTTGAAAAACCCTAACTTAACTCTGGTGCCGTGTCACATATAGAAATTTTTTGATATTTGCAACCATAGTAAAACAAAGACTTATATTTTTGATATTTATTTTATATATTTAAATGCCATTTAACAAAGAAAAATCAACCAAAAAAATGAGTTCGCGTGTCACCTCTGACACACGTGTCATAGGTTCGCCATCACTGATTTAGGTACTGGTGAGGTTACAAAATTCTGTTAATATTAAAATCCATTGAATAGTACACTAAAATGGTGAGCTTTGTGTTATATAAATTATATTGCAATAAAGATATTATAAAACAAAGTGAATATTCAGAATGAATATATATATATATATATTAGTAAAAGTAAGGGGCTATGTATTTTAAAGCTAAGATCTAAACAAATTAATAATATAATTTCTACCAGAGCAATCTCTCAGGGCTAAGATAATTTTATGAATTACAAATGTGTTAGCAAATTATACTAAGAAGGAATTTGTTTATATGTGCAGGATATATTCACTGGCAGATAAATGGTATAAAACAGCAATAGCTGTTAGAGGAACAAATTGCAGCATTATCTATTTATAAATGCATATCTTCACATACATGCAAACACATTCTACTCTGCAATTAGAAATCAACAGATTTTACAATATATCCATTATACCATTCAGGGAATAATTGGAGGATGTAACACATGTCATATGATTACTCAGCCATCCAAAACATTAATTAAAGCATTAGTAATATGTTTTTGAAATACCAACCTCAAATAAATGGTTATTACAAAGATAATGTGGAATTATAGAACTTGGATCAAAAGTACTGTTACACAAATATCTCGATGGATCAGATAATCACCAAAGTGGAGTTATGGGAAACATTAAGCACATAGTGAAAGTTGCTTCACAAAAAATGTCATTAGAGAAAACACCTCATATGGTGAACAAGTAAAACATGTTATATTTTGTTACTACTTTTAATTTGGTGCCCCAACTCTGAAATCTTCATTTTGTTATCAAGTTATAGCTCAACATCAAAAGCTCTATTTTTTAAAATGCCAATTCCTGTAATTTTCAAATTATTGATACTCTTTTCTTGCATCCTGCCCTAAACAGGTGTATATGGCCAATCCTGTACTTTCCCTGTTCCAGCCAAGCAATAAACCATTTCAACAGGGAGCCATAGTCCTTTTAAATTAGAAACCAAGTTGTGGGGACTAGGTGTGCACATTGTTACTGGTGTCATTGATTTGAGGCCTTCAGTCCTGGAGCAAGCTAGGCAATATATTAATGATAGCAATAAAGAAAACCATAAGTTCTCAAGTATATGCTCAATAAAAAATTCAACATAAAATTAAACATTACATCAATTCTCCTCTTCTTAAAAAGTTCTTTTTTTTAAAATCCTCACCTGAGGATATGTCTTTATTGATTTTTAGAGAGAGAGGAAGTGGGGAGAAACAATGATGTGAGAGAGAAACAATTTGACATGTAGTTAAGTTTGCTTATTTTGACTTATATTCAATTTTAGATTTCTTTGTTTCCCTGATTTAATTATATTTTGAATATATGAAATATTTATATGGTTCAAAATTAATAATACATGAAAATGTATATTTATAACCTCACTTCCATATATATTTCATAAACTCCATTCCTCCAGCTGAAGTATAGAAGTTACCGTGTGTGGGTGACTAAAAGAGATCCAGGTATAATGTCTAAGTATACTGAAATACCCTAGTCACATAAATAGGAGGAATCATTCATTAAATTAAAGCAGAAAGAAGGGAAGAATCATATATGTCAAAATTGACTGGAAGAAATAAGGAGATCAACAAAATTTAATCGTATCAAGTAGATATACATGATCCCCTTTTCATTATATAAAGTCCAGTTGATATCATAAAGATTAAAATGGATTTTATGTTCTCTACTAGCTGTTCTAAGTGATTTGTTTCTTAATGTTTCATAGTGAAATGCATAAGCAAGGACACGTGACCTGATAGTAAAGCAAAGTCTATCCATGATCTGTCTGCTGCTTTTAGGTATAAATAGATCTGGGCCCACAAAAGTTATATGTTACTAGAGAAATCTGAGATCCATGTGAAAATTAATCTGCACCAGGAAAAAGAGATACTGTATTTATTGAATATTAATTTTCTTTCTAATAAGCAATGGGGGAGAATATTAACAAATATTGGCTACATGAAATAAGAAAAATGAAATTGTCTTGTGATGTTGAAATATATGATGATTTACAGTACAAGACAATGATAACACAGAGGTGGAAGCAGCAAAAAGTACCTTCTATTATTGAGAAGTGGTAGAAACACTAATATATTAATACTCTAATAACTCAAATATACATTTTGTTATTTTTAGGGTAAATACCAAAACAATAGTAAAAGGATCTATAAATACCAAGCTAATAAAAATATTGATACCAAAGAAGAGAAAATATTTAAGAAGAGAAACAGTCAAGGTGGTACAAATAGAACATAAAGATGAAGATGATGGTTATACCTAATTGTTCCAGTAAATATGGTGACAGGTGGGTATTGAAAATATCAGGGGGAACACTTTGTAAAGTATATGATTGCCTAACAACTATGCTATACACCTAAAATTGATACAAAATAATATTGAATGTAAGCTGTAATTGAATAAATATTGTGATTGTAAAAGAAAAATTGTCAGAATGAGTTTTCGAAAGGGAAAAAACACACCTCTGTTATACTTTTAAGAATCACACTTTAACTATAAATACACAGTAAGAGGGTGCAAAATGATATACCATACAAACACTAACCAAAAGCAAGGTGAGCTTTTATTTTATTAATATCAGACAAACTAGATGTTAAAGTTTTTCAGTGACAGTTGACATTTAATACTTTATATAGGTTTCAGGTGTACAGCATAGTGATTAAATATATATATAATTTACAAAGTGATCCCCCAGATACGTCTAGTACTCACCTGGCACCATACATAGTTATTACAATATTAGTGACTATATTCCCTGTACTGTACTGTATCAGAAGCATTATTAAATGTGAAGTAGGATATTTTATAACTAGAGGCCTGGTGCACAAAATATGTGCACTGGGGAGTAGGGGGGTACCTCAGCCCAGCCTGCCCCCTCTCACAGTCCGGGAGCCCTCAGTGGATGTCCTACTGACGGCTTAATGGAGAGCGGGCCTAAGCCACAGTCTGGCAGCAGAGGCTCAGAGCAGGCGCCGTGTGTGTGTGTGTGTGTGTGTGTGTGTGTGTGTGTGTGTGTGTTCGTGTGTGTTCGCTGGGGGCTTGCCCCCAGCCGCGTCGGAGGCTCGGAGCAGGCACCCCGTGTGTGTGTGTGTGTGTGTGTGTGTGTGTGGTGTGTGTCCACTGGGGGCCTGCCCCCAGCCACACCGTGGAGGCTTAGAGCAGGCGCCCCTCTGTGTTGATCTCTCAGGCTCCTGGCCGAGGCTGTGTGTTGTTCTCTCCCTTGAGTGGTGGCCAGGGCAGGCGGGAAGCTTGGCTTCCTCCATTGCCGGGGGCAACCCAAGCCTCCAGCTCCATGGCTGCAGCGAGGCTTGGCTTCTCCGGAGCGGAGAAGCCAAGCCTCTTCAGTCTTCAGTCTTCAGTCTTCCCTCGGGTGGAGCCTTCAGTCTTCACACTGTGCCTACATATGCAAATTAACCGCCATCTTTGTTGAGTTAGTTTGCATACTCATCTGATTAGCTGGTGGGTGTAGCGGAGTGACACCAATTTTCATGTTTGTCTATTATTAGGTAAGATGACAAAAATGCTAACCTACCAGGAAGATATAAAAATATAAATTTTTATTGACCTAATATACTATCAAAATATATAATGTATAAATGGGAAGAATTAAAATGAGAAATAGACAAATTTTAGTCACAATAGGAGACTTCAACACGTATCTCTGTAATTGATAGAAAAGCATACAAAGGCAGTATGGATATTGAAAATTTGACATTTTAACAAGTTTGACTTCATTGATATATGTATTGAAAGTGGAGGTAAACAGTAAAAGAATACACATTATTTTCCATGCACATGACCATAGTCTGGCCATAAAGCATGTGTCAACACCTTTAAAAGACTAAAATCATACATAGAGTATGTTCTCTGACAAGGGAGTTAAACTAGAAATGAATACCAAATAATAACTATAAAAGACTTGATTGTAAATTAGGAAATAAATTTTATTTCTAGATAACTCATAGCCAAAATAATACAATTCAATGAATATTAGAATATACTGGTATGTTTTAAAATTATGATAATAAAATTAAGATGTATCAAAACATGGCCTACTGCTAAAATACATGTTTAGATGGTCATATATAAACTTAAGAATAGAAGAAAGGATAAAAGTCAATTATCTAAGTTCCCATCTTAAGAAGGTAGGAAACCCCAAATAAAGTAGAAGGACAGAAATATAATGATAAGAGCAGAAATCAATGAAATAATCATCAGTTGAATCAACAAAGCTAAACGTTGGTTAACAGACTAAGTACAATTAATAATATCCTGGCAAGAATGATCAGGAACAATATAGAAGAGGCACCAATATCAGGAATGAATAAGAGAATGTTACTACAGATGTATTTAAAAATTTTTAAACAACATTGTAAACAACTACAAGTCAATGTATTTGTATATGTGAATAAATTTCTTGAACAGTAAAAAACACAAAAATTTACACAAGAATCAATATAAATGTCAATAGTCCTATAGCAATTAAGGAACTCAATCTGTATTTTCAGAACCATATGACAATACTAATTTCTTCTAAAACTCTATGAAGATATAACAGCAATTATATGTAAAACTTTCTAGAGAAAAGAAAATCATAGGAAAAATCCCAACATATTTTGTGATGTCCAAAAAAACATTGATACCAAAATCTGTCAGGGCCACTAGAAGAATAGAAAATTACAGATCAAACTCTCAAACATAAATCCAAAAACTCCTAAACAAAATATTAGCAATGCAAATCATAGGGTATATGAAAAGGATAATTAATTACTATTGATTTGACTTTATTCCAGAAATATGAAGTTGTTGAACATTTTAAAAATCAACCAGTGTAATTCACTATTATAACAGAATATGGAGAAAGCAATATGAGCCTCTCAATGGGTATGTAAAAAATATTTGATAAAATTTATGATACAATTCTTAGAAAACTAGAGATATTAGAGAACTCCTTAATCTAATGAAAACTATAAGAATAAAATAGCTAACATAAAAATAAATGCTGAATGATTGAAAACTCTCCTTAGGCTCCAAAAAATACAAAAATAGCTTTTATCATCACTTATATCAAATTATACTGGAGGAGTTCACATTCCAGGGAAAATGGAACAAGCATATTTTTTTCTTTTTCTTCCACTGAACACACCCATAAAACATGGACAGAATGCATGCCACAGCTATTTGAGAAAATTTAAGTTAATAGCAGGCAAATTGGGGAAGATGGTCAGAATTTGAAGTACCACCTAATTGGCAGTGAGTTTACTTTTATTTTTCTTCAATCTAAACTCACCACAGCAACAAAACTAGAAATAATAAGCACTGTAGCACAGACAGAGATAGCTCTAGCAAAGCCCTGTAGCTTTAGATTGAGGACCAGGAAAGGGAAACTCTAATGTGCAGAGAGTGCAGAAATCACAATGTCCCCCCCTCTGTTCTTTTGTGCACCAACAACCAGGAAATCCCATGATGGCAAAGGCAATAGCCAATAATAAGAGACTGCAGGAGCCAAATTTTGAAGAAGGGTAACCTTCTTCTTCATTTAGTGGAGCTGTGGTTCCAAGAGGGTGGGTCTCTGTTCTAGTGTCATTTGAACCTAGAAAGTACTGGGGAAATCATGGAAAGGGAGAATCTATGGAAAGTGGCCCCATAAAGTTTATGATGATTCAAATTAGCATACCAAAGTCACTGCAGAGCTGAGCCAACCATACATTACCAACCAGGTCACAGACTGTAAATCAAGGATACACACACACACACATACACACACACACATATACATATACATACAAAGGACATATATGAAGAGCACTACAAAGACTGTGAAAAGTGAGCTGAAATGGAAACCATAGGCCATAGTCTGGAATTTGCAGCGTGAACCTAACCAGGACTGAAAAAAAAATCAACACTTTACATAGAATTTGAATAAGACACATAGTTTCATAATCTAATAACAAAATGCTTAGGGTAAAATTCTAAATTATGTGTTATATAGAGAACCATGAAGATTTAAATCCCATGGTAAAAGCCAGTTAACTGGTATCAAAGGCCAAGAAGATACTGGTGGTGGAATAATTTGAAAAAGACTCTAAAGTAGCTATTATTATAAAAATAATAATTTCACTCACAATAATATAAAAATGCTTAGGAATAAATTTAACTTAAGGGAAACATCTGTACACTGAAAACTGCAAGACTCTTGATGAAAGAAATTGAAAAAGACACAAAATAAATGGAAAGATATCCTCTGTTCTTGGATCAGAAGAATCAATATTATTAAAATGCACATACTACCCAGATATTGTGTCTATATACTCATTGTAATACCTATCAAAATGTCAATGTCATTTTTCACATAAATAGAAAAAAATCTTAAAATTTGTGTGGAAGTACAAAAGACTCCAAATAGCCCAAGCAATTCTGAGAAAGAAGACAGCTGGAGGCATCAAATTTCCTGATTTCAAACTATACTATAAGGCTATAGTAGTCAAAACAGTATGAAACTGCCATAAAAACAGACATATAGACAAATGGAATAGTATTAAAAATCTAGACATAAACCTCTGCATATATGGTCAACTAATATTTGACAAGGAAGTCAAAAATATTCAGTTGGGAAAGGATAGTCTCTTCAATAAATGGTGTTGGGAAAATTGGACAGTGACATTCAAAAGAAGGCAACTGGATCCTTATGTTATACCACACACAAAAATGAACTCAAAATTGGACTAAATACTGGAACCTAAGATCTAAAACTGATAATCTGTCAGAATAAAACAAAAACAGGTGAAAAGCTCCCTGATATGGGTCTTGGCAGTGATTTTTTGGGTATGACACCAAAACACAAGCAACAAAGGCAAAAATCAGTAAGTGGGACTGCATGAAACTAAAATGCTTCTGCACAGCCAAAGAAACCATCAACAAAATGAAAAGGCATCCTACAGAATGGGAGAAAATACTTTCAAACCATCTATCTGATACAAGGATAATATCCAAAATATATAAAGAACTCATAGAACTCAATAACAAAAACAATCCAATTAAAAATTGGGCAGAAGAAATGAAGAAGTTATACAAATGGCCAACAGGTACATGAAAAGACATCCAACATCACCAATCATGAAGGAAATACAAATCAAAACCAAAATGAGATATCTCCTTATAGCTGTGAGAATGGCTATCATAAAATAGACAAGAGATAAATTTTGGTGAGGGTATGGAGAAAAGGGAACTCTTGTGCATTGTTGGTGGTAATGTAAATTATTGCAGTCACTATGGAAAGCAGTATGGAGATTCCTACAAAATTAAAAATAGAACTAGCATATGATCCATCAATCCCACTTCTTGGTATAAATCCAAAGTAAATTAATATAGGATGTTGAAGCGATATCTGCACTCCTATGGTTATTGTAGCATATTCATAATAGCCAAGATATGGAAGCAACCTAAGTGTTTGTCACATATGAATGGATAAAGAACATGTTATGTATGCATGAATTTCTATATATGTATACATATATGATATATAATTCTATATAATAAAAGCCTAATATGCAAATTGTTCGACCGGGAGTTCGACTGGGAATTCGACTGCTAGCTATGATGTGCGGTGACCACCAGGGGGTGACGCAGAACATGGTGTGTGTCAGTGATGTGGTGCTGGCAGTGGACGGCAGTGGAGGCACTGCCAGCCCCGATGGGCCCCGACAAGAGTGGGACCAGAGTGGGATGGTAGAGCAGGTGAGTGGGCAGCGCCAGGCCAAAGCGGGTGCGAGCTTGGAAGCTTGGATGCAATTGCCCCGCTAATCTCCCTGCAGACAGCGACCAGCAGTCCCTGATCGCCCAATTGGGGCCAGGTCTCAGGCTGGGACGGGGAACTGGGGGTGGGTGGCAGCGACCAACCTCCCTTGGTGCCTGGGCAGGGGGTGGATGGCTGCAACCTCTTGCCAGCTACCTGGGGGTGGGGGTGATGGGGACAGAGGTGTGGTGAGAATGTTGGGTGTCCACTGAGCTCACTCTCGCTCCCCCTGCTACCCTCCCCCAGGACTCCAGGGCTTGCGCACCGGGGAGGCCTCCGCGCTTAGGTGCTGGGTGCCTGCAAGGAGCCCACCCCTCACCCACACGGCCTCTTCAGGTTGAGCCTGCTGCAGCTGTGGGACTGCAGGGACCTGTTGCGCTCCCCGTGGGTTCATGCAGGAGCTGGTCTGTGAGGCCGGCCAGGAGAGAGCACCCTGCCCACCTGGCTTCTGTGCAGTACCGCTGGGCAACCCAGAGGCCCACACTGTGCCCTGGCCCAAGGCGTCCAGCTGCACTCACCTCATCTCTGTGTGGGGACTCAGGCAGAGGGGGGCATGTGGGGGCCCAGAGGTCAGCTAGGACCTGCCCTTCCACGCCAGACGCTTGCGCTTTGATCGCCGGCCAGGCCTAGGGACTGCACCTGTGCATGAATTTCGTGCGCCCGGCCTCTAGTGTTATATATAATATAATATATGGCCTATATTATGTAATATATGTACTGTATATCATATTTTATGAGACAGAAGGAAATCCTGTCATTTGTGACAAATAGATGGACCTTGAGGGCATTATGTTAAGTGAAATAAGTCAGATGGAGAAAGACAAATACTCTATGACATCACTTATTTGTAGAATCTAAGAAAGCCAACTCATAGAAACAGAGAGTGGAATGGTGATTTCCAGGGGCTGAGAGATACTGATAGGGTACAACAATTTCAATGATTTCTGATTTCTCATTAGGAAATATGGAGACTGGAAAGAAGGGGGATGACACACTAAAAGTGTTGTCAACGTGGAGTTATCTATTCATTGAAAATATATACCCGGAATGAATGAAGGTGTAATAAAGACAAAATCATGGTGCATAAAAGGACCTATAAGAGTATAAAATTTTATATTCTAATACTATATAGTTAAATATTTATCCTAAGTAGGCTGTGAAAAGGTAAGTATATGTTTTTTATTTCCTAGAGAAAACAGAAAAAAACCCTACATAAAGTGATATAGTAAAAATCATAATAGATAAATTAGAATGAAATAATATACAGGCAGTAAAGGGGAAAAATTGTAACAGCAACAGCTCCAAACACTTGTAAACTAAGCAACACATTTCTAAAGAATCCATGAGTCAAAGAGGAAACCACAGGAAAAAATATAAAATATTTCAATTGAACAAAAATAAAAAAAAATACAACATATCAAAATTTCTGTGCAGTTAAAGCTGCTGCTGGAGAGAAAGTTATAGCACTTAGATATAAATGTTATATTTAAAAGTGGGAAAGATCCAAATCAATAATGGAAGATATTGCCTCAAGAAACTAGAAAAAATATGGAGAAAAAAATACATATCAAGCAGAGTTAAGGAAATAATAAAGATAACAGCAGAGATTAATGAAATTAAAAACAGAAAAACTATACAAAAGATCAAAATCTATGAAACCAAAGCTGTTTCTTTATGATAATTTGATAAGATCAATAACCTCTAGCAAGACTTACAAAGAAAAAGAGAGAAAACAAAAATGACCAATATCAGAAATGAAAGGGGATATAATAACAGACACTGCATATATAAGTTAAACAATTAACATGAAATTTTGTAATCCTAGAAAACATTGTGGTTGGCCTTCAAATGTGTACCTCCCAAAATATTCGCAGAGAGATTTGGTTGTTATACTTCTGGCTTGAAGATTGAAGAAAGTGTTCTGAGCCAAGTACTGCAAGGCATGTAGCTCAGAAGCTGGAAAAGGTGAGGAAATGAATGATCCCTTAGAGCAGTGGTCGGCAAACTCATTAGTCAACAGAGCCAAACATCAACAGTACAACGACTGAAATTTCTTTTGAGCCAAACTTTTTAAACTTAAACTATATAGGTAGGTACATTGTTATTAACTTAATTAGGGTACTCCTAAGGCTTAGGAAGAGCCACACTCAAGGGGCCAAAGAGCCGCATGTGGCTCGCGAGCCGCAGTTTGCCGACCACGGCCCTAGAGTCTCTTGAAGAATCACAGCCCTGCCAACACCTTGATTTGAGCCTGATTTGTGATAATTAGTTACAGAAGCAACAAGAAAAATAATATAACTACAAACAAACAAGAGTCACCTAATGTGAAGTAGATAGTCTAAATTATTACAATTAAAGTAAATAAATTAGTAGTTAAAAACCATAAAAATTATAAATATCTAGACTCATATACTGTATGAATTCTACCAAACATTTAAAGAAGAAATAAACACCATTTCTAAAATAGCCAAACTCATAGATGTTGCAAATGTCTTGAAATACTTTTATACACATCACTAAAATTGAAATTATGTCATTTATTAACCTACTGCTGGATTTTATATAATATATTTGATATTATTAATTGTTATTTAGTAATAATTATTAAATATATTAAATATAAATAAGCACATTGTATTACTATATGGGTCATATTATGTCTCTGTTGGTTAGTACTGGGATAGAATATTATAGTCGAATTAGACTAGACTCTGGGTTTTTAACTTAAGTGTTATGAAAGGACTTTGGAAGTTCTGTACCCTTCCTTGAAATTATATGCAAAATTGTATAATATTGTACATATAAGTATTTAATCAAATTCACAAAGAATTACAATACTCCTACCTCAAAACAAATTAAGAACAATTAGCCTAGACCAGTGGTTGGCAAACTCATTAGTCAACAGAGCCAAAAGTCAACAGTACAACGATTGAAATTTCTTTTGAGAGCCAAATTTTTTAAACTTAAACTATATAGGTAGGTACATTGTTATTAACTTAATTAGGGTACTCCTAAGGCTTAGGAAGAGCCACACTCAAGGGGCCACTGTGGCTCGTGAGCCACATGCGGCTCTTTGGCCCTTGAGTGTGGCTCTTCACCAGTACAACGATTGAAAGCACATACAGTGCGATTGAGTTGAAACTTCGTGGCCCATGCGCAGAAGTCAGTATTTTGTGGAAGAGCCGGTATTTTGTGGAAGAGCCACACTCAAGGGGCCAAAGAGCCGCATGTGGCTCGCAAGCCCCGGTTTGACAAGCTGCAGTTTGCCGACCACTGGCCTAGTCCATAAAACAGTGATTTTTGCATTGCCATAGACCAGGCTATACAAGTAGAAATCTTGAAATTCGTTATAGTTTTAAAAATTCATTCAATTAATACTTACTGCATGCCTACTCAGGTAGCAGTTATTATTGTTGCCACTTATTTCCAGTAACAAATGATTTCATGGCACATCTTTTTTTGACAAGCAGATATAGAAGTGAATGGTCAGATTCTGGGTTGTTCGTAATGAAATGGATATTTCACATTCATAGACTCATATAATTTATGTCAGTGTCAGTCAAACTAAAAACTTCTATAATGTCTCAAAAAGAGAATTCTGCAGTGTAATGAGAAGAGAACACAAAAGGAAACTTCCTGATGTGGAACTGAAAAGGCACTTGGGTTGAAACTTGAAGAAAATGCTTTTAAAATAACACAACCCAGAATTCCCTATGCTCTATTCCTTCTGGAGTGCTTTTACATACATTGTCTCATTTGCCCATTTGATTTTAACTACAAGCCTATGCACCTAAGCAAGGCAGATAGTATCACTTCCACTTTGTTTAAGTAGCAGACTGGCTGACTCCGAAAATGCTCAGGGGGAAGCTTTTTCAGCTCAGAAGCAAAAGTAGTTGCAACCTTAGTTTTCTCCTTTCCCCTAATGTCATTTCTTTCCTTTTTTATTTGTGAAAATATACTTCCATCTGCCTGCCTCAAAGCCATTCACTTCTTTTCTCAGCTTTCTTTTTGCCCCTAGCTCTAGTCTGAGATTTGCTCCAAAGATAGGCATAAAAGGAGAAATTCCTCTGAAGAACCACAGATGGGGAGTTTCACTCCACACAGAATTTACTTTTCTAGAAACAATATGATAGGCACTGAAGTGGGTAATAAAGCAAATTTGACACAATACTTTTCTTTAAAATATCCAAAGATAGGGACTAGGATGTGTAGAAAATTATGTGATGCACTCCCTAGAACAGCGGTGGGCAAACTACGGCCCGTGGGCCAGATCCGGCCCATTTGAAATGAATAAAACTAAAAAAAAAAAAGACCGTACCCTTTTATGTAATGATGTTTACTTTGAATTTATATTAGCTCACACAAACACTCCATCCATGCTTTTGTTCCGGCCCTCCGGTCCAGTTTAAGAACCCATTGTGGCCCTCGAGTCAAAAAGTTTGCCCACCCCTGCGGCCTAGAACCTCCCTTTGGTGATAACAGCCCCCAGCTCTTAGTCATCTATAGGAACTTCCTCAGCTCAAGGTCATGCCCCCTTCCTTAGGTGGCCTACATCCAATGACTGATAGATATCACAACTTGGTCATTCTTCCCCAACTCAAAACAGCTATGGCGGACCATTTCATGTTCACAACATCCTGTGCGATTGGCTGAGGTTTCCATTGAGACTATTTCACAGATCGCCTTTTCCTTTGGCAAATTTTTCTTCTTGACTTATCTTCACTTCCAGTTTTTTACCCCTATAGCATTTTCTAATGAGGCTGTTGTATTCTAATACTTTAAGCATCTGGTTTCTGGAGAATTAACCTGCTACAGCTGAGGCCAGAAGTATCTTAGAAAGCAGATAAGGGACCCGGCCGTGGTGACTCAGTGGTTGAGCATTGACCTATGAACCAGGAGGTCACAGTTCAATTTACAGTCAGGGCATATGCCCGGTTTGTGGGCTCAATACGCAGTCGTGCAGGAGGCAGCCGATCAATGATTCTCTCTCATCATTGATGTTTCTATCTCTCTTTCCCTCTCCCTTCCTCTCTGAAATCAATAAAAATATATTTTTTAAAAAGAAAGCAGATATAGGCATAGGGTTTTAGGTTGGGATCACAGGCTGCCTGGCTGGTAATGAGACCTCCATCATAGATGGTGCTCAGGTGACTCCTGGTACATGGTAGTGGTATAATTGTTAATAGTTTTACATGTAGTAAATTGGGATATCATGTTATTGGAAAATTATATAGTGTGGTGTATCAAGTTTTTGAGAAATGGCGGTAGAGATAGTAACTGTAAGGACATTGAAATTGGGTTGTCTTGATAAGCTTGACTGACACTTTGGGGAAAAATACAAGAAAAAGCTGAGTATGATTAATTGTCAATTCAAGGCTAAGTGTGAAAGCCAGAAGGCTTCCTTGGTAGCACATAAAGATACTCTCTTTTCCTTAAGCAGAAGGGCAGAGAAAGCTGCAGATGAGGCCTAGGACTTAATTGTAAGAATAATTGAGTTCTAAAGAAGTTAAATTTCCGACCATGGTGGGTATGCTTTAATAAGGTGGCTCCTGCTGGGAAAGGATGGGGCATTGGCACATTGGATGGAGGTATGTGGATCAGTCCTCCTGAAAAATTTTGAATTTGCAGATTTCCCTGAATCCTCTGACCATGTAGAAGAGAGTCACTCCTTCACATGAAGGGCTGGTATTCCCCCCTTGTTTGGAGAATAAGTGCTGATGAGGAACTGTTCCTGCACTCAATTTCAAATAATAATTATGGTGTGCCCTCCAAATTCCTGGTAATTTATATTTGAAAATTAATGTGATTATCATTATTTTATCAATAAAGAAAAAGACTTAAGATTAAGCAACTTAAAACAACTACTTAGTCATAGATCAAAAAACTAGTGATCAAACTCAAGCCACTAGTAATTTCTAGAGCTGGGGTTTAAACTCAGAACTGTCTGGCTCTAGTCCAGTGCTTTTTCTGCTAGCCCACAATTAACTGCCTCAGTTGAACTTCCCTTATATTTGAATGGGAATGCCATTGAGTTTGGGTTTGGTGGACATTAAGCTGCATTCATTGCTTGATTACAGGTCCAATTACTAGAGTTCTCAAGGTATGTGGTGGAGAAGTGTGTAATATATGAGCTCCCCAGGGAATATTTCAAAATACCTATTCAAAGCTATGATACAATTTTATCTTTGGATAATGAATAAAAAACATTGTTTTCGTAAATGCTATAGAAAACAAAACTTCATACAATTTCCTGGGCTACTGAAAATATGCAAGAAATAGCAATTATTGTCTATGTATACATAAAGAGAATAGATTTCAGAATTTTCAAACAGAGCCAAGAAATTTCATGTTTATTAAAAGAGTAACAAGCTTTCAAACATTGAAGAATACTCTTTTATATGATTCTGCCTTTATTTTTAGATAATGTGGCATATCTTGTATCGAAATGTCAAAAGATAAAATTAAGTACTATGTGGAAAATTAGTCAATGTTATATCTAATGTTACATCTTGTATAAGGTTAACTGCACCTCTCCCTTATATTCAGATATAAATTCATTCATTCAACAAATATGTATTAAGCTATGTGCCCAGTCCTGTACTAAGTAATATGGATGCATGATCCAACATGAGCTAGTTAAGTGATCCATGAGCTTCATGTCATCAAGTCTTCCCTGTATTGTACTATGGTAATTGTGCCTTACATCTAAAAATCTTTAAAACTAAACTTTCTTACCTCAAAGGCTATGCTTTTGACTTCTTCTATATCCCTCATTGTGTAGTATAAAACATTCAATCTTTGGAAGACTTAGACTTACTGTTCCATGATTTCTTGAGACAGAAAATCAGGGTTAGCCAAAATACTAGACAGAAATCTTTAGTGCTAACTCAAAGGCCTAAGAAAACAATAAAGGCAAACAGCAGTTTTAATGAATACCAGGGAATTGGTTCAGAAACAGATTTAAATAAATTACTGTGATTAACAGAAACAACATGTTAAAGGTGCTCTCTTTGCTGCCAATTAGACCATGAGAATGTTCTTATATTTTTAAATAAAGATAGTTGTGTGTTCAAACATGCAGGATTTCGAATAAAACAGAGTAATCTAATTACAAAATCACCTAGTTTCCTGACTGTTGTTGAGTCTGCAGAGTAGGAAAGATAGAAATAAGCAAAATAAGCCAGAGAAAGACATGTATCACAGGTGCAATCTAATGAACAAAATAGATCCAGAGGCATTGAAGTATGCAACAAACTGACAAATTTCAGAGGGAGGGGGTTGGGTGGAAAGAGATTAACCAAAGAACTTACATGCATATATGCATAGCCCATGGATAGACCACAGTGCAGTGAAGGCTTCGAGAGGGGATGGGTGTGGGCTAGAAGGGGTCAATGGGGGCTGAGGGGAACATCTGTAATACTTTCAACAATAAAGATAAATTTTTAAAAAAAGATACCCTTTGCCTTCAGAACATTTGAGGCGAGTATATTCCCACTGTCATGAAGTTATGGAATAGCTTCAGAAAGGAAATTTATCTGACAAGGAATGTGATTAGGCAGGTTGGCACCAGCTGTGTATTTGTAGCAGCTAGAGAATTTCATATAGCAGTCCTAAATTCAACCTGCAGATGTTCTTAGAGAAGTTACTATGTCTCATTACAAAGATCTTTTTTTGGCTTATGTAGGCCTTCATGGTCCACTCCAGTGATACAGTTCTCAAGTTTTTGCCTTCACAGAACATACATTTAGAGACTATGAAGATTACAGTTACTCTGTTATTTCTTGATGAGGTTTCCTAACTTACATTCATTGCCTTTATATTCTTTGACCTTTGGCACAACCCCACACGTATATAGCTGATGGTAAGATGCAGTGTTCTCTCCAAAACAAAATGCCATAGTTTCACTTATACATTGAAATCAAAGTTCTAACTTTGCCTGCCCATATTAACTAGTTAATTTTAACACTAAAATAAAGTTATATCTAATTATAAATATATAGAAAATAAATGCTTAGTAACTCACTCTAGAAAGGTCTTGCCACTTTAGAAGAGCTTGGGTTATATTGACTTGAATGATATTGTAAATGACAATTGTGTATCTACAGTTCAAAGGTACTCAGCATTTGGTTTTAGATTTTAACTGTAAATAATTCATACATGCAGATTTAAAAAATCTAAAGAGAGAATGTAAAATATCCAATAAGCTGTCTCATTATTTCCTCACTTTGTCTAATTTGCTATTTATCTTAAAATAATCTTAAATCAAAATTTGACATATCCCAAGAACCTATTTTAAAAACATTTCACTGAATTAGGGGTATGGTGTTGAATATGGTCTTGATTTAGGGCAAAGGAAACAAATAATTAAAAAAGTGAAAAACTATGTCATAACATGCCAGGGCATAAGTTGAAGAGATGACAACCATTTGGTGGCATGTGTCATAGGTAGGGTCTTAGCTGGGTTAGTGGCTAAGTGTCATACAATTTTGGAGATTAAAATTAGTTAAGGAGTCAGAAATTCAGGTTTTCAGGCACAAACACCAATGAGTTACTAATTTTCAGGTGTTTAGAAGACCCAGATTTTCAAAGATCAAAGTATCATACTTCTTCATTTTTTAAATTAATATTTTAATGTATCTCCTATAGAACACTTATCATATGCAGACACTATTTTAATTGCTTTGCAAATATAAATCCAGTTAGTCTTCATAATAACTCCTTGATATAGGTATTACTATCCATAAGCATGAGGTTGTAAGAAAATTGCCAAATTTCATATACCTAATAAGTAGAGGAGCTTGGATATAAATCTCACTCTAGAATTGATGCCCTTAACCACCATGCATTGTGCTAGCTTTAAAGGATTACTATTTATCAATTTCAAATCACCTAATACAGCTTCTTATTCATAGCAATAAAATGAGGATAATAAAAAAGAATCTTTCTGTAGTCTCAGATTTTTGTCGGAGACCGCAGAAGCTGAAACCAATACAAAGAGAGGCAAGAAGTATCTCCACTTCCCATAGCAAGGTTTTAGACCATGTTTGCAGAGAATGCTAAAATGCTTAACCACATAAGTGGTTAAGGTTGGCGAAACAGAAATAATAGGAGAAAACATTTGGAGAAGGTACTGAATGTTTAATGGAAGAAGAGAAAGCACTGTTTACCTTCATTTAAGCCAACTGAGAGAGGGAGCTTTAAGAGAACCATTTAGAAAGGTGACCCTGAACCTCTTGGTGTCAGGAAGGTGCAGGACCTGGTGTTGGAATCACACCTACAAAAGGCCAACATGTGTAGAGGCTGACAGAAATGATGAAACTAAAAGACAGATGCATCTGGAGCAAGCAGCACTTTCTCCAACATGGCACTTCTTCCAGACAAAATGATAATGTGTAGGATTGAAAAGCTACCATTGGATAGATTGAAAATGGGTCATAAGTAGACATGAAGAGAGGCATTGCCTATGTCAGTGGGACTTCAGAGGTAAGAGGTAGGTCCTTAAAGAAGGATCTCCAAGAAATATTTATAAATGCCCCACTATGGAGTACAGTGCTCCATAAAATGAATGTAAAATTGAATGTGGGAGTTCTCTATATAATGGTATGGAATGATCTCTAGGAATACCAAAAAATAAAAAGAGGGCAAATACAGATCAATGTTTTTATTATACTGTATTTTGTGAAGGGAATAATAAAATGATAGATATATGTGGATATACATATACAGATGCTCTTTGACTTATGATGGAGTCATGTCCAAACAAACTCATCCTAAGTTGAAAATAGTTTAAGTCAAAATGCATTTAATACACCTACTAAACATTATAGCTTAGCCTACCCTACCTACCTTAAGTGTGCTCAGAACACTTAAATTAGCCAACAATTGAGCAATATCATTTAACACAAAGACTATTTTATAATCAAGTGCTGAATATCTCATGTAATTTATATAATTATGACTTACTACCTTCATGCTGGGCAATTATCTTGAGTTTAATCTCAAGAATAATTGCCTTTCACTTCTTCCCATCAGAAGTAGGAGACACAGTTGGGCGTTTTGTAGACATAATGGGATGTGAAAACACAAAACACATTATACAAAAAGAACACAATATTTTGGCTGTATATCCTTAGTGGGTTCTTTGCAAGAACTGCAAAGAAATCTAAAAACTGAATTTGGTATTTTTATATTAGTAGTGATAACAACACAGTTGTTTTAAACTAATATTCATTAAACAAATAATTAACTACATTAATGTCTTTAGTTACCAAGATTTTTAGAGTAGGAAAAAGATAAAAAATAAAACTAGAGAATTTAAAAGCCATGTAACCTCAAATATGATTGGAGATGAAATTATTTATTTTCCACTTACAAAGATATATATGCGTGTATTTCTGTTGACTGAAGGAGTCTAAAACTACATCAATAATATAGCCTAGACAGAGGTCTCAAATTATTTTCTTTGAAAAATAGTTGATTGCATGTCTGGGACAGGCAATGTGTAAAAGAGCCTGGGAAATTCTGTCATACTAGACAATAAAGAAACTAATAAAGGCTACTAAGGTCATGTCAAGATAATATAGAGAATCCAGTCTGAAAGACTCCCTCTGACCAAAGCTGGGCCAATTTGAGCATTATTATTGACTAGAGGCCTGGTGCACGGATTCGTGCACCAGTGGGGTCCCTCAGCCTGGCCTGCACCCTCTCACAATCTGGGACCCCTTGAGGGATGTCAGAGAGCCAGTTTGGCCTGATCCCCACAGGCCAGGCTGAGGGATCCCACCAGTGCACAAATCTGTGCACCGGGTCTCTAGTATGTATATAAGATCTTTGGTTAATCTCTTTCTATCCTCCCTCTCCCCCCTTTCCTCTGAGATTCATGAGTCTGTTCCATGTTTCTATGCCTATGGTTTCTGCTCCTGCATTGAACGTCTGCCCCCTGGTGGTCAGTGCGTGTCATAGCTACCAGATGGTCAGCCGATTGGCTGGTCGCTTAGGCTTTTATATATATAGACTAGTGGTCTGGTGCACGGATTCATGCACATCGAAAGGAAATTAATTAAAAGAAAGATTCATGCAGTAATTACATTACTGCAAAAAATTGCATGTCAAAATAGTATATATAATATCTATATATATAAAAGCCTAAGCGACCCTTATGACTGGTCGACCAAATGACCAGTCAACTGGTCTCTATGATGATGCAGCTGCCCCCAGGTGGTTAGTGCACTCCCACAGCCAACTTTCCGCGGCCGGCCAACCTCCCACGGTCCCTCCCCCCCGGACTGGGCGAGATGGCCCTGATTGGCCTCAATCACCCCCGATCATTGGCCAGGCTGAGGGACCCCACCCATGCACGAATTCATGCACCGGGCATTTTATAAAATTAAAATAAAAAATATTTTAATATCGCTATTCGCCTTTTCTCTATAATAGAAGTGTCAGAGATGAAAGAAAATTAGAAAAATGTATATGAAAATAATATGTAAATTGATTAATAAACAAACAATAACATGATATAAAATCAACAGAGACATGATATAAAAATAACAAAAACATGATATAAAAGCAGCATTGATAAAAACAATGATTGATAAATTGATTAATAAACAAACAACAACATGATATAACAACAACAAAGACATGATATAAAAACAAAAAGATGATATAAAAACAACAAAAACAGTGTGCATCATATGTACCGGCTGGTTGGTCACGTGCGATTGGCACCAGCAAGAGCTTTATATGTATCACACATGCGCAAGTCAACGTTTATTTTTAAGTTGCCAGTGCACGCAATATGTACTGGCTAGTCAGATGGATGGTTAATCACTTAGCCTTTTATATATATATAAATGTTGAAAACACTGGGTTGATTTGTTATTCTTATTGGGAAAAAAATCTTACACTACATCCTAAGTATTTCTATTGAAAATCGGTAGCAATGCTTCCTATCTTGAAGTTATGAGTGATTGCTCTAAAATAGAAAGTATGATTGCCACCGCCCCCACTTTGCACAGTCACCATGGTGCCCTACACCATCATCTGCTTCCCTATTCGAGGGCATTGTGAGGCCACGCACATGCTGCTGGCTGACCAGGGCCAGAGCTGGAAGGAGGAGGTGGTGACCAAGGAGACCTGGCTGCAGGGCTCCCTTAAGGCCTCCTGTCTGTACGGGAAGCTCCCCAAGTTCCAGGACGGGGACCTGACCCTGTACCAGTCCAATGCCATCCTGTGACACCTGGGCCGCTCCCTCGGGCTGTATGGGAAGGACCAGCGCGAGGCGGCCCTGGTGAACGTGGTGAAGACGGCGTGGAGGACCTCCGCTGCAAATATGCCACCCTCATTTACACCAACTATGAGGCAGGCAAGGAGGACTACGTGAAGGAGCTGCCGGGGTGCCTGAAGCCTTTTGAGACCCTGCTCTCCCAGAACCAGGGGCCCAGGCCTTCATCATGGGCAACCAGATCTCCTTCACGGACTACAACCTGCTAGACTTGCTGCTGATTCACCAGGTCCTGGCCCCCGGCTGCCTGGACTCCCTCCCCCTGCTTTCAGCCTGTGTGTCTCACCTCAGTGCCCAACCCAAGCTCAAGGCCTTCCTGGCCTCCCTGGAGCACGTGAACTGCCCCATCAATGGCAATGGGAAACAGTGAGGGCCTGTGGCACCCTCAGCAGGAGGCAGGGGCTGCCTACCTGCCTCCCCTTCCCTGGACCAATAAAATATCTATAAAAAAATAAAATAAAATAGAAAGTATGCAGCACTTGAAAGGGACTTCCTGCATATACAAATTGAATCAATAATATACAAATTGCTATTTTTTAAAAAAATTTCACCCGAGAATATGTTTTTTAAAAGTTGATTTTAGAGGGAGAGAGAGACACACAGAGAGAAACATGAATGTGAGAGAGAAACATTAATCAGTTGCCTCCGTACCCACACCGATATGGGTTTGAACCCTCAACCTAGGTATGTACCCTGACCAGGAATTGTATCTGCAACCTTTTAGTGTACAGGAGGATGCTCCAATCAACTGAGCCACCTAAGCCACCTGGCCAGAGCCAGATTGCTATTTTTTAAAATTTATTTTTCTTTAATTTATCTTTATCATTGGTAGTATTACAGATGTCCTGTTTTTTCCCCATTAACCTCCTCCACCCTGCACCTGCCCCTCACCCAGGGTTATGCATAGATCCAGAGACATAGAAGCATGGAACAGACTGATGAATCTCAGAGGGAAGCGAGGTGGGAGGTGAGGGTGGGAAGAGATTAACCAAAGAACTTATATGGATATATGCATAATCCATGGACACAGACAATAGTGAGATGAAGGCCTGGGAGGGGGCGGGTGTGGGGTGGAAGGGGTCAGTGGAGGAAAAAGGGGACATTTGTAATACTTTTAACAATAAATATAAATTTTTAAAAACTCTCAACAAATTAACTATGGAAAGAACTTACCTCAATACAATAATGACCAAATAATAATAAGAATGGCTATATATGAAAAGCCCACAAGTAACATCATACACAACAAGGAAAAACTGAAAGTTTTCCTCTAAGATCTAAAACAAAGCATAGTACTGGAAATCCAAGCCAGAACAAGTAGAAAAGAAAATTAAGAGGAGTCCAAATTGGAAAGGAGAATTTTAAATATTTCTGTAGATAACATGTTCTTATATATATAGAAAGCTAAAAACTCCACCAAGAAAACTCTTAGAACTAATAAACAAGTTCAGTTATTTTTCAGCAAGCAAAATCAATATACAAAAATCAATTGCATCTCTATTTACTATCAATAATCTAGATAGAAAATTAAGAAAATTCAATTTACAATAGCATAAAAATAATAAAAATACTTAGGGATAAACTTAACCAACAAAATGAAACACTTGTAAAATAAAAATTATAAAACATTGCTGAAAAAAGTTAAAGAAGACATAAATAGAAATACATCCCACGTTTATGGATTGGAAGACTTATTAAGATGTTAGTATAGTTGCACCGAATCAGTGTGATCTCTCAATTCCCAATGACATTTTTGTAATATGAAGACCTATTCTAAAATTCATATGGAATCTTAAGGGACATGTTCCAAAGAAAACCTTGAAAAAGACAGACAAACTTGGAGGACTCGTACTTCCTGATTTTAAAACTTACTGCAAAGCTATACTATTCAAAACAGTGTGCTACTGGCTTGAAGACAGACCTAGAATAGATTGGAGTCCCAGAAATAAACCCTTGCATAATATTCAAATGACTTGAGGAGTGTGCCAATCCACTTAATGGGGGAAAGGAGAGTCTTTTCAACAAGCGAAAGAATGCAGTTGGACCTTTACCTAATACCATATACAGAAATTAACTTAAAATGGACCAAAGACCCATATGTAAGAAATAAAACTCTAAAACTCTTAGAAGAAAACACAGGGTAAAAGCTTCATGATATTGGATTTGGCAATGATTTCTTGAATGTAACACCAAAGGCACAGGCAATAGAAGTAAAAATAGACAAATCAAATTCATGAAAATTAAAAATATCGTTAGCATCAAAAGACAACATCAATAGAGTAAAAGGCAACCCACAGAATGGGATAAATATTTGTAATTTATAAATCTGATAAGTGGTTAATATCCAGAACATATAGAGAACAACAAAAACTCGACAACAAAAATACAAACAACCTGATTATAAAATGGGTGGGCTTGAATAGACATTTCTACAATGAAGATATGTAAATGTCACCTGGCTGGTGTTGCTCAGTGGTTGAGCCTCGACCTAGGAACCAAGAGATCATGGTTGGATTCCCAGTCAGGGCACATGCCTGGGTTGCGGGCTTGATCCCCAGTGGGGGACATGCAGGAGGCAGCCAATTGCTGATGTTTCGCTCTCGTCAATGCTTCTATCTTTCTATCCCTCTCCCTCTCTCTCTAAAATCAATAAAAGCATATTTAAAAAGATACACAAATGTATAATAAGCACATGGAAAGATATGCAACATCACTAATCATTAGGGAAATGCAAATGAACGCTACAATGAGATACCGCTTCAGAACTGTTAGAATGGTTACTATGAAAAACAAACAAACAAACAAACAAAAAAACACATAAAATGAGAAGTGTTGGCCAGGATGTGGAGAAATCGGAACCCTTGTGCACTATTGATGGGAGTGTAAAATGGTGCATCCAATATGGAAAACAGTATGGCAGTTCCTCAAAAAATTTTATATTAGAACTGCAGTATGATTTAGAAGTTCTGCTTCTGGATATATATACAAAGGATAGAAAGCATGATCTCAGAGAGATATTTCCACACCCATTTTGATAGCAATATTAATTCACAATAGATGAAATGTGGAAGCCACCCAAATGTCCACTGATGGCTAATTGAATAAGCAAAATGTAGTATATGCATACAGTGGAATATTATTTACCCTTTAAAAGGAAGAAATTCTGACATGCTACAACAGGGATGAGCCTTGAGGACATTATGCTTAGTGAAACAGTCCACTCACAAAAAGACAAATGCTATATGATTCCACTTTATATGAGGTACTTAGAGTAATCAAAATCATAAAGACGGAAAGTAAAATGGTAGTTGTTTGGGGTTAGGAAGAGAGAAGAATGGGGAGGTATTGTTTAATGAATATAAAGTTCTAGTATTAAAAGATAAGAGTTTTAGAGATGGATGATCCTGATAGTTGCACATTATGAATGTATTTAATACCACTGAACTGTACACCTAAAAAATGATTTAGGTGGTTTTAAAAAAGTAAAATAGAAATCTACATGTGTGGGAGCTTATATTTTTGATTCATGTAATTGTATATTTATGATTCATCTACATGCATGGATAATTTTCTCTGATTTCAAAACAAGGGTAACTAAGAAATTAGTTGTAAAATCAATGTATGATTTATTGCCATTAATAATGAAAAGTAATTTTTCTTTTTCCTGACATCTGAACTGAATATACTCACATTTTAAAATGTAACACAAAGTATTACAACAAATAACTTGAACTCCTCCATTGAAATACCATTTCTTTTCATTTAAAAGCACATAGTACTGCCATCATGTGAAGATAGCTTTTTCAAATATTTACATTAAAAGTTATAACTATTTGATATAAAATGTGCTAGACATTAGCTCATCATAGAAACATTCAACAAATTTTTCACTTCTGCAACATTTAGCAAGAGCACATAGTATTGCTGAGCAGTATTCCCTCTAATTGTTTTAACTTATGAGTGTAGCATTATACTTTCTAAGTAATAAGAATTAAAAAACTGAGAATGCAAGAACAGGATTTACTATAGTAATAAAACTCACAACAAAGTAAAATTGACATATGTTAAATGATATGAAAAATTATTAATGAGCTGCATGGTAATTATTCAAAAATATTTTAGAAAATGACAGTAATTGGCATTGCTTTCCTCTGACTAAATCACTTATTTGTAGGGTAGAGGATATTGTTGGACCGCTCTAATTAGTTGAAGGTACTTTGTCATATTGAGCCTTAACATTTCCCTTGTAGTGTTCATCTAAAAATTCATATCTGTTTCTGTAGTTACACAGATTCCAAATCACTTAACTTCCCACATAGCAGTTATCAAATATTTGAAGATATCTATTTTTACCTTATTTCATCCTCATGTTTTCTCTATTCCAGGATGAGCAACTCAGTTTCTCTCAATTGTTCATCATAGGATATGTTTTTCAAACTTCTAAGAATCTTGATTGCATTCCTTTGCATATTTTGTGATCTCTTTTTTTCTTCTCCATAGAGATACAGTACCTTAGATGTGGAATGAAATTTAACATTTTGATATGCTTGTTTCATTCTTTGATCTATGTAATCTATTTCTTTACATTCCCAACTTGAACTACAATTTTTTTCAAATAAACTTTTGAGGCATTATTTACACATAGTAAAATGTACCCACTTAAGAGTACATTTATGAGGTTTGACAAATTTATAAACCTGTGTAATTACTATCATAATAAAAATATAGCACATTTTTACCACTCCAAATGTTTCCCTGTACCCCTTCATGTTCAAGCCCCCTTCCACCATAGGTTCAGGCAATCGTTTATTTGATTTATGTCACTATAGTTTTTTTCCCCTATTCTATGACTTCATGTAAATGGAATTATGTCTTCTCTTGTATATGAATTTTTTTTATATATTTTATTGATTTTTTACAGAGAGGAAGGGAGAGAGATAGAGAGTTAGAAACATCGATGAGAGATAAACATCAACCAGCTGCCTCCTGCACATCTCCCACTGGGGATGTGCCCGCAACCCAGGTACATGCCCTTGACCGGAATCGAACCCGGGACCCTTCAGTCCGCAGGCCGACGCTCTATCCACTGAGCCAAACCGGTTTTGGCTGTATATGAATTTTTACAAGCATTGTATTAGTCTGCTCAGGCTACAATGATAAAATGCTACACACTGAGTAGCTTGAACAACAGAAATTTATTTTCTCATGGTTCTGGAGAAGTCTAAGATCAAGGTGTTTACAGGATTGGTATCCTCACATGGCCTTTCCTCAGTGCGTGTATGGAGAGAGAGAGAGAGAGAGAGAGAGAGAGAGAGAGAGAGAGAGAGAGAGAGATCTATATGAGAGAGAAAAATCGACCTGCTATCTCCCATATTCGCCTTTTCTAGGGATCAAACTTGGAACCTATGCATGTGTCCTGACTGGGAATTGAACCCACAACCTTTTGGTGTACCAGACAACACACTAGCCAACTGAGCCCTCCCGCCCCCCAAGGCTGTCATAATTTTTATAATGGTATAATTCTTTAAATTAAACATGATAGATAATTATGCTTTCTTATTTCTGATATTTCTAGTTTGAGTCTTTTCTTTTCTTGAGCATTAGTTAGAGGTCTGTCACTGTATTTATATTTTCAAAGAACCAAATTTTGGTTTCATTAATTTCCTCTATTTGTATGTTTTTCCATTTCACTGATCATCATTCTTAAATTTATTTTTCTCCTTCTTACTTGGGTTTAACTTGCTATTTTGTTTTTTAGCTTTCTCAGATGGCAGTTTATATTGCTGATTTTAATCTTCTTAAAAAATATAAGCATTTAAAGTTAGGAGTTTCTTGCTAGGTATTGTATTAGCTGCATTCTACAAATTTTGATTTGTTGTGTTTTCCTTTTCATTCAATTCAAGACTCTAATTTCCCTTGTGAATTACTCTTACACTCATGCTTTATTACAAAGTGTGTTGTTTAATTTATAAGTGTTTCAAAAATTTCCGGATATCATTTTGGTATTAATTCCTAATATAATGTTTCTGTGGTCCTCAAATATATACTGTATAACTTGCATTTAAATTTATTGGGGTTTTCTGGTTTAGCATATGATCTGTTTTGATTAATGTTCTATGTATATTTTAAGGTAATGTTTATTCTGCTTTCGTTGGATGCAGTATTTTATTTTATTTTTTGCTTTATAAATGTTTATTTGAAATGAAAACAAGAATGTTTTGTTACAATATTTATCACATGCACAACATTATTTTCACAGCATAAATAAAGATATAAGGCAGAAGTCAATTTGCAGTACACAGTCAGCATCATGATGTAGGGATTTTGGTGATAACAACATGAGTTATTACTTATAGTGCAGGAAAAAATAATGTGACCATAGCAACATTCTTGCTTGTAATTCCTCTTCTGCACACAGGACAACTATACGTCTGAGCTGCCATTTGTAATTCAGGTTGGCACCAAATCAAATAAAGGATTGAATAAATACATAACTGGGGATGAAGTGACAAATTTTCCTCACAGAATTCTAAATAACATATGTAGATATCTACCCCTATCCCATAAGGTAGAACATAAGTGATTGACCCCTTTCCCTGGCCAATCACCCAAATTAATCTGTATCCTTTGAGTCGTGGTCATTTAAATATTTACTTATTCACTTATTTGCACTCCCGTAAAGACTATAATTCTCAATCTTGTTCATAAGGATAACTTGAAAAACCTAGTCAAATTCCTTTTGAAAAAATGTATTGTTTTTCAAATACATTTGAAACGAGTCAGAACAAAAGAATAACCTAATATGACAGATTTTTAGTGAACCAATGTTGGCTTCTAGGGGTCTCCATTTATTTTTCCAAGTGATTTGAATCTTTATACTAACAATATAAAATATGGCTGAGGATTGATGCCAATCTCTTCAGACTTTCTTGAATTTGGGGTAAAGTGTCATTCCTAGTCTTGAAGCATCTTTCAAAGAAACAGATCTGGGTTTAAGTGATAACTGATGGTTTTGGATGTGGAATGGCAACTAAATTACCTTCTCTGAAATTTGTGTTTTCTCTGTGAATGCAGGAAAATAGTATTTATGCACTTTTCAGGGTTATTGTGAAAATTAGAGTTTATGTAAAATGTTTTGCATATAGTAGGTGCTCAATAATAGCTTGCATCAGCATCGTCACCATCACTTGAGATTTAGTTCTTTCTTATGAATGTTTGTTTAGCCACCTTCACAACACATGAAAAGGTACAATTAAAAATAAGATTGGGGCCGAAACCGGTTTGGCTCAGTGGATAGAGCGTCGGCCTGTGGACTGAAGGGTCCCAGGTTCGATTCCGGTCAAGGGCATGTACCTGGGTTGCGGGCACATCCCTGGTGGGGGATGTGCAGGAGGCGGCTGATCGATGTTTCTCTCTCATCGATGTTTCTGACTCTCTATCTCTCTCCCTTCCTCTCTGTAAAAAAATCAATAAAATATATTAAAAAAATAAGATTGGGACTGTGGGTCAAAATTTCCCCTTTTTAAAAAATTTGTCAGGACAGGCTGGATTCATTCATCATCTTCACATACCTCTGTCACCTCTTTCCTCTCCCTCACTCTCAGGTGAGTCTTCTTTCCAATTTAATTGAGAAAATAGAAGCAATCAGAAATGAATTTCCACCTAGAGCAGTGGTTCTCAACCTTGGCTGCACATTAGAATCACCTGGGAATCTTTTGTGCAGCCAAGGTTGAGAACCACTGACCTAGAGTATACCAGTAACTTTACCCAGATGCCTTTCTGTTCTCTAGGAGAAGTATGTTTCTAGAGATGATTGAACTTTCTACTTGTCCACTAGATCTTATTACCTCTGGCATGTTCAAAGACAAGCTTTCAGCAATTTTCCAAGTTTTTCCCCCATTACTAATTTCTCCTTTCTATACTATCATTTGCTTCAAACTACAGATATTATTTCATCTTGAGGGAAAAACAGAAATTGAAAACCTCTTTTGACACCACATCCGTTAATAACCTTTCAGCTGCCATATTTTCCTTCTTTTGACAAAAACAAACAAAAAAACAAAACACTCTTTAAAACATGTTAGTTACTTGCTGTTTTCAATTCCTCTCACTTCATTCCAGATCCCAATTCAGTGAGACATTTGACCCTATCACTGTACTGATATGTCTCTTATCAAGGTCAACTATGACCACCATTTTATTAAATCCATTTTTGATTCGCAATCCTTATCTGTCCTAACATATCAAAGGTGTGTGACACAACTGATTATTCCTCTCATCTTGAAGCACATTCTTCACTTGGCTTCTGGGGAAACATACTTTTGGTTTTCCTCCCACTTTAGCAATTGCTCCTTTTAATATCCTTTGCGGGTTCCTTCTCAACACTCTGGCCTCTAAACTTTGGACTGGTCCTGAGCTTAGTCCTTGGAACTCTTCACTTTAAAACAATGTATATTGCAATTACAGTTTACATTCAATATTTTGTATTAGTTTCAGGTATACAGTATAGTGGTTGGACAATCATATGCTATACAAAGTATTCCCCTCGATATTTCCAGGATCTGCCTGGCACCATACATAGTTATTACTTTTTAAAAATTTTTATCCTCAGTCTGAGGATATTTTTCATTGATTTCAGAGACAGGAGGGAGGGCGGGGAGGAGGGAGAGAGAGAAAGAGAAAGAGAGAGTGAGAGAGAGAGAGAGAGAGAGAGAGAACAAGAGAGAGATCAGCTGCCTCCTGTACACACCCTGACCTGGGGTCGAACCCACAACCTAGGTGTGTGCCCTTAGCAGGAATTGAACTCACAAACTTTTGGTACACAGGATGATGCTTCACCCACTGAGCAACACTGGTCAGGGCATAGTTATTACTTTTTATTTGTCCTCATTCTTTCAGTGATCTCATCTGACCTTAGATTTACATGTTATCTATACCAGTATTTCTGCCCCACACCTTGACCTCTCAAATCATATACACAGCTGCTTAGCTGACTTCTTCAATTTGATATTTGTTTGGCATTGTACATGAAATATATTTAAAATCCAACTCTATATATTCCCTATCTCCAAACCTGCTGCTTCTCAGTATATGATATCTTCACTTCTATAATTGCTTAAATAAAAAAAAACTTAGTCATCTTTGACTCTCTCTTTTTCATCCCATGTCCTACAAATATTTGCATATCTTATTGGTTTTGCTTTCCAAATATATCATAATTGAACATCTCACTCTATTGTCTCCACTGTGATCCAAATCATCATTATTTCTCATTTTTGATATTGAAATAGTATCGTAGTCTTGCTACTTCCTTTCCCACCCATACTCTAGTCCAGTGATGGCGAACCTTTTGAGCTCGGCGTGTCAGCATTTTGAAAAACCCTAACTTGCCGAAACCGGTTTGGCTCAGTGGATAGAGCGTCGGCCTGCGGACTGAAAGGTCCCAGGTTCGATTCCGGTCAAGGGCATGTACCTGGGTTGCGGGCACATCCCCAGTAGGAGATGTGCAGGAGGCAGCTGATCGATGTTTCTCTCTCATCGATGTTTCTAACTATCTCTCTCCCTTCCTCTCTGTAAAAAATCAATAAAATATATATATATAAAAAAAAGAAAAACCCTAACTTAACTCTGGTGCCGTGTCACATATAGAAAATTTTTGATATTTGCAACCATAGTAAAACAAAGACTTATATTTTTGATATTTATTTTATATACTTAAATGCCATTTAACAAAGAAAAATCAACCAAAAAAATGAGTTCGCGTGTCACCTCTGACACGCATGTCATAGGTTCACCATCACTGCTCTAGTCTTTTTATAATAGCCAGATCATGTCATTTCTGTCCTGAATATACTTTAATGATTTTTTCCAAAGCAATGAAAACAAGGCCATGACCAATCTGGCTCCTCTTAACTTCCTGACATCTCCTATTCTTCCTCTCAATGTATTGTTCCTTGAACATGCCTGCTACACTCCTGTCATAAGGCCTTTGCCCTTGACTTTCCTCTTCCTGCAATACAGAAAAATGCATATCTAGCTACCTCATCTTCAAATGCCCCTTCTCAGTAAAGTTTTCCTTATATATGTTATTTTACATTTCAGTCCTCCACTTTTGACACCATCAACTCCTTGCTTTATCATTTTCTATAGCACTCATCAGCATCTGACTTCCTATGTATTTTACATATATTTGTGGTCATTGTCTGTCTCCCCATTCATATTATAGAATATAGGTTCCATAAATCTGGGGATTTTTGTTTTATTTCCAACTGCATACATTCTTATTGTTTAGAGTATCTGACTTATAGTTGGGGTTCCATTAATATTTGTTGAATAAATTTTATCCTAATGTTGACAGATTTTCCACTTTTTGTCCCAGGCAAAAATAATAATTACATGCTAGATTTCTGAATTATTGAACCATTATATTCCCCGTGTGTTCTTAAGAGTATAATTTACATACAGTAAAATTTGCCCTTTTAATTGTAAAGTTCTGAGAATGCACAAAAGTGTATAGGTATGTAACCACCACCACAGCCAAGATAGAGATTCCCATGTCCTTTTGTTGTCTACCACATCCCAGCAACCAGTAGTTTTGTTTTGTTTTTTGTTTTTGTATCTGTAGTTTTGTCTTACCCACAATGTCATATAGAATCATATAGTATGTATAGTAGGTAACTTTTTGACTGGCTTCTTTCACTTAGAATAATGCACTTGAGATTCATCCAGGTTATTGCATTTATCAGTAACTTGTTTCTTTTTATTAGGAGGATTATTCCATTCCATTGTATAGTTATCCACTTCCTAGTTTAACAGTATTTGCACTGGTTGCATATTTTGTTGATTACTAATAAATATTCATGTGCAGATTTTTGTGTAAATGTAAGTTTTCATTACATTTGAGTGAACACTTATTGGTTGTGTGATAAGTTTATGTTTAACTATATATGAAATTTCCACTTGGAAAAATATTTTGAGATCCATCCAATGAATGCAAATTCTAGCTGCTTCCACATCTTGCACTTAGTTTGCCATTTTTAAAAAGCCATTATGATATGCTTGTAGTAAAATCTCATTGTGGCTTTAATTTATATGTTCTTAATGGTTAATGATATTGAATATAATTTTATGTGCTTATTTTCCATTTGTATATCTTCTTTGGTAAAGTGTTTTGTTTAAATCCTTTGCCTATTTTTTTAATTGGGTTGTTGATTTTTCTACTTGTTGAATTGTGACAGCGCTTTATAAATCCTGGATACAAGTCCTTTATGAAATTTATGATTTGGAAAGTATTTTCTCTTAGTCTGTTTGTTGCCTGTCTTTTCATTCTCCCAACAGTGTCTTTCAAAGAACACATGTTCCTAATTTTGGTGAAGTCCGATTTATCCTTTCTTTCTTTTAAGGATGGAGCTTTTGTGTTATTTCTAAAAACTATTTGCCTATGCCAAGGCCACAAAGAGTTTTCTCTTAGAATTCAATTTTAAATTAATTAAGCTTTTATAAAAACATATAAACATATATCTATGAGCTGAATATTACCTGTGGGTGGCATTCTGACATCTACTCTATAAGTCTAATCTGGAAACCATCAATAGGAAAAAATTCTCTATTCTATGGCATTCAAATGATGACATGAAAGGCAAATTCCTTTACCATATTTTTTTACTTATAAATATACATAAAATTATTTTATGATTAAAGTGATATAATATGTACTTCTGTACCACTGAAATATTCAAAGTCAGTAAATATAAACTTAGCTAAGTAATGATCAGAAAGAAAACTTTATTTCAAATACAGGTTTCTACTTTAGTTGTGTTTCAGTACTGTTTAAGTTTTGATTTTCATTTTTATGTGGATTATTTCATTGGTAACTTTTGTTTGTTCTCCAAAAAAAAAAACACTGAAAAATATAATTATGTATACCCAATTTATATCTGTAAAAATTTTCTCCAATAAAACATGTAGATTTGAAAATCATTCAGTGAAGGCATCAGTCACTGCAGAAGTAGTCGAAATAATAGTTTCTGATATGTTACACAGGGACATGTTAAACAGGGGAGAAAATATTGTAACTGCAATTAGGCAGTAATTCCATTGTTCACATTCTTTCCTATGGAGTTAATGACTAGCTCGAGGGACCATGAAAAGCAGGGAGTGAATGATGTTTAATGATCCAACAAGTCATTAAGTGTCTAAAAAGGAACCACAATGTCAGGTATCATTGCCCTTATGAATGTCCACTGCTGCAAGAATAACATTTGAAATTTTTCTCATACAGTTTCAAGTTAATATAACTCATTCTTTTGGAAAAAAATAAAAAAGTATATTTCTGGAGCTCTGATCTATCTGTTGGCATTTTTGTTCCTCACTTACAATAAACCAACCAGTTTCACTAGGATTAAAGTGTCATCTTTGTAATTAAATTTTAGGCGACACAGCACAATCAGTACTGAATCTGAGGTAGTAGAAACTCTACTTTCAAATATTAAAGGACTAAAATTTAATTTTAAATGTGTTCCAGAGATTTGAAAGATATATTTTGTTTGAGGGGACAAATACTGATTAGTTTAAAATGGAGATATCTCAAAATAAAAAGTAATTAATCAGACAGAGATAGACATCCAGTCATAATATATCAGTTCTCTCCCTTGCTCACCCCTAAATTCTCAGATATTTTTAGGAGAATTAAAGTGACATTTCTGCCTCAGTTAGACTAGATTTGGAAGTGGATCAAAAAAGATATTCCAATTTGTCTCAAATGTGACATAATCATAAATATTACATTGTTCTAAGAATGGGAAGTTGTGATCTAAATGAGAATTTATAACCTTTTATTTACATTAAATATCACCATTTGTGCATAAATGTTGAAAAATGGCTAGACAAGCAATAGACAAAGCACACTATATAAATGTATGCTTACTGGTCTCCTAAAAATTAGATAAAACATTGATATCATAGTAATTGGCATGGGTTCTCCTTTAACCTTATGTCCTTTTTTTTAGTAAGATTCAGTCTGTTTAACAAAAACATATATAATTTATTAATATTTATTTGGAAAATGCAAGATGGAGTTGGAGACAGATAGAGACAGAACTGTTCTAAGAAAATCATCAGCAGAATACATAGTGGATGAGTATTAGCCTACAAGCCAGGATCATTCAAATTATTCAAATCAAGGCAGGGAACAAAAGGGATGAAAGTTTTAATTCTTCTTTTACCAAAACTACCTGTAAATAATTTAGACATATTGGAATAAAATTTTAATATTCAATGTTATTTAAAAATGGAGATAAAAATTAAAGCATAGTGAAATAGTTCATTTTATGAAGATATTATCAAGCCAGTAAAACATTTATAAAATGTTATAAACCAAAATAGAGTTATCTCAGAGAGTAAAATAGAAAGCTGTGAAAAGTTAAAACATTTGGATGGAAATATAAAGACAGTTGTGGGTAGACAAAATATGGTAAGTTTAACAATTATTGTATATTGAACCCTACTGTATATTGGCACTCTGGTTATGTACATAGACAATTTCTAATCCAATAGCTCTTACTATTCTAGGACTGTTTTTTTCTCATGTGAAAAAAATGAGGTTCAGATTTGCTAAACAAATTGCTCAAGTTCACATGGGCATATATATTAAAATTTGGTCCCAGATCTGTGTTGTCTTTACTGTTTCCACTATGCTGTATTATCCTTATACAGATGTCATGCTAGTGAGATATACTTTAATTATCCCAGAAGTTTATTATTCAGAAATTTAGAGTATTTTTCCTTGACAATTAGAAAGAACAAAATGCATCTGAGAAATCAATATGTCTATGCAATAACATACATTTTTTTCTTTGAATGAAAGTCCTTATGATTAGGATTTTGTTCATAGCCCCTTTCCTCTTACTTTACACACTATTCTAAGAAATCAAGTCATATATTTTCCAAGTGTATAAACTGTTAAATGTGATGCATTAAAAACTGGAGTGGGAATGCAAATGCCATGACAGTCACATTGGTATTAGCTGATAGTAAGGAAGAAAATAGGAGAAGGGTACATATAAGGATTTTAGAACTTCAGCAGTGTGAGGTCATTTAATATAAGGACAATCATTCTTACATATCTTGGTAGTGTATTACTTTATTAAAGCACAGCATAAAACCAACACATTGCGGCTTTTGAGTCATCAAGAAAATGGTGAAGATAGTAACAACTAGCATTTATTGAACACTTACTATGTGTCAAGTACTTTTCTAAGCCTTTTTTATTTATTGACTAATTTTGACTTCTAAATACCTTGTGTTTATACTCTATTATTGCCATTTAAAAATGAGGGAAATGAAACTTAGAGGGGTTAAGATCATGTGACTAAGAAGTGCAGAATAAGGACTCAATCTCAGTTTGGTTGCTCCCACAACACATGCTCTTTATCCAATATGAACAGTGTGACACACTGTCTCTTGTGTTAAGTATTTTCTTTTTTTTAAAGGGGGAATATAATTTGTTTTAAAAATATTTTTGTTTAAAAAGTAGCTTAAAATAAATGTTTTTTGGAGTTTAAAGGGGTATACATTTATTTATTTGGAGACTCCCATTTATTTTTCAAGTGTTTATTAAATTTCTACAGTGTTTCAGACATGGTATCATGCAATATGGGAAAAATTAGAGAATAAGATATTGTCAAACCCTTTGAGGTACTCATAAATTCAATAGAGAATACAGAAATATAAAGTTCGTGTGTTAATCAGTAAGCTTATCAATAATTATAGCACAATCAAGGGCATGTTTAACTCAGACTAGAAGTGAGGGAAGCCTGAAGAGTTCCCCAAAGCAATGGATTTCAGTAGGGATAGTCAGTCTCTGTGGTGCAAGAGAAATCGAGAGAGAGAGAGAGAGAGAGAGAGAGAGAGAGAGAGAGAGAGACTCTCTTCCTTTCTCTGATCCTGAACTCTCACCACCACCACGACTGCTAAATTGTCATTTTGGATATAAGTCAGGGTACAGGCTGGAGGAAAAATGCAGGCGTGGAGGAGGTACAGAGAAAGGGAGAAGAACACCAGAAGTGAATGCAAAGGAAGGGAAGGGTTGCTGTAGAAGTATATTCTCATATAAGAATTGGAGATTCAGATTAAATTGATTCAAAGAAGAATGAGAATGCCTAATACTTGTTTGATTAATTACTCACTTTGAGATAAAAATGGTTTTGTTTGTTTCTGTTTGTTTTTAGTATTCAGTGGTTTTATTTGTTTCTGTTTGTTTTTAGTATTCAGTGGTTTCTGAGAAAGTTGCTGTCCTTCAACTAAGAAAGAAGTCTTAGTTCAGATAATTTGTTGCAATATTCATTCACTCACTGCTGGCTGCTCTGTGAAATTGCTGACCATTTCAGAAAGCAGTGCGATCACATGAAACATGGGGACTAATATTACCTCAGGGCTAGTGGCATTGAACCAGGCCCTGTGCCTATCATGCTATTAAGGGCTCTTTGGGGCCAAGGAACAACAAACTCAACCTAATGCAAGTGAAGGCTGGGGAGGGATGAGAAGTGGACCTAGGAAGGTCCCAAGGTAATCCAGTAAGAGAGAACTGTCCAAGTGACAGGAAGACTAGAAATCAATTAGCCCCATGGCTGGCGTTCTTCCCATTTCTACCTGTATCTTTGAGGGTGTCTCATCTCTCCAAGTCAGCTTCAGTTGTCTTTGTCTGTGTCTGTGCCTCTCTTTTCTCTCTCTCTGTTTTTGTGTGGCTGTCATTTTCTGTTTATGTGGTCACTCTCTCAGTATATTTTTGTGTGAGAATGTGTTTTCTACTTTCTCTTTCTCTCCAGTTCTCTATTCTTCTGTATTTCACTCTGTGCGCCTCTCCCTTCGTCTCCTTCTGTTGCTCTTCCCTGTGTCTTTCTCCTTTCTCTCTTTGTGTCTCACTCTGTCTCTTTCTCTCTCTCTCACCCTTCTCACACACATACCCTCTGTTTTTCTTTCAGTTTGTGTATCTCTGTCACTATGTATCTATTGTTTCTGAGTATCTCTGTGTGTTTCTGTTTCTTTGTATTTAAATCTCTCTGAGTCTGTTTTTCTCCAAATGTCTCTCTGGCTGTTTCTTTGAGTATTTCTCTGAATCTCCCTCTGTATTTATTTGTGTGGTTATGTCTCCCTCTGTCTTTGTCTGTCTCTCTCTATGTATATGTTGATATATATGCATAGATATATACATGTATGTATGTGTGTATACACACACACACATGTCTTTCTGTGTATTTCTGTCTCTGTGTCCCCTTGCTTATTTTTAATATGGCTCCAAAATGACTACTTCTTTTGCTAAGAGAAATACCATAAAGTTCAACTTTCTATAGCTAATTGCTTATTTCTGCTCTTCATTCAACTTTCTCAAAAATATATCCTAATAAACTTATTTTATCTTCTTAAAGCATTACCCATCAGGCACACGATATTAGCCATGTTATGGATAAGCCATGTTCACTCTTGGCAAAAATAAAGGAGTGGTTAATGGGTCATGGCCATATGGCACGCTGACTGCTTAGCAAAAGACTGTGGGAAAGAGTAGATTCCCTGTGATTCGGGAATCACAGGGTAGGTAGGTTCTCCAAAATGCATGTAGTATTCCATCAAGTGGGAATCATCACTTTTATTTTATTGATGAAGAAACTGATTCTAAAAGAGGTTAACAACTTGTCAAGAGTTACAAAAATAACAAATATGGAACAGAAATTGAAATCAAGTTTGTTTGAATCCAATGGCCAAGTTCTTTCCATTAGATTATGCTATAAAAAGTCATAAAACATTCTTAGATTTTAACTCAGAGATTCCACTAATAAGAAGTTATGATTAATAAATAATTCATCTGAACTAAGTTATTCATTGGAACATTATATATGCAATCCAAATGACTCCACATGCTCTGGGCGTCTCTGGTCAACCTTTCCTTTAATCCTATATAATAAAAGCATAATATACAAATCAACTGAACAGTGGAACAACGAGTTGGTGGGGTGGTGGGGCCAGCGAGCAGGTGGCGGCAGGCCAGCCAGAGGAGGTAACAGCGATGGGGGGGGGGCGACCAGTGGTGGAGAGGCAATGGGGGGGCCAGCACCATCCCCTGATCGGCCAGTCCATTTGCCTTCTTCAGAGGGAGACCAGGTGGTGGCAGGGTGGGGTGATAGGGGTGGTGCCGTCCCCTGATCGGCCTGCCCAGTTGCCGCCAGCAGAGTGAGGCCAGACTGTGGCTTAGGCTTGCTTCCGTGGGGAGTGGGCCTAAGCCATCAGTAGGACATCCCCTGAGGACTCCCGGACTGTGAGAGGGCATAGGCCGGGCTGAGGGGACCCCCCCGCCCCAGTTCATGAGTTTTTGTGCACCGGGCCTCTAGTATCCAAATAAACATATTTGAATCGTCATCCCACATTCTTTGAGAAATAAAATTCCCTCTCCAATATCACTGAGAATTTTTCTGCATGGTTATCTCCACTCTGTTTTCATATTCTCACTGAATGCTTCATTAGGATTATTAATCTTACAGTTTATAGATTCTCTATCATACATTTTGCATTAATTGTGACTTTTTAAGAAATTACACTAAAACATTATTTCTTTTTGATTACTATTTTGTGTTCCCTTAGATTAACCACCCAGTAGAATGCCTCATTCATCTCACTATAATCCTAGCCTGGATGACCATTTAGTTTTAGCCAGAGAAGCAGCAATAATAGAAGAAGACTGTAATCAATGGACACTTGAGTACAAGAATTGATTACAGACAATACCTGCCTGTTCTTCATCTATCTATCATCTATCTATCTATCTATCTATCTATCTATCTATCTATCTATCTATCATCTATCTATCTATAATGATCTATCATCTTCCTAACTTTCAACACATGTGAAGTACCAGAGCCCAGGGGAGAACAAGGGAGTAGGTCTTTTAGAGGTTGACCACTTCGAGGTGAAGAAGAGATATAGGAGAAAAATGTAAGACACACTTCTCCCCATTTTAGGTTCTTGTGTGTCCACAATCCTGGTTAACAATGAGAGAGAGGCAGATCTGAGTCATTTATAGACCTGTCTAAACTGAGCTTTAATGACCACACATGACTGAGAATTGTGTAATTTACTCAAGGTGACACTAAAGGACAGGAAATTGAGATGCAACATAGCTCAGGTGCAGGCAGAGATTGGAGAAAAATATACAAAACCATTTCACATTTATACTACACCAAATTGAAACTACTGAATCAACTGGTTACATTGGCCCATAAACAAGATGCCATTTTATCTTCTTTCAATAACATAGCATAGTTCTAATCATATAACAAGAATCACAAAGACCTGCTACTTTTACATAATCTAGTTTAGAAAGAAGAAATAAACATGTATAGTTATCTGAAAGATTTTTCTTTTGAATTAAAAAATGACAAGGTAGATGAAGGGGGTGCATTAAATATTCCAGGCATGTTACTCAGGGCACAGGACAGAGTGTTGTGAGAGGAGAGCAACAACAAAGAGCAGGTGAATTTACTCTTGACTTTTCTGATCTAACATTAAAATCAACATGAGATTAGTAAATAGGATCACACCTAGACAAAAAAAATCTCAAGAGATCATCATATCCAGTCCCTGGCCTTCAGGCAGGTGAGGATCTTCAACACCCAGGACAATATATTGTAGATTTTTAAAAAAAGATATGCTTGATGATTTCCTACTGCTTAGAACATCTACTTGGTAAACATTTTCTCAACATTTTTGGACAATTTTTTTCTTATACCTATAATGCCACTGATATTCTGCTTTCCCTATAATTCAATTAATGTTACTAAGATAATTTTTTCTTAAATTTTATGAAATGATATTGGTTTATTAAAATACAAGGACTTTGCCCTAACCGGTTTGGCTCAGTTGATAGAACAGCAGCCTGTGGACTGAAGGGGTCCCAGGTTTCGATTCCAGTCAAGGGCATGTACCTTGGTTGTGGGCACATCCCCAGTGGGAGTTGTGCAGGAGGTAGCTGATCGATGTTTCTCTCTCATCGATGTTTCTAACTCTCTATCCCTCTCCCTTCCTCTGTGTAAAAAATCAGTAAAATATATATTTTTTTAAAAAGGACTTTGATTAGTAGATCAAAAGGCACAAATGGAAAAATTTTTATTAGGTACAACTAATACCCTGTACTAGTTCTGTGGCTCTGTCCTTTTTTCAAAGGATGGGCTAATTGAATCACATCTCACAAATGGCTTATTTTAATGACAAAGCTACATTACAGAAAAATAACTATTCAGATATATTGTACTTTCAAAGGACATTTTCTATACTGAATGTTTGAGTATGGTAGTCAAGAAAATTCATGTGCCTTAAGTGGAAACCTAACATGAATTTAAAAATGAAAAAATACATTAAGCAATATAAGATCTATTTGTATTCCTTGTTTTCCCCAAAATCACTACAAGAGAGGAATTAATTTTTAAATCTTAGTAAAGATGTAGTCATCATTTGGATCTATTTGATATATAGGCACTATTTCTTTATATATGTTTTATAGCTTTCTCTGAAAACAGATTTTACATTAAAAATTTCTGAAAACAGATTAAAAAATTTAGTCACATCCATATACCTTGAACTCATTTAAAATACAGTTATTTGGAAATTTGCAACCAAAGTAAAGTGAACCGAAGGTATTTCTTATGTAGAAACTGTCCCTTAAATGCCTCACTCTTATATTCTATGTCCATGAACTTTGGAGGTCTTTAGAGCAAGTTCAGAATACTATGGCAAACTTGTTTTTATTTGGGAGGACTAAAATATTGAAGAATAAATTTGGAAGTATCTAGGTGACTGACAAAGCATGGAGTATAAAATTATCTGATGTAATTAAGAATGATCAATTAGGTGCTACCTTATTCAGATTTTCCTTGAAAAGAGCCTGTTTTTTTTATTGTTTTCTCTGTCTGGTTTTCTTCTGAAGAGGCAGGTTTCTTAACTGCATCATGAATGGTCTATTTGAGCCAATCACACACCTCTGAATTTAAATCCATATGATTGGGGAGGGCTGATCTCATGCCCTGGTCTCAGGGTTGGGCATGACCCTGATCATTGCTCCCTTCTGGTTGGAGTAATTGGATTGAAGAAGGGCCTGTGTCTGTGCTAGGCTAATGAAAGACATGACTAGAAAATAAATTCTCTTTTCTTTGGCATTTTTAAGTGTAAAGATAATGTACTATTCCTAGGGCTTCTGGTAGATATCTTTGCTACTACATTGGCAGAAGCTGGCCTGAGAATAAAGCCAAGAGGGCAAAGCAGAGCCAAGGTATGGAAAGAAAGCCTGAACCCTGCTGACCTCTTTTTATCTGTGTATTTTTCAGTCATGTAAGTCAATAACGTCCTCCGTGATTATTTCCATGTGCAAATTAGCTCAAACTAATTTGAATTGGATGTCATTTGCAACCAAAAGAATCTTGACAAGTACAAATGTTGGAATCTATTATGTTGTAGATATCATGATATATTCTTTTATATACACTCTCTAGTTTTATCTGTCCAGTGTCTTAGAAAGGTGGTTTACAGTAACTTGGATCCTGAACTCAGTCTGTTTGGATTTAAACCTCAACTCTACCTCTTTCTTGGTATATAACTTCAATTTACTCAAACTGGCTGTGCCTCTGTTTTGGAGTGGGGAGTGGGGGAATAATAATAGTACTTTCCTCAAGGTTTTTGTGATTAGTATATTATTTCTCTCTCTCTCTCTCTCTCTCTCTCTCTCTCTCTCTCTCTCTCTCTCTCACACACACACACACACACACACACACTTCTTAGTATAGCCTCTGACTCATACTAAAGATGAGCTGTTATTTCACATTTTACAAATGAGGGAACTTAGGACCAGAGAGGTTAATTTATCCAAGATAATATATTCAGGAAGCATCAGAGCACTGATTTGAACTGAAGTCTGTCTGGTTGTGTCCCAAATTCTGGTTTCAAACTAAGCCAGGCTGTTTCCACTTTAATGTTCTCTCAGCTGCACTGCCTTTACCTGTCACTGTTTTTTTGGTCTTTGAGTCATCTGCATGGCTAAATTTCACCATCTTATAGGCCAATTATTTTTGACCCAATGCATGAAGGCATCTCACATTGATGGGAATAACTTAGAGTTGATACAATGCAAAATGAGATAGTAGGAGCCAGAGTAACTGATGTACCCTAGATTACCCCATACATTTATGACAGCGTTTATGACATATAGTATATACCAGGTTTGAAAGTTAAAACTTATGTTATAAAATGTATAATAGAGTTTATAAGGCAATCGGTATAATTTTCTCTTAAAATTGAGAAGATTATTTAACCTTCCAGCAGTTGTGAAATACTTTAAGTTGCACAATAAATATTATCAAGCAAATAATTTGAGGAACATAATGAAAAAATAGTCACAGCTGATCTGTAAATACAAATTGTCAATGTAAGAAACATTCTAACCTGTGAAGAATTTTTGTGAGTTTATTTGAGCAAAAATGGTTGGCAATTGCTGGGAAGCAAAATCTCAATGGATTGAGAAAATGCTGTGGAGAAGGGCAGTTTTGCATCTTATTTTATACATTACTATAGAAAGAGAAGATGTAAGCAGTTTTATGAAATCCATTGGTGATAAATCAGGAAGGTGGGAGAAAGCAAAGCGGGGAAACCTCTGGGATTGGATAAAAAGTAAAATAGGTGGGCACAGGATAGTTAATAGTCAACAATTAACTCAGTGACAATGATGGGATTTGTGGTCTCTGCAGAGTGGTGCCTGTGCTTTGAGGGGTCTGGAAAAAGGAAAATTACTTTGACATTTCAATGATATGTTATCATAGATGTAAAAAGACAATAGGCTCATTTAAGGTAAAGATTAACCTTTGTCAGGGAAGATACTGGCCTAGGACATGACTACCCACCCTAAACTGCTTTTAGTTAACAAAACCTTAATTTCAGACTATCCTTTGTGGTTACTTGGGTCTCTGAGTTTTTAAGGGACACACATTCCAGAAGACTAGAAGAAAAGTATGTTGCATTATTCATTTTCAGTTTTGTGTCAGTTCTAATGGCACTGCTAGCTTTTTCTAGTTAGCTCTAAGTATTCCCATGTCATTCAATTGTCAATTATAGTACGGAGTTTTTAGCAGACACTTCACCTTCTTCACCAGCCTTCTCCAGGCACCCTATAATTAATCAGTTTTGCTCTTAAAATGTGGCACCTGAAGATAAAAGACATGTCCAGATGGATAAGGTCAAACAGAGGAAAATGATGCTATTAAATTTTGTGATTGAGACAATATACTCCTATTAGCTTATAGCTTAATCTTATATTTGTATTGGCATTTTTTCCAGATCCATGACATAGTTGGTTCTATGGGATTTATCGTCAATCTACAAAGTGGCTTTACCAATTTCTACTCCTACCAGCAGTGTACAAGAATTTTCCTACATCCCAGAATTTATAATGTTTGTCAATCTGAGGGTGGAAATAGTATCTAATTTTAATATTATTTTTCTAATTCCTAATGATAATTCAGATTTTTCAACCTTAAGTTTCCAGTTCCCATTTTCCTATTGGTTTTTTTTTCTTATTGGTTTCTAGGAATAATTTATATATTCTGGATATTAAAACGTTGCCTTGCAAATATTTTCTCCCAGTATCTGACTTGTCTTTTATTTTTATTTTTATACTCTCCTTCCTTTAACTAGCCTTCCTTCAGAGTATCCAATATATAAAGTACGTTTGGGCGGGTCACATTTAGGCAGCAGTCTGTATACAAATAGCCCATGAGCTAATTTTTTTTTTCATTTTTAAGGGTTGAAAATAAAGTGATATAGACTGTGTGGTATGTAAAATCTAAATTATTTATTATCAGGCCCTTTAGAGAAAGTTTGTGGACCCCTACCATTGGTTAAAACAGCATTCTTCTGACATTCATTCTAAGGTTTTAATTATTTTTCATATGTAAATCTTTAAAGCACCTGTAATTTATTTTGAGGTTTGAGAAAGGAACCTTTTTTTTTTAATTGGGAACTGATTTTCATAATACAATTTGCTGAATGATTTATGCTTCCCTTTCATTTGTAATACTACTTTTCATATGTTCATATACTTTCTCTCATATATTCATAAGTTTGAATTCATTTCCAGTTCTACATCCTGTTTTATTGGTTCATTTGCCCATCCCTGTACCAAATATTTTATTATTATAATGGCACTGCCATTTGTAATTATTTGTAATTAGTCTTTATTTGTGATAGAACCAGTTTTCCATCTATCTTTTCCTTTTCAGAATTGTTATAGATATTTGGACCTTTGCTCTTCCATATGATATAGTTTAGAATTAGTAAATTTAGTTCCATGAAAAGCCCTGTTAGGATATTAAGTGTTAATTGCATTAAGTTTACAGACAATTTGGGAAAAATTAACATCTTTATACTATAGAATCTTTTCAAATTCATTTGTAAATATGTAATAGTTCTGAAATATTTTTTCCTATTGTAAAATGGTACTTTATTACTATTACATTGTCTTATTGGTCATTGCTGATGTATAGTACTGCTGATTATTGTGTTGATTTTGTATTTAGCAAATTTTATTGTCTTATTTATAAAAATTTGTCTATAAATTCTTATATTTGCAATGTAAAAATGCTTTCAACTACAAATAACAATTTAGTTTTTCTAATTCTTATAAATAATATTTCTTCTTTTCCTGTGTATTAGCTAGTGTGCCCACTACAACATCGTTTAATAATGATGTTAGCAGGAATCCTTCTTATATTCTGATTTCCCTGAGCATGCTCTTTAAGTTTCAGCATTAGTTATGATGTTGGGTGTAGAATTTTGGTATATATGCTTTATCATTTCTTTTAAAATATATTCATTTGAATATTCTTTATGAGAAATTGTTAGCTATTTTGCATGACACTGCTTTCCTCCCTGGAGAGAGAGAGAGAGAGAGAGAGAGAGAGAGAGAGAGAGAGAGAGAGAGAGAGAAATTAATTCATGTGAGAAAGAAACATCAATTGGTTGTCCTGGAATCAACCCGCCACTTTTGGTGTATGGGACTACACTTAAACCAACTGAGTCACACCAGCCAGAGTAATCTGATCTTTTCATGTCTAGGGATTTTATGTTTTCTTCCACCAAGTGCACTAGACTTCGCAGATCAAAAACAGGTCTCAATTTATTGGTTGGAGATCTCTCATCTTGGATGAAAATTATAGATTTAATTCTAGAGCAGAAGGTGACTTGCTCCATTCTGCCTCTTCTGGCAACAGATTGACACTGGTGACAGCCACTAGCAGTGACCTCAGAATTTTGTAGCCACATTATGAGGAGGTAGTGGAGGCTGTGCTTCAGATATCCAGCTTTAGTCAGTGTGGAGAGGGTTCAATTTCTGTTCATCCAAAGGAATGGAGCTCTGTGCCATTCCTTCCTGCTTATACTTTCAGAGACCAAAGGGTCCAAATATTGAGTTTAGAGATTCAACCCCTCCTTACTAATGTATAAAATCTATTTTCTACCCAGTAGCCAGTGTTCCTATGAAAATGTAATTCAGATAATCTCACATTGGCCTACATGGTTCTACATGATCTTGCCCCCAAGGTATCTCTCTGATCTCATCTCCTACACCACTCTTCCTTTTGTTCTTTGACCTCACACCAAGTAGACCTTGATATATTTTAGATACACCAAGCAGGAACCTGTCTTAGGGCTTTAAAATAATAGTTCTCTCTGTCTGGTAGTCTCTTCCTCAGGTATTTGCATGGCTCAAGGTTTCTTTGCATTCAGAACTCTGCTTAAGAGGTCTGTCAACTTCTTAGAGAAATTTTCCTTGATCCCTCTCTATTCTCTTACCTTCCTTTATTCTTATTCATGTCTCACATTATCATAAGCCTTTATTTGTATTTTATATCTCATTCATTTGAATGTAAGCTCCATGAAGGCCAAGACTTAATTATAATCACTGCTATATCCTCTACATGGAATACTACTTGGCACATAGTAAGTAGTACTCAATAAATATTTGTTGAATGAATAAATAAAGTATAAAATTTAAACATCAATTACTGTGTGAGGTCAGTGTGATTATTCCCAGAGCTTCAAAATCAGTGAAGACACTAATATTCACAGATGTTAAGTAACTTGCTTAAGGCTACACTGCTAGTAACTGACAAAGTTAACTAACTCTTATGTTACACATCTTTCCAGAAAAAGAAGGCCACCAAAATTTGATTACAAGTAATGGGTTATGCAAGGTACCCATAATCACCCTGTTAATGTTTTTCTCAAAATATAAATTAGTTCTGGTCAGCATTTTGCTTAAAATCTCTTCATTGGTTTTCTATTGCACTTAGAATAAAATCCAAACTTTCAGCATAGCCTTCAAGGCCTTGCATCATCTCCAACTTCAATTGGTACCTCTTTTCCTTTCACTGGTAACATTTTAGCCATACAGACCTTCTTTCTATTTATCTCAAACATGAATTACTTACTTCCTCCAACTCCATATTAGAGTTTTGTATTTGCTATTTCTCCTCTTGAAAACTTCCCCAAGTTTTTTCATAACTGGTCTATATTCAGAACTTAGCTCAGAGAGGACTTCCCTGATCATCCTATCCAACTATTCTACCCCCAGCATCATCATTTTGTTTTCCAGTATCCTTTATTTAACTCATGGCATTTAATGCTATTTAGAAATACCTATTATTTTTATTTGTTTTTGCTTTCTCCTCCTATCTCCACTACAGTCTAAGCTTCTGAAAGATAGGAACCTTGTCTGTATTTTAATTGTATGTCCGTAGAACCCAGAATAGTCATTGGCACAAAGGGAGCACATAGAAATTATAATTGGATGGTGATGATGATAATAATCATTTGTTGTGTTCTTACTGCATAATATGTATTGTGTTGAGCCATTTTTCCATATTACTCCTCTTAAAAATGAGATTAATACAATTTGTTGATCTATTTTACAGGCAGTGAAACTAAGAAAAAGAGAGTCAATGATTTACCTAAGATCACAAAGCTAAGGAGTGGATATAAACAAGAATCCTGGCAATTTAGTTTGAGTGATAGTGCTCTTGAAAGGGCGAGGGCTAGGCCCTCCATCTTGCCCCAGGGTAAGGGCTACGCCCTCCATCTTGCCCCAGGGTAAGGGCTAGGCCCTCCATCTTGCCCCAGGGTAAGGGCTACACCCTCCATCTTGCCCCAGGGTAAGTGCTCCATCTTACCTTGGCCACGTGCTTGGCAAGGAGCTTCTTCCCGGAAGTCTAAGCCTCTGCTAGCCACACCCAGGAACAAGACACCGACTTGTGCCTGGCCAATCGGCAGGCCACAGCCCTTCCTCCTCCCCTTACTCCAACCCCCTATATAACCCCTCTCCACACAGAGTTCTCTCTCTCTCTGCTTCCTGTCACTGCGTCGGCAAGGTGGGGGAGCCGAGCTAGCTCGAATAAAGACTCTTATGCTTTTGCATTGGACTGGCTGGCTCCCTGATGTGGTTTCTTGGGGATCCTGAAATCTGGGCATAATACTCTTAACCTCAATCTAAAGTGAAAATGAATGTATAATTTAGTTACAGGTTTTTCTACTCTAAATTTTCTCAGAATATGATCATGCCTCAATGTCGTATTCCAACTTAAGTGGTAAAACATACTTAACATTGGGTGGAATAAATAAATTCTAAGGAGCATAGAGAAAAGTCCAATGGAGGGATCTGTTGGAATTGAGATTTCTACAATCTCAGATTCCTCTTAGATTTGCCCATTGAAATTGCCAAGATTCCACAATTTCCTGGTTGATACATCAATCTTATTCCTAGAAAAAAGAAAAACCAGAAGTTTGGCTCTTTTAGTATAGTAATCTACATGTGAAATATTTTCTTCATTAATTTTGACTTCAGCGACATCAGTTAGATAATCTCACTTTTATCCATCTGTTTCTAGTTTGACACCCTTAGATTTGACCCTTCCACTTTCTTGTTGCAATTTATTAAACACTGCATAGAACAGCCAAGGTATTTCCTTATCCTGAAATTTGTAACCGTTTTCCATTGAATATCACTCGTGAGTTATAATTGGTCTTATGCCAAGAGAGAGAAGACAGTAGTCTAAAAATCTGCTTTTCCAGCTCTTTACATGGATAGCCAGCTTCCAGTCTAGAGAAGCATGAATCCTTACTAGGTTCTACCTTATCTCGACCCAACTTGAGGCAACCAATCAATGTGTTTCTTTCATGTCGATGTTTCTCTCTTTCTCTCCCCCTCTCTTCCCTCCCTTCTACTCTCTCTGGAAATCAATGGAGAAAATATCCTCGGTGAGGATTAAAAACAATGGCTGTCCTTCAGCTCCAGAAGTACATGTTACATTTCCAGCTAGAAACTGACAAATGTTAAGTCCTAATTCCAAATTCCATGGGGAAAGATTCTTATTTGAATAGCTATGATCAGGCTTCTGCACCTAGTTCAATTAGATGTGATTAGGAGTGTGCAGTCACTAAGTAAAATTAATGGCTTCTGGGAGCCCACCCCTGTGTTTTAGTGGTGGGAGTAGAAACCAGCTTTTCCCAGAGAAAGTTAAATGGGCTGAGCAGACATATATTATAGCCTTTAATGATCTTTGTTTTAGACTATATGCCTTGTTTTTAAAAAATAAAATAGATTTCCAAATTAAGTACACAGATAAATTAGGTTATGATCAATCACATAAAAATGTCCTTATAAATTACTATCCCAATACATTTACAATATAATGTATTTGCTTGCAACTTTTCAGGAATTCACTTGTATTTCACAAAACAAAGTGCATCTTTAGAGAGTTATAAAGGGTGGTATTAATGATCATTTTTCTAAGGAATGAGAAAATACTATTTTATAGTATATTGCAACTCCAACTTTTCAAATGTAGTTTTACTTTAGTTGAATGACACAGTATTTCAAAATGAGTACTTTATTATTGTTTACTTTTTTCAAGTAGAGGCAATATCTACATTGGAGTATAATTTGGGAAATTGTTACAGGGATCAGAATATGCTACCAAGCAACTTGTTCTTGTTGATTTTATTATGCCTATGTTATGCATCTCATTTTCTCCTCAGTTGTTTGAATAATTTTATGTAAATCAGCATTCTTTATTCATTCTCAAATACTCATTTTCATGTCCAAGTCTATATTTTGGAACAAGTACAGCTTTCGGAAGCTTTTAGAAGGAAGCTGAGATACATGCATGATTTTAGGAACTACCTAAATATAGATCATTCTTAGACATATATCTCCAATGCTAATCTCTCTTCCTGTTTTGTCCCACATTATCTGCCATCCACATGACATTCCTCTTTGGAATCTAAATGATACCTCAAATTTAATATACTCCCCACCATCCTGCCAACAGTCAGCCCCATACCAATTTTCCCATTACAACATTGGCTTCACCAATCTCCCAGCTTCCCAAAGTCTACCATCCTTCATCTTTCACACTATCAAGATTGGTTTATTTCTGCCCCCAAATACATTTTGGCTTCTTTTCTTCCATTCAACATTTGAGCCACCATTCCAGGCCTTATCATCCAATTTTTAGATTACAGCAATAAGGTCAAATTTAGCATCTCTTCACTCCAATATATGCTATGTAATTGTGAAAAGTATCCTTGACAAATGAAATTTTTATCACATTATTCCCTGTTTCCATTATTTTGAACATAAAATTTAACAACAACAACTGATACTTGCATAATACTTAACAATGTTGTAAGGCCTTTTTTAAAGTGCTCTACATGTACTGATTCCTTTAATTTTGAATATCCACAACATAGATTACTATTATTCTGGATTTATAGAAACTGGAAGAACAGAGAGGTTAAGTAACTTACTGAAATTTCACAGCTAATTAGTAACTTTTCCTGAATTGATCTATCAAACTCTTCTGCTTCTTACTTTTTAATAAATATTAACCTGAGGACATGTTCATTGATTTTTTTTTTTTAGAGAGAGGGAAAGGGGAGGAGGGAGGGAGAGAGAGAGAGAGAGAGAGAGAGAGAGAGAGATCAGTTGCCTGCTGCTCCTGCATTTGCCCCACCAGGACTAGAGATCAAACCTGCAACCTAGGTATGTGCCCTTTCCAGGAATCGAACCCGCCACCCTTTGGTTTGCAGGACGAGGCTCCAACCAACTGAGGAGCCACACCGGCCAGAGCTTCTGCTTATTACTTTTAAACCGTGTACTACATTTGTTCCCAATATACTTCTCTGATCTTATTTTTTCAGGAGTGAACACAGGTCCCACTGAAAGCCTATTTAAATAGAAGGGTGCATCAGTAAAGTTAGGGCCAATAAATGGAAAATATGAGCCACACAAATTATTTAATATACATGCACACCTGCACTTACTCTAAGGGCAGTGGCATTTTTGCCAGTTTTCTAAACCAGTTAGATATGCCAATATATTTTCAATTTTGGCCATGGCAAATCTATTCCTCATTTAAAGGGAAGGGAAAAGACTAGGTTGTCACACAGATTTAGTAACAGGAAACTTTACTTGGCGGTTGTTGACGTGGCCTTAATCTCTCCAGGTTTAGCAGCTGGACTCAGACCTTGTAATGATTGCTGTGTCACTCTCCAATCTGTGACTAATCCAAACTGCCTCCTGTTCTTAGGGGCGGGGGGGGGGGACCAGTCATTTGTGAAGTATTGGTCATATCAATTTTATGTTGCAAAGTTTTCATTTGCAAAGACCTATTCCTGCTAGCTCACCTAGAGAAAGCTGTCAAAAGTCCAACTTCTACTCTAAACCCCCCAGAGTAAGCCCTGCCAACACAGATGAGTCCTTAGCCCTTTGCATTCCCCTCTGCCTCCTGTCAAAAATGTTAGATTTCTTACCAAGTAGCAATAGAGGAGACTGGATATTAAATTCTCTGACCTCCTAAAGAGAAGCAATATAATGTAATAAGGAGGATAAATAAAAGGCAGACATGAACTAAGCAGAAGTAGGTTTGCTATTAGGCTATTCTCTTTACTACCTCTACCAGCAAGAACAAGCTATATAATTTTTCTCACCTTAATAAAATAATCTGTAAAATGGGGATAGGGCCTAACTTATGGAATGCTATGAAGATTAAGTGATAATATGTTTAAAGTGCCTTGAACAGTACCTGGTATTCAATAAATAAAGGACAGTACATACAAAAAGTACATTTAAATCTAAGTGGAATTTCTGGTCTTCTTTGGGGATGTGAAAACCTAGGAAGGGTATCACTTACATAGTTACAACACCAACAAAAATACAGGGACAAATTGGAAATTCAAAAATTATCTTGATCCCATCAGGAAGCCGAGGTTACCAGGCAAGCAATGAACCTAAAATCTCAGATGTTTTCAAGAGTGGACAGGACACAAGTACTTTCTTACCTGATGTAGACATAGTCAGACATCAGTAAGGAGATTTTAGCTAAATTTTCTAACAAATTGGTAAAAGCCAAGTCTAGGTTAGCCAAGAATATAGAACCCGTTAAGGCCACACAAGTGAGGTAATGCACATTCATCTGAAAGATATTCTCCATAAACCTACTGGATTAGAATAGCAAGACTCCTGAAAAAGCAGTTCTCATTGCAAAGGACTTCAGGAGGAAGGAGAACAGTCACTGTAGGAGAGTAAGGAAAAACCACCAAGATCCTTCTTTAGCACCAAAGACTCAAATGGTTGAAAAATGGCAGCAAAAACTACCAACCATAGGACACTTTCTCTTTGGACAGTAGGGGAAGTTAATGAGAATTTAAGAATTTTCAAAGGAATAAAAGTTTCTGTGCATGTCTGTAATTGGGCTGTTTCTTTCCTTATTGTTGAGTTTTGAGAGTTCAATAAATATTTTTGATAAAAGTCACTTATCAGATATGTGACTTACAAATATTTTGTCGCAGCCTTGACTTGTCTTCTCATAACAACATTTTTTTTTAAATTTTCACAAATCACAGTTTATCATTTTTTTTCTATAATGGACTATACTTTTGGTCTCATGTTCAAAAAAGTTTACCTAACTTAGGCTCAGAAACCTCTATGATTTCTGTAAGTTTTATAGTTTTACATTTTCTGTTAGGTCTGTGATCCACCTTGAGTTAATGTTTTTGTTTGGTTTAGGTGTGTGTTTCAAGTTCAGCTCAGTCTCTCTCTCTCTCTCTCTCTCTCTCTCTCTCTCTCTCTCTCTCTCTCTGTTTATAAGTATTCAATTGTTTGAACACATTTGTTGAAATGACTGTCAATTGTCTTTGGACTACATTTTTGTGTGTCTACTTTTTTTCAGGATTTTATTTATTTTCTTTTTCTTATTGCTTAAAGTATTCCAAAGAGTATTACATACATCTCCTTTTTGTCCCCCTTGACATTCCCCCAGCCTCCCCTACCCCCCAGTGTCTTCTGTCCATTGGTTATGCTTATATGCATGCATACCAGTCCTTTTGTTGATCTCATACCCACCCCCCAACCCTCCCCGGCCTTCCTGCTGTAGTTTGATAGTCTGTTCAATGCTGCTCTTCCTCTGTATCTATTTTTGTTCATCAGTTTATAATGGTCTTTATCATCCATAAATGAGTGAGATCATGTGGTATTTTTCTTTCATTGACTGGCTTATTTCACTTAGCATAATGTTCTCCAGTTCCATCCATGCTGTTGCAAATGGTAAGAATTCCTTCTTTTTTACAGCAGCATAGTATTCCATCATGTAGATGTACCACAGTTTTCTAATCCATTCATCTACCGATGGGCACTTAGGCTGTTTCCAGATCCTAGCTATCCCCAAAAGAGCTGCTATGAACATAGGGATGCATATATCCTTTCTGATTGGTGTTTCTGTTTTCTTGGGATATATTCCTAAAAGTGGGGTCACGGGGTCAAATGGGAGTTCCATTTTTAGTTTTTTGAGGAAACTCCATACTGTCTTCCATAGTGGCTGCACCAGTCTGCATTCCCACCAGCAGTGCACGAGGGTTCCTTTTTCTCCACATCCTCTCCAGCACTTGTTTGTTGATTTGTTGATGATAGCCATTCTGACAGGTGTGAGATGGTACATCATTGTTCTTTTGATTTGCATCTCTTGGATGATTAGTGACTTTGAGCAAGTTTTCATATGTCTCTTGGCTTTCTAAATGTCCTCTTTTGAAAGGTGTCTATTTAGGTCCTTTGCCCATTTTTTCATAAAAGCCTAAGTGACCAGACGACTGGCTGGTAGCTATGATGCACACTGACCACCAGGGGGAAAATGCTCAACACAGTAGCTGCCCCCAGGTGGTCAGTGCACTCCCACAGCGGGAGCACCATTCAGCTGGGCCCCAGACTCCAGGCTCATGGCTGGCGAGTGCCGCTGAGGTGGCATGAGCCTCCCTCTCACTCTCCTGCAGACACTCCCCCTGTTGCGCCTGAGCGGCAGTGGCAGGCATAGTGGGTCCGGGATGACCGGGAGCAGTGCAGTGCCCAGCCTGAGCTTGGGATCGATACGGACAGTGGGATGGAGCCCAACGAGCTGGCTGGGCTACAGCAGCACAGAGGTCCACTGATCCTCACAGGCCAGGCCAAGGGACCCCATGGGTGCACAGATGCACCAGGGCTCTAATATATATATAATCAATGAGCATTAAGACGGGATGACTGGCTGGTAGCTATGATGTGCACTGACCACCAGGGAACAGATGCTCAATGCAGGAGCTGCCCCTGGCGGTCAGTTTGCTCCCCCAGCCAACCTCCTGTGGCCGGCCAACTTCCTGTGGCCCCTCCCCCTGGCTGGCCAACCTCCCACAGTCCCTCCCCCTGGCCAGCCGGCCCAGATTGACTCAGATCGCCGGCCAGGCTGAGGGACCCCACCTGTGCACGAATTCGTGCACCGGGCCTCTATTGTTGAATAAGAGTTGTAAAAGCAAACAGGCCTCTCTTGTTCCTGTTTTTAGGGGAAATGGTTTTAGTTTTTGCCCATTGATATATGATGTTGGCTGTAAGTTTGTCATATATGATCCTTATAATGTTGAGGTATGATTCTTCTATTCCCATTTTGCTGAGAGATTTTATAAAAATGGGTGTTGAATTTTGTCAAATACTTTTTATGCGTCTATGGTCATGTGATTTTTGTATTTTAATTTATTTATGTGATATATCACATTTACTGATTTGTGAATATTGTTCCAGCCTTGCACCCCTGGAATTAATTACATTTGGTTATGGTGTATAATCTTTTTAATATATTGCTGGATCCGATTTGCTAATACTTTGTTGAGGATTTTAGCATCTATGTTTATCAGGAATATTGACCTGTAATTCTCTTTCTTTGTAGTATCTTTCTCTGGGTTTGGAATTAGGATAATGCTGGCCTCATAAAAAGATGTAGAAAGTGTTCTTTCATCTTGGATTTTTTTTTGGAGTAGTTTGAGGAAGATAGGTGTTAGTTTTTCTTTGAATGTTTGGCAAAACTCCCCTTTGAAGCTTTCCAGAGCAGAGCTTTTTCTTGCTGGAAGTTTGTGTGGTTTTTGTTTATTTGTTTGTTTTGTTTTTGTTTTTTAAATCACTGCTTGTATTTCATCATTTGTTATTGGCCTATTCAGGTTTTCTGATTCTTCCTGATTTAGTTTTGGAAATTGTATTTTTCTAGGAAGCTGTCCATTTCCTCTACAATGCCCAGATTGTTGGCATATAGTTGTTCATAGTATTTTCTTACAATTTTTCTTTTTGTATTTCTGTGGTGTCAGTTGTTACTTTACCACTTTCATTTCTGATTTTATTTACTTGGGTACTCTGTCTTTGTTTCTTGATGAGTCTGGCTAAAGGTTCATCAATCTTGTTTATCTTCTCAAAAAACCAGCTCTTGGTTTCATTGATATTTTACATTATTATTATTATTATTTTAATTTTTATGCATTTATTTCTGTTGTCTTTATTACTTCCTTCCTTCTAAGTACTATGGGGTTTTCTTGTTGTTTTCTTTCTAATATTTTAATTTGTAGGGTTAGATAGTTTATTAAAAATGTTTCTTATTTTTTGAGGTTGGCCTGTAGTGCTATGAACATCCTTCTCAAAACTGCTTTTGCTCTGTCCCAAAGATTTTGGTTATAGTGGGTTCATTTTCATTTGTTTTCAGGAAGTTTTTTTACTTCTTCCTTGATCTCATTGATAACCCATTCATTGTTTAACAGCATGCAATTTAGCCTCCATGTGTTTGAATGTTTTTGAGTATTTTTATTGTAGATTTCTAATTTCATGCCATTGTGATCCATGAAGATGCTTCATATTATTTCAGTCTTCTTGAACTTTTAGAGACTTGTTTTGTGTCCTAACATGTGGTCTATCTTTGAGACTGATCTATGTGTACTCAAGAAGAATGTATATTCTGCCCCGTTGTGGTGAAATGTTCTGTAAATGTCAAATAAATTCATCTGATTCAGTGTGTCCTTTAGAGTCACTGTTTCCTTGTTAGGTTTTTGTTTGGAAGATCTATCCAGTGAAGTCAGTGGTTTGTTAATGTCCCCCAATGAAGTCAGTGGGGTGTTAAAATCCCCTACTATGACTGTATTGCCAATTTCTCCCTTAAAGTCCTCCGTAAGTTTTAATATATTTAGGTGATCCTATATTGGTTGCATGTATGTTTAACAATTTTATATCCTCTTATTGGATTGATCCCTTTAATATTATGTAATGACCTTTATTGTCTCTTGTGATGTTCTTCATTTTGAAGTCTATTTTGTCAGATATGAGTATTGCTACCCCAGCTTCTATTTCTTTTCCATTTGCATGGAAAACATTTTTTCCATCCCTTCACTCTCATTCAATGCGAGTCTTCTTGTTCTGTGGTGGATCTCTTGTGGACAGAATATATTTGGGTCAATTTTTCTTATCTATTCAGCTACCCTATGTTTTTTGTTTGGAGCATTAATCATTTACATTTAAGGTTATTGATAGATACTTATTTACTGTCATTTTAATTCTCTCTCCCTCTCTCTCTCTCTCTCCCTCCCTCCCTCCCTCTCCCTCTCTCTTCTTATTGCAGCAGTTGCAATGCTGGTTTGCTGGTGATGAACTCCTTCAGCCTTTTTTTTTTTTTGGTCTGGGAAGTTCTTTATTTCACCATCTATTTTGAATGATAGCCTTGCTGGATGTATTAGTCTTGGTTTATGATCCTTGCTTTTCATTACCTTGAATACTTCATGACATTCCCTTCTGGCCTGCAGAGTTTCTGATTTAAAAAAAAATCAGCTGACAGCATTATGGCAGCTCCTTTGTAGGTGAACAAATTGCCTTTAAGATTCTCTCTTTGTCTTTAATTTTGGCATTTTAATTATGATGGGGCATGGGCCCTTTTAGGTTCTTCTAACTTGGGACTCTCTCTGCTCCTGAACTTATGTGACTTTTTTCTTCACCAGGTTAGGGAAGTTTTCTGCCATTATTTCTTCAAACCGATTCTCTATCCCTTACTCACTTTATGCACCTTCTGGTACTCTTATAATGTGAATGTTGTTTGTTTCATGTTGTCCCATAGCTCCCTTAAGTTCTCCCCATGGTTTTAATTTTTTTTTCTTTTTGATTCTCTGGAGAATACTCTTGTTCTTTCATTTGGGGCTTTTTTGTCTCCCTATTTTGTCTGCCTGTTTGGGTTTGTTTCTATTTATTAGGTAGATCTGCTTTGACTCCCAGTTTTTTGGAGGATCTCAGGTACAGGACATTGTCAGACACTCTTTGTGACTATAAGCAATCCATAGCATGTGAAACCCTCTCCTGGGGCTGGATGCCTTTGGAAAGGAGCAAGGTCTGCTTTTCTAAGCCAGGTCCAGAAGCAGATGTGTCTACTTCTTGGCTTTCTATTCATTTCTAGTTATCTATGTGTCTTTCCTCTTCCCAGTATCATACTACCCTTCTTACTATATTTTGCCCCCCACTTTATTTATGTACTTTTAAATTAAATATAATTTTTAAAAAATATCTTTATTACAGATGTCCCCCTCCCCCCCATTGATTCCCGCCCCCCACTTCAGCTCCATCCCCAGGTCTTCACCATACTTTCGTCTGTGGCCATGGGTTATACATATATGCACATAAGTTATTTGGATAATCTCTTCCCACCCCCACGTCCTTCCCTCTGAGATTCATCAGTCTGATGCAGACTTCCATGTCTCTAGCTCTATTTTGTTCATCAGTTTATTTTGTTTATTAAATTCCACATATAAGTGAGATCATGTGATACTTGTCTTTCTCTGACGGGCTTATTTCACTTAGCATAATTTCTTCTACGGTAGTGCAAGTCCTCCAACTTTGTTATTCATTTAAAAAACTATTTTGACTATTCTATTTCTTTTCATTTCTATGTAAATTTTAGAGTCATCTTATTAAATTTATCAAAAATCCTTCTGGGAATTGACTTGGATACACTGTATCTGCAGATCAAATTGGTGAGGATTAGTACCTAAAAATATTGAGTCTTAAAACATAGGAACATGGAATATATTCATTCAGTTAGTCTTCCTTTGTTTTTTTTTTCATCATTTATACTTTTAGGCCTATATATTCTCTTTTATTTTGTTAGACATATAGCTAAGGATTTTATTTTTGGTGCTACTATAAGTGGTACTTTAAATAATTTTGAAATCCAAATATTCACCATTAATGTGAAATAATACAATAGATTTCTGTATATTGACCTTGTATCCTGTAACCTTTCAGTTCTACGTTTTGTTTTTTTGTAGATTCTTTGTGATATTTTTCATGCAGGACATCATGCTATTATTATAAAATTACATCTCTTTATAATTTATATGCCATTTATTTATTTAGCCTTATTACATTGGCTACAATGTTGAACAGTAGAAGTGAAGGGAAATCTTTGCCATTTTCTCAATCTTCTTAAGAAAATAGTCTTTCACCATAATAGGATTGCGATTTATAATAAGAATTACTTATTTGATTTTTCCTCCATTCTTGACATGGAGCTCCTAATACCCCTGAAATATCTAAAGTGATAAGTGATATAAAGGTGTCTTTTAATATTCATGCCATAGTTTATGCCAATGAAGTGACTTTTGGAAAGCCTGTGAGGATTGGAGCTATTTGCAAGAAAAACCAATAAGGAGGTTAGAAGGTTGGCACTTATAGCCTCAACTTCTAACCTCCAGGGAGTGGAGAGGAGAGAGAGAGTGGTTGAATTAATCACCATTGCCCAGTGATTTAATCAATCATGCCTAGCCAATTAAGCCTCCATAGAAACCCAAAAGGACAGGGTTTGGAGAGCTTTGAGGTTAGTGAACAAGAACACATCCTTCCTGAAGCAGTCCAAATTCTCTGGAGACAAATCTCTATGCTCTGGATCCTTCCGGACCTCACCCTGTGTGACTCTTCATCAGGCTGTTTATTCCTATCCTTTAATATCCAGTAATTTAGTAAGTGGCCTATTTTTCTGACTTCTGTGAGTTGTTCTAACAAACGAATTAAACCTTAGGAGGGAGTTGTGGTGATCTTTGATTTATAGCCAGTTGGTCAGTAGCACAGGAGATAATTTACACTTGTGATTGACATCTGAAGTGGGAGCAGTCTTGTGAGACTGAATCCTTAACATGTGAGATTTGATGCTATAACCAGGTAAATAGTGTTAAGATTGAGTTAAATTGTAGGGAACATGCTGCGTCTGCTGGAGAGTTGGATAACTGATTTGGAAAAAATCCCACACATTTAGTGATGAGAGGTACCAGAAGTGAATTATTGGGAGGAGTAGAGCATTGAGTAAAACACTTGAGTGTTTTTTCCATATTACCCTTTATCACATTATCAAATTTTAAAGTTTATGTCTATTTCTAGTTGTCTGAGATTTTTAAAATAAAGAATGGCTGCTGTATGTTATTTATAGTAGCCAAGATATGGAAACAACCCAAGTGCCCCGTCAATAGATGAGTGGATAGCCCTAGCTGGCTTGGCTCAGTGGATAGAGCGTCGGCCTGTGGACAGAAGGGTCCCCGGTTCAATTCTGGTCAAGGGCACATACCTCCATTGCAGGCTCCTTCCCAGCCCGGTCCCTGGTCAGGGAGCATGCAGGAGGCGACTAATCGATTTGTTTCTCTCACATCGATATTTCTCTTTGTCTTTCCCTCTCTTTTCCACTCTCTCTAAAAATCAATGGAAAAATATCCTTGGGTGAGGATTTAAAAAAATAGATGAGTGGATAAAAAACTATGGAACATTTATACAATGGAATATTACTCGGCCATAAAAAGAATTAAATCTTACCATTTGCAACAATATGGATGGAGCTAGAGCAGTGGTGCTCAACCTTCCTAATGCCGCAACCCTTTAATACAGTTCCTCATGTTGTGGTGACCCCCAATTTCATTGTCACAAATTGAACATAATTAAAGCATAGTGATTAATCACAAAAACAGTATGTAATTATATATGTGTTTTCCGATGGTCTTAGGCCACCCCTGTGAAAAGGTCGTTCGACCCCCAAAGGGGTCTCGACCCACAGGTTGAGAACCGCTGAGCTAGAGGGTATTATGCTCAGTGAAATAAGTCAGAGAAAGACAAATACTATATGATTTCACTTGTATGTGGTATCTAGAGAATAAAATAAATGAACTACCAAAATTGAAACAGATTCATAGACACAGACAGGGAACTTGTGGTTACCAGAAGGTAAGAGGTTTGGGGACTGAGTGAAAGAAGTGAAGGGACTAAAATGTATAAATTAGTAGTTAAAAATTGTCACAGGGATGTAATTAAAGCATAGGGAATATAGTCAATAATATTGTAATAACTATGTATGATGCCAGTTGGGATAGTGAAAATACTGAGGGGAATACTTTGTAAGTATATGAATCTATAACCACTAAACTGGAAACCTGAGATCAATACAAATAAAAAGCCTGTTTAGAGTCCTTTAAAATCTCTGACTCCCCATCCCTGGATGTTGCAGCCGTTTTGGGGTTCAGCCCATCGGATATCCAGATAACCTAATAAATTTATAATTCCTTAAAAAAAATAGAAAGTAAACTGTATTTGGAAAAAATGGCTGCTGTAGCCTGGCTGGTGTGGTTCAGTAGTTGAGCATCGACCTATAAACCAGGAAGGCAGGGTTCGATTCCTGGTCAGGGCACAGGCCCGGGTTGTGGACCCAATCCCCAGTAGGGGACGTGTAGGAGACAGCTGATCAATGGTCTGGCTAGGGTCCATCAATTGTATTTAATTTCTTTTTTTTCCTCTCAAAAATATTTTTTGTTTTCATTGATCTTTATGTTTTTTTCTTGTTTAATTCATTGACTTCTGCTCTTTATAATTTCCTTCTTGCTTTGAGCTTAATCTTCATTTATTTATGTAATTATTGTGGTGGAAACTTAGAACACTTATTTAAGATCTTTCTTCTTTTGCAGTGTATTTCATGCTATAAATTGTCCTTTACGCACTACTTTAACAGCATCCAAAAATTTTCACATATTGTAAATTTTTTATTTGGTTAAATATTTTAAAAATTTTCTTTGATAATTTACTTTTTGACTTGTAGTTTATTTAGATGTGATATTTGCTGTCTCAATATTTGAGGATTTGCAAGATATATTTGTTATTGGTTTCTAGTTTAATTCTCTTATAGTCTAAGAGCCAAATGTTACATTATTTCTATTGCTTTAAACCTGTTAAAGTTTATTTTCTTGCCCAAAATAATCTTTGTCACAGTGAATTTACCATGTGTTCTGGAAAATTATGTGGATTATGCAGTTGTTGTTGTTGAATTTTATATATATATATATATATATATATATATATATATATATATATATATATATATATCAATTAGGTTAGGTTGGTTAATAGTATTATTTGGTTATATGTCCTTACTGGTTTTCTGCATACTATTTCTGTCAATTATAAAGAAAAGAATGTTGAAGTTTCCAACTATACTTACAGATTTGTCTACTCTTTCTTTCAGTTCTATCAGTTTTTGCTTCATGTATTTTGAAGTTCCATTATTAGACACATACATATTTATGATCATGGTACATTTTTTGAGAATTGGTCCTTTTATCCTTATGTGAGGTTTCTATTTACCTTCCTAATAGTCCTTGTTCTGAAGCCTACTTTGTATAATATAAATATAGCCACTCTGGTTTTGTTTTGGTTAATGCTTTCATGGTATGTTTTTGTGTCTAATTCTTTATATGTAAAGAAGGTTTATGTAGACATTATTTAGTTGATCTTGTTTATTTATTTAATACTAGAGGCCCGGTGCACAAAAATTTGTGCACTCAGGGGTCCCTCAGCCCAGCCTGTGCCCTCTCGCAGTCTGGGACCCCTCAGGGGATGTCCACCTGCTGGCTTAGGCCTGCTCCCCGGGGGATTGTGCCTAAGCTGGCAGTGATACATCCCTTGGGGGATGTCCACTTGCTAGCGGGCCGAAGCTGCAGTTGAACATCCACAGAGCTGCTGAGGAGGCAGGAGAGGCTCCCACCATCGCCAATGTGATGCCTTCAGCCTGGCTTGTGGCTGAGCAGAGCTCCCCCTGTGGGAGTGCACTGACTACCAGGGGGCAGCTCCTGCATTGAGCATCTGCCCCCTGGCGGTCAGTGTGTATCATAGTGACCAGTCATTCCCAGTCGTTCTGCTGTTAGGGTCAATTTGCACATTACCGCCCTAACGGGTTTGGCTCAGTGGATAGAGCATCGGCCTGTGGACTGAAGGGTCCCAGGTTCGATTCTTGTCAAGGGCATGTACTCTGGTTGCGTACACATCCCCAGTAGGGGGTGTGCAGGAGGCAGCTGATCGAAGTTTCGCTCTCATCGATGTTTCTAACTCTCTATCCCTCTCCCTTCCTCTCTGTAAAAAATCAATAAAATATATTTGGGAAAAAAAATTGCATGTGCATATTACCCTTTTATTATATAGGATAGAAGCCTGGTGCACGGGTGGGAGCCAGCAGGTTTGCCCTGAAGGGTGTCCCAGATCAGGGTGGGCAGGGGACCCCCAGCTCCCTACGATCGCCCACACCGCCCATGCAGCCTCAGCCCGCAGCTGCAGCCTCCCCCGATCATGGGCTCCGCCCCTGCCCGGGCCTAAGGCCTCTGGCCGAGGCATTAGGCCCAGGCAGGGGACCCCCCCAGCTGCAGCCACCCCGGATTGTGAGCTCCGCCCCTTCCCGGGCCTAACGCCTTTGCTGAGGCGTAGCAAGGGCAGCAGGGAGCCCAAGCTGCAGCCGCCCCCCCTATCATGGC
>NW_005871050.1:12120402-12156840 GCF_000147115.1 Myotis lucifugus | reverse complement strand
AGCAGGTGTGAGTGGGGCTGGCGCCGTCAGCAGGTGCAAGTAGTGGCTGCTGCCCTGATCGCCCCTCAGGAGCAGGGGGAAGTGGAGAAGCCCTGCCTTACGCCCCTGCCCGGCCTTACACCACTTGCACCAGCTGATGGTGCCAAGTGATCCGGGCTGGCACTGGGCACTGGCAGTGGGTGCGAGTGGTGGCTCTGGTGCCAGCAGCGGATGCGAGAGGGGCCGGCGCCGGTAGCAGATGTAAGCACCGGGCGGGACCGTGGTGCACGGGAGCAAAGAATTTTCAGTAACCACCAGAGGCTTGCCCCGATGACAGCGACCAGCACCCCGCCTTGGTGTGGTGCTCTTACTCATCTGCTCCACCATCCTGCCTGGCCAATGCCCACCATGTTCCACACATGCCCACTGGTGGTCAACGCACATCATAGTGACTGGTTGTTCGGTTGTTCTGATTATTCTGCTGTTTGATCTATTTGCATATTAGCCTTTTATTATATAGGATTTTAAAAATAACAACATGGATGGAACTGGAGAGCATTATGCTAAGTGAAATAAGCCAGTCAATGAAAGAAAAATACCACATGATCTCACTCATTTATGGATAATAAAGACCATTATAAACTGATGAACAAAAATAGATACAGAGGCAGAGCAGCATTGAACAGATTGTCAAACTACAGCAGGAAGGCCTGGGAGGGTTGGGGGGGGGTAGTAAGAGATCAACCGAAGGACTTGTATGCATGCTTATGAGCATAACCAGTGGACACAAGACACTGCGGGGTAGGGGAGGCCGGGGAAGGTCAAGGGGAGAAAAAAAAGGAAGACATATGTAATACTCTTTGTAATACTTTAAGCAATAAAACAAAATTTTAAAAAAATCAAATATAAAAAAATAAGTTAGTGACACTTCAGGTTTTATAGCATACACCTTTAAATAATCTGTGTCTGCCTTTAGGCAACACATTTCCACACATAGTGTAAGAACCTTTCAACATTGTGTTTATGATTCTTGCTCCATTTCTTAGTGTTATTTTTCTGTCATATAATTAATTTTCATTTATGCTATAAATTCAGAATATATTGCTACTACTTTTGCTTTAGATAGTTATGTTTTAGAATAATTAATGCAGGAAATGTTAATTTTATTTCTATCTTCATTTACTCCTTTTCAGTACTCTTCATTTCTTCATGTAGGCCCACCTTTCTACCTAATATCGTATTCCTTCCTTCTGAAAAAAAATTTAATTTTAATTCTTTATTGTTTAAAGTATTACATAAGTCTCCTTTTTCCCCCATTGATCACTCCCAGCCGCCACCACCCCCTAGTACTTGCCCTCATCCCCAACCCTCTGTCTGTGTCCATTGGTTATGCTCATATGCATGCATACAAGTCCTTTGATTGATCTCTTTGAAAAAAATTTTAACTTTCCTTGTAGTTCAGGCCTGCTGGCAATGAATTCTCTCATTCAATTTTTAGAAATTATTTATCTTTTATTTTTAATAACATCTTTATTGAAATATAATTCACATATCATAAAATACACTATTTTTAAAGAGTATAATTCAATGGTTTTTAGTATATTAACAAAATTGTGCAACCATATCCATTACTGAGTTCCAGAACATTTTCATCACTCTGAATGGAAATACTGCACACATTTGCAGTCACTCTCCATTAGCATCACTCCCTATTTCCTCTTCCCTCTATCCCTGGGAAACTACTAACCTACTTTCTGTCTCTATGAATTATCCTATTCTGAATATTTCATATGTCCTTTTTTGTCTGATTTCTTTTATTTAAAATAATGCTTTCAAGGTTCATTCATGTTGTAGTGTTGAAGAATGATGATGATGATGATGATGATGATGATGATGATGATAATAATAGTTAGACTGTTACTGACACTGCTACTTTTAGGCCAATTCTATCTTATGGTCCTAGTAGTGTCCTTAATGGGTTTGCTTCTTGGGAGCTAAGATGCTTAGAGTCCAGTTTTCAGCCCAGTCGACTTTCTTTTCAAACCATTAAAATATGTTACTGAATAGTCAATCTATATAATATGTTGGTCATGGAGTATAGTTAACTCATGGAAAGTAGGAAAAGGAATGAAATGGATAAAAATACTATCATTTATTGATGACATCATTTCTTAGGACTTGAATATACATGATTATATTTAATGCCATAAAAACTCTGTGCGAGAGGTACTAAGTATATCTATTTTCATAAAACCATGCCCAAATTCACATAGTAAGTACATTGAGGTTTTAAACCCAGCTTTTTTGGAATACATGTAATATTCATTATAACATACTCTACTAGAATTTTAAAGAAAGAAGAATGATATTACTAATAAATAACAAAATTAATGCAGGTGCTATACTTTTCAATAGGCTTACAGTACCTAATTATGCATTACAGTTATAAACTAAAATTATTTATGGAATTATTTTAAATAATCATGATAATGTTGAATCTACCTGAGCTCTGTGCTCTGAAAAACTGTGATAGTGAAATAAATCTCACTTTTTGTTTTCCAGGAAAGAATTTACTGCAAAGACCCACATTTTTCAATGTGATATAGGTATTTAGATAAAACTTCTGGATAATCCCCTTGTTTATCTAGGACAAGGCATGACACATATCTTCCAAATTCCCATTTTCTGCCTTATAAATAATTATATGAACTATTGTATTCACTGATCAATGGGAACAGTGAATACAAAATTTAAGCTTTTCTCTTCACAGGACCCTTAACTTTGACCCCCTCTCAGCCTGAGACAGCATTGTACTATGGAATAGCTCCTTGTATTAGGTACATGATACACAGTTTATTCTTGTATTATTATTTATTATTAATAGGGTAAGGCTCACCCACATTATGGAAGACAATCTGCTTTACTTAAAGTCCAATAATTTTAATGTTAATCTCATCTAAAAACACCCTCATAGAACCAGAATAATGTTTGAACACATTTCTGGCACCATGGCCCACCTGAATGGATACAAAATTAACCATCACATGCCTCCTTAAGGACCTTTCCCCAAAATTGACTGACCATAAAAAAAGACAGTACCTGGTCAACTGTGGATCTCAATTCTTTCTACCGTTGTTATTTTTCCTCCCTGTAAAAGAAAAGTCATTTTCTGCCTGACCTTTGAGATGTTTACAGATCTTATGATCACAGCATTTGCCTTAGTGCAATATTCCTTTTGCCCCTATTGTAGCAATGCTTTTGAATAAAATCTTTCCTTACCTAAGTCTACATATGTTTTTATTATTTGCCAATCTCACATAGCACTAAAAAATTGTGAATTCCAAATTAATTGGGTGATTATGATTCTGCTTTATTTTGGTGATCTTTGAATATGCTCCCCAATAGGCAGCTCCTTTATTGACTAAACACAATTGTATAAAAACAGATGACTGAATGAAAGTCAGAAGTTCTGAAGATTTTTGAGCTGGGTTACAAGTGACCTCTTACTAGACTTATGTACACTAAAGTTCTTTTTTAAATTCTGCTGATGGAAAATGAATATAAACTAGAATTAACCCATTTTAAAGCCTCTGCTACGGTTTATTCTCTGACAGTTGACAGAAACACTCAGAAATTAGCATTTTGGTAAAATCATTATTTGTCTAAGATTCCTCTTAGCCAAAGAGACTGTCTGTCCAAAAGGATTAACCTATTGACAATGAATTTCTAAATCCAAACCCATTGAATAACAAGCGCTGAATGTGTTTACTTTCCTAATGCACCACAATTCACTAGGAAGCTGGCTTTCTTGAAAAGGTCAAAATGCATTAAGAACAGAATTTCATTAGGGAGACATACAGGACTTTGAAGCTGAATGGAATTAGGTTTATTGAATATTAATAGAAAGTAAATTATAGGAATGTGAGTTATCTAAGTAGGTAACCCAAAAGAATTATACCACAATTTCTTCAGGCTATTTTGGTGAGGTTTTTTTGTTTTGTTTTGTTTTGTTTTGTTTTGGTACAGCACTAGTCAATTGTCAAGTATATTACTTATTCTTTTAAATAAACCACTCTATTACTCCAAGAACCTCAATAACTGCAGTGCTAGTCTTGCAAGCCAAGTCTCAAAAATTCACTAGTTGAAAAGACCAATAGTCTCTTCATATATTGAGTACTTCCAGATATATTAGGTATATTCTAATAGTTACAACAGAAAAATGCTATTTCTGAACATGCAGCCCAAGAAAAGAAGATATTGATGAATTTGATTTTGGCATTTCCCCAGGAAACTCCTTTCCTGACCTGATTTTGGTGGTTCTACTAAAACTGATTTTCAGTATAGGTAAATACTACCTATATACAACATGACAATTGTAGTGCATTCCAAACAGATGTTTTCCAATATTCGTCACTTAGGCTTACAGTGCCCACTTTAAAATGAAGAAAAGTGGATGATTTTTAATTTTTATAACCACCTTCTGATACAGAAACACTAATACTTCTTAGAAAAAAAAGTCATTTCAAGAACTATAAACATGTCTTCTGCCTGTTCAGTAAAATGCATCATAGTGCTTTTCAAACTTAGTGGTAACCAATTTAGTGCTTATGTGATAAGATCCAGAGTGCTGTCTTTGAATAATAATTCCTCAAGAGTTTTACAGAAAATAAATCAGACTCATTCCCACTCTTGGTAGACTCAATTGTGAGAATATATTGTAGGCTGAATTATATATTCCTAGTTAATGCAGTTATTTTTCTTCTTTAAGCTGTCGGATGGCTCAGCATGGATAGCACAGAGCTGATGTTCTACTATAAAAAAGACAACAATAAAAGTAAAGAAAGTGAAAGTTCCATGTTACATTTACTAATAAGTTGTATCTACTGCTCTTCACATACAATGAGTGTATCACTGAACTCTACTCACACTAAGGATGCCCTTTGAATTAGTTTCCATGTTAGGAGATATATGCTTACACTGAGTGTACCTTGTGAATAGTAACTCATGGTTTTGAAAGAGCTGTCTTGTATGAAAGGTTGAATCTGTAATCCTGGATCAGGGATTTTCTTTGTTTTCCTTTTAGTGTGTAAGCAAGCTAGTTCACATAGGGAACAAATGCAGAAGTTTGGTTTCTTGGCACTGTGCTATAAAAAGTTGAGCTAGTCCTGGCAGGGTAGCTCAATTGGTTAGAGCATCGTCTCAATATTCCCAGGTTGTGGATTTGATTCCTGGTCAGGGCATATACAAGAAGCAGCAAATGAATGCATAAATAAGTGGAACAAATCTCTCTCTCCCTCTTTCTCTCTCTCTCTCTCTCTCTCTCTCTCTCTCTCTCTCTCTCTCTCTCTCTCCCCCCCCTCCCTTACTCTCTCTCTCTCTAAAAAAAAAAGCAACACACAATTAAAAAAAGAGTTGAGCTAATTCATTCAGACTATAATGATCAGGGGACCAAAACATCATCATCTGACCTTTGAAGCAGGGGGTCCCCTGGGGGTGAGGATGATGGAGCCCAACGCGCTGGGGCGTCTGCATGCACGACTCCGGGGACCAGGTTCAGAGACACAGATCTAACTTTATTGGGGAAGTACAGCCGTATATAAAGGGGTAAGCAGCCAATGCAATAGGGACACGCTTGCTGTGTTATCCAATGGGCATGAGGGTCGGGGCTAAGAGTAGGTGGCTCCTGGAGATTTGTCAGGCAGGCGTTGCCACTTCCTGGTGTGCCAAGGAAGTCTGTTTGCTGGAGTGTACTCACAGCGTTGCTTCGGCCGCAGCACTGAGATAGATCTCCTGAGCTCTTCCCACAGACCTATTAATTTAGCTGTTTATATTTTTAAAAATGAACTTTTTCTAGATATGCCTTAATAATATTATAGATTCTATGAATTTTTAAAAAAATATTTTTATTGATTTTAGAGAGGAAGGAAGAGGGAGAGAGATATATAAACATCAATGATGAGAGTGAATCATTGATCGCTGCCTCCTGCATGCTCCATGCAGCACGGGCATGTGCCCTGACCGGGAATTGAACCGTGACTTCCTGGTTCATAGGCTGATGCTCAATCACTGAGCCATGCTGGCCGGGCTAGATTCTATGCATTTTGATATTTTTAAATGATGTAACATTAATTTTTTAAAATTATAAAATATTTATAAAATTATTAAAACTATAACATGTAATGAGGACTTTAAATAATTGCTTTTCTCATTATCAAGTTTTTAATACTTCATCCAATTATGAAGCTTCAAAATTACTAATTTTATTTAAATGATAAACCTTATTTGATATATGCAATAGAACGCTTACACACACATACACACACACACACATATGTACATACACACTCTCTCACACTCACAAACAAAAACCAGTATTTTAGACTTTCTACCTGGAATGTTGGCAGGTGGAGAACTGAGTAGTAGAATTTCCCCTCAGGTGTTCTGATGTTTCCAACCCCAGCCAAGTGTTCTGTCTGCATTGCGACCTGCTGTACCTAAGGGAATAATAAATATGAAATGATGCACTACCCGATTTTATCCTTCTGTGGCTCATATTATAAAGAAGAATATGTAGCAGCTCTTGCTACATTGTTAAAGTCAGTGGCAGTTTTGCTGACAAATCATCAGACAACACCAGCAGCTTATAAGTCTGCCAGTATATAAAACATACATGAAATATACTGTCAGTAAAGCTTTATCAAAATATAAAAAATACTCTTCATTTTAGCAATGAAGAAATAGATTTTCATTAGACAAAACTAGTAATCAAATTCCTCCTGATCTAGTCACAATTGTCAAAAATTATTTTTATATCTTTATGTATCTATATAGAAAAATGTATACATTTCTTATATTAGATCATGAGTAATATTGAGCCCAGTTCTTTTTTTATTTATAGCATCTACATTTTCTATTCATTTAGATATTTTCTTATTATGAAATGCTGACCAGTCTGTCACATTTGCCTAGTTTATAATAGCTATAAATGTGCCATATAAATACAAAAACAACATAAGAAAGAACACTGAGACACATGCATTAGGAAAATTTAAAATTATTATTTTTTTCTTTTCTTTTTTTTAATTGTTTTATTGCTTAAAGTATTACAAAGAGTATTATATATGTCTCCTTTTTTTTCTCCCCTTGACCCTCCCCTAGCCTCCCATGCCCCCCAGTGTCTTGTGTCCATTGGTTATGCTCGTAGGCATGCATACAAGTCCTTCGGTTGATCTCTTACCCCCCTCCTCCTACCCCCTAACCCTTCCCAGCCTTCCTGCTGTAGTTTGACAGTCTGTTCGATGTTGCTCTGCCTCTGTATCTATTTTTGCTCATCAGTTTATAATGGTCTTAATTATCCATAAATGAGTGAGATCATGTGGTATTTTTCCTTCATTGACTGGCTTATTTCACTTAGCACAATGCTCTCCAGTTCCATCCATGCTGTTGCAAATGGTAAGAATTCCTTCTTTTTTACAGCAGCATAGTATTCCATTGTGTAGATGTACCACAGTTTTCTAATCCATTCATCTGCTGATGGGCACTTTAGGCTGTTTCCAGATCTTAGCTATGGTAAATTGTGCTGCTATGAACATAGGGATACATATATCCTTTCTGATTGGTGTTTCTGATTTCTTGGGATATATTCCTAGAAGTGGGATCACTGAGTCAAATGGGAGTTCCATTTTTATAAAATTATTTTTTAAAATACCACAACACTACAGGCAGAATCATGATACCTTTAAAATAATAGGACCTATTGGATCAGAAATAAAAACAAAAAATGTACTGAACTCCAGATGGTAGATATTTTAAAGCAGAATGCGATAGTTACTACCTAGTAGTTTATAAGAACTATCTTTGCCATCATCCTCATCAACATATTTAGTTCAGAGTAAGAAATTAATCTTACTCTTCAAACTTGGAGGAAAAGGACTAGAATAGATAACTCCTTCAGGGTTAGATTTTTTCAGAGTTTCTATTTATTTACTTTTTAATTGAATTTATTGGGGATAACATTGGTTAATAAAATTATATAGGTTTAGGTGTACAATTCTATAATACTTCATCTGTATATTGTGTTATGTGTTCAAACAGATTATTGCTCACTAAAAGTAATTGCTGGCTGTAATAAAAGGAGATGTCCAAACAATAAATGATTTAAGTTGATAGAGAGGATACAAGCAGGGCCTTAATTGATGTATTTGATAACTGGTCTTTCCTACTAGGATTCTTGCCCACCCCGTATTGCACTTGCTGAGAGCTTGTTGTCATTGGGATGACTATAGGATTTCTTTAAATAAATTGTTTTTTGTTTATTGATTTGAGAGAGAGAGAGAGAGAGAGAGAGAGAGAGAGAGAAAGGGAAAGAGAAAAACATCAATTTGTTGTACCACTTATTTATGCATTCATTGGTTGATTATTGTATGTGCCCTGACTGGGGATTAACCCACAACCTTGCATATGGGGATGCTGCTCTAACCAACTGAGCTACCCAGCCAGGATGGGATGACTATAAGATTTCACAAAGCGATTCATTGTAATGAATGTTTAAAACATAGAAGAAACATAGGGGCTGATATGAAACAAAAAGACATTATTCTAGATAAGGAAAAATGTTTCATATGGGGAGACTATTGGTAATATATCAAAGAAACAAATGGTTTTGTTTTAAGAAGAGAATAAAAGCACATGGGTGTTAAAGAGGGTACTATTGACTACTGTAAATACTTTGCTTCACTTCAACTATATATCTTTCATACTGGATTTAATAATTAAAAATCACACAGCCATATATGAAGAAAAGCTTAATGTTTTCCTCTTACCCCAAGTATCCCCCCCACAAGCCCCACCATCCCAAGGTAACAAATGATAACAGTTTCTTGTATAAACTCTAGATTATGTCTCATGATTACATAACTTTATAGTGTATACATTTTCTTTGTTGTTTTTAAAATATATAATCAGACTATTAATATTTTTATGATACTTCCTTTTTTCACTCAAGATGTCTGGATTATAATTCTGGATAAATTCTTAGACATATAGCTAACTCCATAGAATGGATGTACTGTGTCTTTATAATATTTTACATTCTCTTGGAAGTATATTTTTGGGACTATATCTTTTGGGTGGAGATGCCAAAGGCTAATGTAGAATTTGGCTGATATAATCTTGTCACTGGTAAAATAGGTGAACAGATGCTTAAGGTGATTTTTGACATGTCACTGGCACTCTTGATGTGGCAATGTAGAAATGCTTATATTTTATGCGGTTCCCTCAAGTAATTGCCTGCAAGATAGAGGCTGCTATTTTTTATTTGAAATTAAAGTTCTAAAGATGATATTTTAATAGTATGAAGAGTTTTAATGATGTGAAAATGGAATGTCTTGAGTGAATCTTCAGTGTGGAGACTTTTCTTTCTTTGAAAGAGGGAAATACGAATAATGACATGATTTACTGAAAGAACATCTGAGATTGAACATAAAACTCAAATCCCCAAGAGCCTGTAGTTCATGAATTACAGGAATGTAACTTGGAAAACAGAAGGGAAGGCTTTGGAAAAGGGCTGATACAATGTGAATACTGTATAGTACATGATTGGTCTTTTATGTAATTATAAAAACTCCCACTAAATGGAACACTCTTGGAAATGAAAGCTGTGACAAAGAATGAAATTGACTACACGATTACGAATGATATGGCATTCTTATCTATGACTTCCAAATGAATAGCAACTGATTATACCTATGGCTTTCACTTTTAAGAATAGTAATATCACTTTGTAATATTTGAGTGAATTTCTAACCATATATTTTTTAAATGAAACTTGAATACTAAAAAAATAATGAATATCACCGAGTGGCTTTACAAATACAATAGAAAGCAAGAAAATTTGCCTTTAAATCCTTGATATATCATATACATTTTTTTCATTAGTTCTAACATAATAAAAGTTTTCTAATTTACTATTGACAACTCAATTAGAAAACTCATCATGGAATCACAGTATTTAACATCCCCATAGCCAGCAATAAAACCCTAAGTATCATGTGATTATAAATATGCCACAAACTAATGGAACCACACAAAAATTATGAAAAGAATTCGAAGTTCATGGGAATACTGAACTTTCCTCTATAATAAAGAGAAAACTTAGTTCAAAAAAGCTAATTCTTGGTGACTTAAAGAGATCAAACAGGGAAAATTATGATGTCATGTGTGCATTAACTCAACCAACCAAGTAATGAATCAATGTTACCTGCTATGAAAGTAAAAAAAGTGTATTGCCCTTGACTTCAGGAGGTTAAAAATTAGTAGAAAAGAAAAAAATTGCATAAAAATGTGCAGTAACTATAATGCATTATGGAATGCAAGCACCACCAAGACAGAAGTAAAAATAAACTCTTCAGAGGAGATTAATATTATTTCTAACTCTTAAAGACAGGGCTCCCTGGGAAACAGACTCTGGGTCAAAGATTAGCTGGTTGAAGTTTTTAATCACTGGTATTTCTTTCAAAATGAGCACTTGTTGGATGAGATGTAGGAAACAAAGATGATGGATGTTAAGTAAACTTAATGCGGTGATCATTTTGCAATATATACAAATATCAAATCATTATGTCATACACCTGAAACTAATATCATGTTATATGTCAATTATACCTCATTAAAAAAGGAAAAAGTTGTCCTCAGAACAAAAGCCTCAGCCAATCTCAAAGTGCTCTCTGAAACTAGGATGGTCTTTTATGATTGTTCTGAGTTTTGATGAGGGGGATTGGCACTTGTCTCCCTATATACCAATCACTGGATGCAGAGACATAATCTTGTGTGACTAGAACTCTCTTTTAGATGAAAGCAATTCCTAGATAGGAATGCCAGCCAGGAGTACTTCCAGCAGTTGTGGGAGGGGCATAAGGTTTGTGGGAGATAGTACAGTGTTCACTACACAACTGAAGAGGTCAAAGTATTAAAACTCTAATAAAACTTATTTATTACTAATTGTTTTATCCATCCTAATTATTTTTACATAGTAAAGGAGAGATTAAATTACTTGTTCATGGTCACAGAGCAGGAGCTAAACTTGAAGCTAGAATTCACTTGGTTGTTCTTGCCATTATTCACTCAAATACACCCAAAGCTTTCCTTATGCAAACAAAGAGTTAAAACAAGCAAAATCAACCAAAACAAGAAAAAGAAAAAAAACAAAAGCTGAGACATTCAACTCATTGAAAAAGGACAAGAAACCTGTATTTGAACTTAAGCAAAATAGTTGCTTTGTAAGTAAACCCCATGTAAATATAGCTGAAGTTTAAACAACATTTTCTATAAATATATGTATCACTGAGATACATTAGTAAAACAAAAAACAAAAAACTGAGAGTGGAAGAGTAGAAAGATATTGCATACAACCACCATTATTCCCAATCACAGACTTTTCAACTTTAGATTTCTTCTCCAGGGGAAGTGCACTATTTCTGGCTCAAAGAGGATAAAGAGAACACCTAACAGTCAGAGAGAGAGAGAGAGAGAGAGAGAGAGAGAGAGAGAGAGAGAAAGCAATAAACTCCTATTCATGTTATTTCTCTTAATTCTCTTGACCCAACCCCTCTGTTAGCCTTGCTTTTCCTCCTGTAGACTGATAGAGGACAGTGGAGCAACCAACACACAAATCTTCCATTTGTGCAGGGCTAAAGATGGTGGTGATTTTATAGCATCCTGGCATTTCACATCCATGAAGTAGGCATTGGGGCTCTGCACCAGATGATTCTTCTTGTGTTTCTTCTTCTGGAGAGGGATGGAGATCCTTAGTGGAGGCATCCTGTCTTGGGGAGCTTGTCATCACTGGAAATACCAGATAATGCATATTATTCAACTTTTTCTTTCCTTTTTTTAAGGTTTTTAAATTTTATTAGTTTTCAGCAGTCTCTCTATATTATGTTTGGAATAAATTTATTTTAATTTGTCCTCTTTAGAGTTTGCTTAGCTTCTTGAATCTACTGGATATGCTCCATGTGTGAGTTACTCAGTGGTCAGTTTGAAACATGGATTGTGGTTCATTTCGGGTCTCAAGGTTTTTGGTATTCTGAAGAGGGTGTAATCCATACATGTGCAGCTCAGGGATGAGATCAGGGTTTAGTGAAGAAGGTTTTTATGGGGTCCACTTTTCCATGCTTCTCCATCTCTGTAATATTCTTAGCACTCTGTGGCTATACAACCAGTTTTTTTTTGGTGCAGGACCAGCAAGCTCTCTCAAGCTCAGCTGCTTTCCTCAGTGTTCTCTTTATACAGAAGAAATTGAGGTCTCTTTCTTTGCCCAGGTAACTTTATTTTAAATTTTATTTTCTTGTTTAAAGTATTACAAATAGTAGTACATATGTCTCCTTTTTTTTCCACATTGACCTTCCCTTGGCCTCCCCTACCCACTGGCACATGCCCTTACCACCCCCCCCAGTGTCTTGTGTCCATTGGTTATGGTTATATGCATGCATATAAGTCCTTCAATTGATCTCTTATACGTCCCCCAACACTCTCCAGCCTTCCCGCTGTAATTTGACAGTCTGTTCGATGCTTCTCTGCCTCTGTATCTATCTTTTTGTTCATTAGGTTATAATTTTCTTTATTATCCATAAATGAGTGAGATCATGTGGTATTTTTCTTTCAGTGCCTGGCTTATTTCACTTAGCATAATGCTCTCCAGTTCCATCCATGCTGTTGCAAATGGTAAGAATTCTTTCTTTTTTTATAGCAGCGTAGTATTCCATTGTGTAGATGTACCATAGTATTCTAATCCACTCATCTGCTGATGGGCATTAAGGCTGTTTCCAAATCTTAGCTATTGTAAATTGTGCTGCTATGAACATAGCGGTACATATATCCTTTCTGATTGGTGTTTCTGTTTTCTTGGGATATAGTCCTAGAAGTGGTATTACTGGGTCAAATGGCAGTTCCATTTTTAAATTTTTGAGGAAACGCCATACTGTTTTCCACAATGGCTGCACCAGTCTGCATTCCCACCAGCAGTGCACGAGGGTTCCTTTTTCTCTGCATCCTCTCCAGCACTTGTCGTTTGTTGATTTGTTGATGATAGCCATTCTGACAGGTATGAGGTGGTACCTCATTGTTGTTTTGATTTGCATCTCTCAGATGATTAGTGCCTTTGAGCATGTTTTCATGTGTCTCTTGGCTTTCTGAATGTCCTTTTTCGAAAAGTGTCTATTTAGGTCCATTGTCCATTTTTTGATTGGGTTGTTTATCTTCCTTTTGTTAAGTTGTATGAGTTCCCTGTAAATGTTGGAGATTGAACCCTTATCGGAGATAACATTGGAAAATATGTTCTCCCATGCAGTGGGCTTTCTTGTTGTTTTGTGGATGGTTTCTTTGCTGTTCAGATGCATTTATTTTGATGCAGTTGCATTTGTTTATTTTCTCCTTAGTCTCTCTTGCCCTAGGATCTGTGTCTGTAAAGATATTGTTAAGACATATGTCTGCAATTTTGCTGCCTATGCAGTCTTGTAGGGTTTTTATGGTTTCCCATCTTACATTCAAGTCCTTTAGCCATTTGAGTTTATTTTGTGTATGGTGTAAGTTGGTGGTCTAGTTTCATTTTTTTTGCATGTATCTGACCAAATTTCCCAGCACCATTTATTAAAGAGGCTGTTTTGACTCCATTGTATGCTCTTGCCTCCTTTGTCAAATATTAATAGAGTATAATGGCTTGGGTCAATTTCTGGATCCTCTATTCTGTTCCATTGGTCTATATGTCTGTTCTTGTGCCAGTGCCAGGCAGTTTTCAGAACCATGGCTTGGTAATATAAATTGATGTCTGGTATTTTGATCCTTCCAACTTTGTTCTTTCTCAGGACAGCTGTGGCTATTCGGGGTCTTTTTTTATTCCAGATGAATTTTTGGAGAGTTTGTTCTAGATCTTTGAAATATGCCGTTGGTAATTTAATAGGTATTGCATTGAATCTATAGATTGCTTTAGGTAGTATGGATATTTTAATGATGTTGATTCTACCAATCCATGAACATGATATGTTCTTCCATTTGTTTATGTCTTCCTCTATCTCTTTTTTCCAATGTCCTGTAGTTTTCCGAGTAGAGGTCTTTTACATCCTTGGTTAAGTTTATTCCTAGCTATCTCAATTTTTTGATGCATTGGTAAATGGGATTTTTTTGTCATTTCTCTTTCTGTGAGTTCATTATTGATATATAAAAAGGCCATAGATTTCTGGGTGTTAATTTTGTATCCTGCTACATTGTCAAATTCATTTATTAGGTGTAGTAGTTTTCTGATGGAGTCTTTGGGATTTTCTCTGTATAGTATCATGTCATCTGCAAATAAGGATAGTTTTACTTCTTCTTTTCCAATTTGGATGCCTTCTATTTCTTCTTTTTGTCTGATTGCTATGGCTAGTACTTCTAGTACTATGTCAAACAGGAGTGGTGAAATTGGGCATCTTTGTCTTGTTCCTGTTCTTAGGGGAAATGATTTTAGTTTTTGCCCATTGAGTTTGATATTGGCTGTAGGTTTTTCATATAGGGCTTTTATTATGTTGAGGTATGATCCCTCTATTCCCACTTTGCTAAGAGTTTTTATCAATAAAGGGTGTTGGATTTTGTCAAATGCTTTTTCTGCATCAATTGATATGATTATGTGATTTTTGTCTTTCAGTTTGTTTTTGTGATGTATCACATTTATTGATATGCAGATATTGTACCATCCTTGCATCCCTGGAATAAATCCCACTTGGTCATGGCGTATGATCTTTCTAATGTATTGCTGAATCCGATTTGCTAGAATTTTGTTAAGGATTTTAGCATCTATGTTCATCAAGGATATTGGCCTGTAGTTCTCTTTTTTTTGTGGTGTCTTTATCTGGTTTTGGAATTAGGGTAATGCTGGCTTCATAGAAAGTGCTTGGAAGTGTTCCTTCCTCTTGAATTTTTTGGAATAGTCTGAGTAGGATAGGTTTTAGTTCTTTGAATGCTTGGTAGAACTCCTCAGTAAAGACCTCCAGACCACGGCTTTTGTTTGCTGTAAGATTTTTGATCACTGTTTCAATTTCTTCAGTAGTTATCAGCCTATTCAGGTTTTTTGATTCTTCTTGGTTGAGTTTTGGGAGCTTGTATTTTTCTAAGAATATGTCCCTTTCATCTAGGTTGTCCTCTTTGTTAGAATAGAGTTGTTCATAGTATTTTTTTCATAATCATTTGTATTTCTGTGGGATCGGTTGTTATTTCACCTCTTTCATTTCTGATTTTGTTTATTTGTGTCCTCTCTCTTTGCTTCTTAGTGAGCCTGGCTAGAGGTTTATCAATCTTGTTTATCCTTTCAAAGAACCAGCTCTTGGTTTTGTTGAACTTTGTATTTTTTTTGTCTCTATTTCATTTATCTCTGTTCTGATCTTTATTTCCTTCCTTCTGCTTACGCTGGGATTTTCTTGTTGTTCTCTTTCTAATTCATTGAGTTGTACAGTCAGGTATTTTAATACCATTGTTTCTTGTATTTTGTGGTAGGCTTATAGAGCTATGAACTTCCCTCTCAAGACTGCTTTCACAGTGTCCTATAGATTTTCGATTGTTGTGTTTTCATTGTCATTTGTTGCCATGATGGTTTTTATTTCTTCTTTGATCTCTCTGGTAACCCAGTCATTGTTTAATAGCATGCTATTTAGCCTCCAGTTGTTTGATTTTTTTAAATTGTTTTTATTGTAGTTGATATCTAGTTTTATGCCATTGTGATCTGAGAAGATGCTTGATATGATTTCTATCTTCTTGAATTTGAAGAGACTTTGCCTGTGACCCAATATATGGTCTATCTTTGAAAATGAGCCATGTGCACTTGAGAAGAATGTATATTCTGTGGCTTTGGGGTGAAATGTTCTGAAGATGTCAATTAATTCCATCTGATCTAGTGAGTCATTTAGGATTGATGTTTCTTTGCTTAGTTTTTGTTTAGAGGATTTGTCTAATGGTGATAGTGGGATATTAAAGTCCCCTACTATTATTGTATTGCTGTCAATCTCTCCCTTGATATCCTCCAGAAGTTGTTTTATGTATTTTGGTGCTCCTGTATTGGGTGCATATATGTTTACCAGAGTTATTTCTTCTTGTTGGATTGCTCCCTTTATTATTATGAAGTGGCCTTCCTTATCTCTTCTTCTGTCCTTCACTTTGAGATCTAATTTGTCAGATATAAATATTGCATCCACAGCTTTTTTTTCATTTTCATTTGCTTGAAAAACCTTTTTCCATCCCTTCACCATCAGTCTGTGTTAGTCCTTTTTTCTGAGGTGCGTTTCCTTTAGATAGCAGATATGTGGGTCATGTTTTCTTACCCACTTAGCTACCCTATGTCTTTTGATTGGGGCATTTAATCCATTTACATTTAATGTTATTATTGATAGGTACTTGTTTGTCGCCATTTTTACTCTTTACACCTGTGTTCCTTCTTCACTTCCTATTTCTTCTTTTTACAGCAGACCCTTTAGCATTTCTTGCATTGCTGGTTTGGTGGTAATAAACTCCCTTAGTCCTTTTTTTGTCTGTGAAGCCCCTGATTTCACACTCAATTTTGATTGATAGCCTTGCTGGGTACAGTATTCTTGGAATCAGACCCTTCCTTTGCATGACTTTGTATATTTCATTCCATTCCCTTCTGGGAAATCAGTTTCTGTTGAGAAATCAATCGCCAGTCTGATGGGGGATCCTTTGTAGGTAATTTTCTGTCTCTCTCTGGCCACTTTTAAGATTCTTATTTTGTCCTTGGTGTTTGCCAATTTAATTATAATGTGCCTTAGCATCGGTCTTTTGAGGTTTATTTTGTTTGAGACTCTGTGAGCTTCTTGGATTTGTGTGAGTTTTTTCTTCCCTATATCAGGGAAGTTTTCTGTCATTATTTCTTCAAACAGGTTTTCTATTCCTTGATCAGTCTCCTCTCCTTCTGTCACCCCTATTATGTGAATGTTGTTTCGTTTCGTGTTGTCCCAAAATTCCTTTAGGCTCTCCTCCTGTTTTTTCGTTTTTTTTTCTAGATGCTGCTCTGCTTGAGTATTTTTTCCTACCTTGTCTTCTAGCTCACTGATGCAGTCCTCTGCTTCTTCTGCTTCTTCTTGTCTACTGTTGATGCTTTCTATTGAGTTCTTTATAGCAGCAATGCCATTTTCATTTCTTCTTGGTTCTTCCTAATTTCCTCTTGGTTTTTACACATATTGTTAAATTTGTCTTCCAGTCTTTTCAGCGACCTTATGACCATGTTTCTGAATTCCTTCTCTGACATATTGCTTGCCTCCATTTCGTTTACTTCCTTTTCTGGTGATGCCTCCTTTCTTTGTCTCCCCATGATCTCTCTTCTTTGGGTGTCTGGTTTTGTAGCTCTCTCTCTCCTTTTCCTAGGCGAAATCTGACCTTTCTGTGAGATAGTGAAGAGCTCATCCTAGTCCACGTATTTGTGCTGCTAGAGATCTGGTATTCCTGGGTTTGCAGCTGTTCCCTGGGTGTTGTTGTTGTAGATTCCTGGGATGAATAGATTTGTGATAACAGCCACTCTCACTTTCAAGATGGCGTGGTCTCCCTGCCCAGGTAACTTTTATCTTGCTCTGTTAGGCACAGTGCAGATCAATAAGTCTGCTGCCTAAGTAGACATCCAACTGGGCAATTAGTTCCTACTTTCTGATTCTTTTAGGCAGCTCTAACGGGCCACCATTAATTACCTTGGTTTAGGATTTGGTAGGATAACTCTACCCTTCTCCCAAGATAGGACCAATAAAAGACATTAAAGTCTATTTCTAAATTGAGGAGTCATAACATTGCTTTTTTCAGCCATTTAAAAATAAACTTAGAAAGGCAGATGGGCTAGAGTGATGGTTGACAGTAGCCGTCAGCTTCACGATCTCAGGGTGACAACTTCAACTCATCCCCCTTTTAAACAAACATGCATGAGTTTTTCAGTAATAGTGTTAAAAAATTGGATAGCCACTTCAGAAAATAATTTGGAATTGTACATCACAATCTCTATTAAAATCTATCCAATATATATTTAAAATATAATTATAAAAATCCATAAAATACAAGAAGGAAATGATTAGGGATGAAGATGGCCTTTCTAAAATATAAAGCACGTGGAAGAAAATTTTATCATAACAATGTATGTTCCTTGAGGAAAATACAAGCAAAGAGAAAAATATGTAATTAAAAATTTGTATTTCCATTATATAAAGATAATGGACTATTTTGGAGTATATCTTTCCATATTTACCTTCCCTTCCTTCCTTCCTTCCTTCCCTCTCCCTCTCTCTGTCTCTCTCTTCATCGTAATGTAAATATGCTCTTGTTCTCAGCAATATATTACAAGCTACTTCTTTAGGACCCCCAGTACATTCCTCTTTATATTTACATATTACTCGATTGCACATGTGTACCACATTTTGTACAAGTTGGTAGGTAAATTAGGTTGTTTCTTAGGTTGTTAGGTAAAATTGCTGGCTCAGAGGAAACATTTTAAAAACTTTTTACTTGGTACCAAGTCGACCTTCAAAGTATGTAAATTTTACATACCTAATTATGCCTGAAAGTTACTATTTCTTCATCATTGCAAACAATTAATATTACTATTTCTTTACATTTTTGTCAATATTATAGGCAAATGTGACACCTTGGTTTAATTTTATTTTCTTTAATTTCTAATGTTGTTGAATATTTTAAAGTCTCATCATTTTATATCTACATTTTTGATCCACTTGAAGTTTATTTTGGTATAGACTGTGAAATAGTCTAATTCCTTCTAGATGGCTAGCCAGTTGTTCCAATACTATTTACTGAATAATCTTTCCTTTTGTATTTAATTTTGTTTCTGGACTTCTTATTCTATTCAATTGTTCTAGATGCCCAGGCTGATTCTAGTACCAATTTGTTTAGTTACACTAACTTCATAAGACAATTTACAACTCTTTTATGAATATTTATTCTAAAAGTTCTCACATTATTCTTTTCTTTTTTTCCCACATTATTCATTTCAATTTTATTATAGAAAATCTTTATAGTTGTTTGTCTACTTCTAAAAAATTAAAGAACTATTGAGATTTTGATTTCCATTTCATTAACAGGATACATTAATTTGTGGAAAGTTGTCAACTTTTATGTATCAGAGTTTATATTTATGAATATGCTATAATTCACCATTAATTAAAATATCATTTTATATTTTTATATTTAGTTTTGCTGTTCAAATATGTGTCTTGCAGTAGACTTATAAAAATAATTCTATATACATTTTTACAAGTGAAAACAAGAAGTATGCTTTAATACTCAGATGCACCAAAATATTAATACTAGCTATTTCTATTTGGTGGGGGGCATTATATGGTATTATTAAATCCCATAGACTTTTATTAATACACCATATAAATTCATCCATTTAGAGTATACAATCCAATGATTCTTAAAATGTTCATAGGGTTGTTCATCATTGTCATCATTATCTAATTTTAGAACATTTTCATAATACCCCAAAGAAACTGCATACTCGATAGCTTTCACTCACTATTTGCCCCCAACTCCCATAGCCTTAGGCAGTTGTTAATCTACATTCTGTATCTACAGATTTGCCTATTCTGGACACTTCATATAAAAGGAATAATACAATATGTGTTTTTTATGGCTGGGTTCTTTTACTTAGCATATGTCTTCAAGGTTCATTTCTACTGTAGCATGTATCATCACTTCATTCCTTTTCATGGATGAATAATAATACATTGTGCCCTAGAGGGTTTGGCTCAGTGGTTAGAATGTTGGCCCACAGACTGAAAGGTCGCAGGTTTGATTCGGGTCCATGTACCTCTGTTGCAGGCTTTATCCCTGCGTGGGAGGCAACTAATCAATGTGTCTCTCTCACATCAATGTTTCTCTCTCTGTATCTCTTCCCCTCCCTTCCACTCTCTCCAAAAATCAATGGGAAAAATATCCTCAGGTGAGGAATAACAAAGATAATAATGCATTGTATGGCTATACCACCTATTATTTATCATTGGTTGATGGACATTTGGGAGTTTTTACTTTATGGCTAGTATGAATAATGTTCAGTGAACATTCATAACAAGCTTTTGTTGATGTTTGTTTTCAATTCTCTTGGATATATACTTACTAGTTAAATTGCTAGTTCATATGGTAACTCTATGTTTAACTATTTGAGAAACTGCCATACTATTTTTCAAAATGATTTCACCATTTTACATTATCACCAGCAGTGTATGAGTGTTCAGATTTCTTCACATCCTCATCAGCACTTCTTATCATCTGTTGTTTTTCTAAAGCCATCATAGTGGGTGTGAAATGACATTCCACTGTGATGTCTTTTAGTTGTTTTTTTTTTTTTACTTTAAAAGAATATTTTAAATTTATTTTTTAAACTTAAGTATAGTTGGTATACAAAGATGTGATTACATTAGTTTCAGGTGAACAATATAGTGATTCAACATGTTTATATTTTACAACGTGATCACCCCACTAATTCTAGTAATCATCTGTCACCACACAACCTTATCACAATATTATTGACTGTATTCTTCCCCTTTTCACTAATTCCCCACCTCCTCCCTTCTGGTAAACATTTTTTTTTTTTGGTATCTGTTTCTATGAGTCTATTTTATTTTTTTATTTGTTTGTTTTGTTTTCTTTTTAGTTATATCTTTATTTAATACTCTATAATGCTCACATAATTCTTTTTATGACATGAGTGCCCTAGAAACTGGAAATAAATGCTGACCTCTCATTACAGTGTCTTGAATCACTTCTGATACTCACACACTGAGCAATCTTAAAATAGACATGTTGATAGCCATAGATATGTAATTGTAAGTGAGAGAAAATGACATTATAAATTCCAAAGATGTTTTCTGACTTTTTAAAGATGAAGTTGAGAGTTCTTTTTTAAAAAATAATATTTTATTTTTTAATTATTGTTAACATAACATATATTAGTTTTGGGTGTACAACACATGATTATACATTTATATAATTTATGAAATGATCACCTCAATTAATCTAGTACCCACCTGACACCATTCATAGTTATTACAATACTAGAGGCACAGTGCACAACATTTGTGCACTGGGCCGGGGGGTGGGGTGGGAATCCCTCAGCCCAGCCTATGCCCTCTCACAGTCCTGGACCCTTCAGGGGATGTTCGCCTGTCACGGAGGTGGGAGAGGCTCCCGCCACTGTCGCTGCACTCTACAGCTGTGAGTCTGGCTTCTGGCTGAGTGGCACTCCCCTTGTGGGAGTGCACTGACCACCAGGGCACAGCTCCTGTATTGAGTGTCTGCCCCTGGGGTCAGGGTGGCATCATAGCTACCAGTCGTTCTGCCATTCGGTCAATTTGCATATTAGGGTTTTATTATATAAGACTAGAGGCCTGGTGCACACATTCATGCACTGGTGGGGTTCCTCGGCCTGCCCTGCATCTCTCCGGCATCCTCCGAAGGGTCCCGGATTGCAAGAGGGTGCAGGCCAGGCCGAGGGACCCTACTGGTGCACAATCAGGGCCGGGGAGGGACTGCAGGAGGGCTCCAGGGCGTGTCCGGCCTGTCTCGCCCAGTCCCGATTGGCCAGACCCCAGCAGCAACATAACCTACCGGTTGGAGCGTCTGCCCCCTGGTGGTCAGTGCACATCATAGTTACCGGTTGAGTGGTCACTTCCTTGTCTGAAAAGCTCTTTATCTGTCCTTTGATTCTAAATGATAGCTTTGTTGGGTAAAGTAATCTTGCTTGTAGTTCCTTGTTTTTCATCACTTTGAATATTTTGTGTCAGTCCTTCTGGCCTGCAAAGTTTCTGTTGGGAGCTCCCTTATAAGTTATTAACTGCTTTTCTGTTGCTTTTTTTTTGTCTTTAACTTTTGTTTGGCATTTTAATTATGATATGTCTTGGTGTGGGCCTCTTCAGGTTTATCTTGTTTGGGATTCTCTGTACTTATTGGACTTGTATGTCTATTTCTTTCACCAGATTAAGGAAGTTTTCTGCCATTATTTTTCAAGTTTTTTCAATTCCTTGCTCTCTCTCTTCTCCTTCTGCCACCCCATGATGCAAATGTTGATATGCTTAAAGCTGTTCCAGAGACTCCTTACACGCTTCTCATTATAATGCTGTTCTGGTTGGGTGTTTCATTCTTCCTAATCATTCAAATAGCTGATTTGATCCTCTGCTTCATATACTCTACTACTGATTCCTTGTAATTTATTCTTCATTTCAGTTAGTATGTTCTTCATTTCTAACTGGCTCTTTTTTATGTTTTCTAGTATCTTCACTTTTATGTTTACTATCTCTTTGTTGAAATTCTCAATAAGTTCATCTACTCTTTCCCCATGTTCATTGAGAATCCTTATAACCAATGTTTTGAAATCTGCATGTGGTAGATTGCTTCTCTCCATTTTGTTTACTTATTTTTCAGGAGTTTAGTCTGTTCTTTCATTTGGGGCACATATCTTTGTCTCCTCATTTGGGCTGCCTCCCTGTCTTTGTTTCTATGTATTAGGTAGAGCTTGGTCTTGGAAGAGTGGCCTTATATAGTAAGGTATCTTGTTGGGCCCATTGGCCCAGCCTGCTCAATCACCCCTAGCTGGGCACTCCAGTTGTGCTGCCTATGTGGGCTGTGTTCACTCTCCTGTTGTAGTTGAGCCTTGATAGATGTTGCCATATCAATGGCAGAGATTTTTCCGTAGGCCAATGGGCTGTGAGGACTGGCTGCCGTTACCATGGAGGATCTGCTGTTCAACCCTACAGAAAAGGACTTACTTCAGCAGGTCTCTGGTGCCTGCTGAGTTCACCCCTTGATTGTGTCACTTGTAGAGGTGCTGTGGCATGGTCTGAAGCTATCCACTGGGTACACTGCCTCTGAGACCTCCAGGGATGTGCAGGTCAAGGTCAGTTTCCTCCTGTGCCCTGTCCTGGACCACCCATCAATAGTTATTGAGTGATCTCCAGATGGCTGCCATTTTTGTTGAGCTTACAAAACTCAACATAGCTTTGCTGGGTAAAGTAATCTTGCTTGTAGTTCCTTGTTTTTCATCACTTTTCAGCAACAGAAAAGCAGTTAGTAACTTATAAGGGAGCTCACATAAGACTATCATCTGATTTCACAACAGAAACTTTGCAGGCCAGAAGGATTGACACAAAATATTCAAAGTGATGAAAAACAAGGAACTACAAGCAAGATTACTTTACCCAGCAAAGCTATCTTGAGTTTTGTAAGCTCAAGAACAGACAAAACTCCTGAAAAATAACTAAACAAAATGGAGAGAAGCAACTGCAAACCAAGGCTGGCTGATGCTACTGCTGGTGCTGAGGCCACTTAGCAAAAAGTAGGGGGCATACCCAGGCCAGATGTTATATATTTGAGAGATTTTAGGAAAGGCCATTTGAATGGAGAAGCCACTAAAAACAGCTTGGGTGGGTCTGCAATTTGGGTGGAGCAGGGCCTCAGGGAATCACCAGGGCAGGTGAACAGTGTGAGCCAGGTTGATGGAGACTCAGATATGGTGCCCCCCTGCGAGCTCTGTGTAGGGAGGAGTCAGCATAGGAACATGGTATCTGCCAACACTTCTGTCTGGGAGGAAGCTGCCCCTCCAGCTCTTGCCCTGATGCCAGATAATTAATTCCATTCTTCCTCTATGTCCCTGGTGCCTTTTGAGCTGCTGCCCCAAGATTGGAGCTCAGAGCAAGTCTGAGTAAGTCTGTGTATGGGCCCTTTAAGAGGAATTCCTGGACTCCAATTGCCCTCTGTCTCACTCAGCTAGCATCCTCACTGGTTTTCACAACCAGACATTATGGGGACTTCTTTTCCTGGCACTAGAACCCTGGGCTGCAGGGCTTAGTGTAGGGTTGGGACTCTTGGCTCCTCAGGGGGACCTCTGCAGCCAAAATATCCCTCCCAATTTTTAGCCATCACACAGGGGTGTAGGACTAGCTTGTTTAGCATCTCTGTCCCTCCTACCATTTAGATATGGCTTCTTCTTTATATTCTTAGTTGTAGGATTTCTGTTCAGTTAGATTTCAGGAAGTTCTGAATGCTGGTTGTCCTGCAATTTAGTTGTAATTTTGATGTGGGTGTGGGATAATGCTTGTACCACTGTCACCTACACTGTCATCTTAACCAGAGCCTGAAGTTGACAGTTAACTTTTCAGCATCTCTGTTAGCACTTCACATTTTTGTGAAATTTTTATGTAAATTTTCAGAAATTGAGGATTATCATTAGTAATCTCATTTTAAACTATTTTTTGCTTCCATTCTCTTATTTTGAGTTTATTCACTGATTCATTTTATGCCCAGCACCAGTTGTCTAATATTTTAAGCACAAACTACACCACATCGAAGTTCTTTAAAGCAATTACCTTTGTCTTGCTTGTGTTACCCCTCATGTGTGGAAAGATGACAGAGTAAGGCCCTAGCCAGTTTTGCTCAGTGGATAGAAAGTCGACCTGTGGATAGAAGGGTCCCAGGTTCCATTCCAGTCAAGGGCACGTACCTTGGTTGCAGGCTCCTCCCCAGCCTAAGCCTTGGTCGGGGCGCATGCAGGAGGCAACCAATTGATGTATTTCTCTCACCTCAATATTTCTCTCTGTCTTTCCCTCTCCTCTGCCTTTCCTTCTCTCTTCCACTCTCTCTAAAAATCAATGGAAAAATATCATTGGGTGAGGATTAAAAAAAAAAAGATAGAGGCTTTCTAATGCAGTTTTACCCAAATGTAGTAAATCCAAATATAGTACTTTCATTGCTATCTAATAAAATGTGTTTTAGAGAAATAGCTGTTGCAAAGACTGGGGTGGGCAAAAGTAGGTTTACATAGTTTATTTTTGTTTTCTTATTTAATTGCTAGAGGCCCGGTGCACAAAAATTTGTGCACTCGGCGGGGGGGGGGGGGGGAGGCTTCCTCCGCCTGGCCTGTGCCCTCTCGCTGTCTGGGACCCTCGGGGGATGACCACCTGCTGGCTTAGGCCCACTCCCCTGGGGATTTGGCCTAAGTTGGCAGTCAGACATCCCTCTGGCAGCCTGGGAGCCCTCGGGGGATGTTCACTTGCCAGTGGGGAACAGGCCTAAGCTGCAGTCGGACATCCTTTGCGCTGCTGAGGAGGTGGGAGAGGCTACCACCACCACCGCTGTACTGGCAGCCATCAGCCTGGCTTGTGGCTGAGCAGAGCTCCCCCTGTGGGAGTGCACTGACCACCAGTGGGCAGCTTCTGCATTGAGCATCTGCCCCCTGGTGGTCAGTGTGTGTCATAGTGACCAGTCATTCCCAGTCGTTCTGCTGTTAGCTGTTTTCAGGCTGGCCACACCCCCTTCAGGGTGGGAGTCCCCACTGGGGTACCTGGCCAGCCTGGGTGAGGGGCTGAGGGCCCTTTTCAGGCTGGCCACACCCCCATCAGGGTGGGGGGTCCTGCTGGGGTGCCTGGCCAGTCTGGGTGAGGGGCTGATGGCTGTTTTCTGGCTAGCCAAGCCCCCCAACGGGGACCCTCACCCCATGAGGGTGTGGCCAGCCTGGGTGAGTGGCTGATGGCTGTTTGCAGGCTGGCCAAGCCCCCCAGCAGGGACCCTCACCCCATGAGGGTGTGGCCATCTTGGGTGAGGGGCTGATGGCTGTTTGAAGGCTGGCCACGGCCCCCAACCACCCAAGCTCCCAGTGGAGGCTGGCTGGAAGCAGGTATCTGGGATTTATTTATCTTCTATAATTGAAACTTTGTTGCATATAGTCGCTCTGATTGGCTGGTGGGCATGGCTTGGGGCATAGCAGAGGTGCGGTCAATTTGCATGTTTCTCTTTTATTAGATTAGATTGTATTATTTTCCATACAAACAACTGTAAACCTACTTTTGCCCACCTGGAATATTCTACCTATAAATGATCTCTCTCTCTCTCTCTCTCTCTCTCTCTCTCTCTCTCTCTCCCCCATCATATATCTATCTTCTAAAGTATCTGGGGACTATTGAGATTAGTATAACCCTCAGGTTATATTTATGGAGAGAACGGTGCTTTGGGAGTACTGGGAGACAACACTGACATGGACACTGTAGTGGCAATGGGGAATCAAGCCCACAACCGAGCATGTGCCCTGACCAGGAATACAACCATCATCTTCTGGTTCATAGGTCAATGCTCAACCACACTGGTTGGGCCAATTTTTTTCTTTTAAGAAAAATAAACTAGCTTTGCTTTTGACCTATATTACCTTGACTAACATTATGAGATTTACAGAGATACCAAATAAAAATTAATGGATTAGCTTTATATCATTCTGGAAAAGTTCTATCACCCCAAAGCCATCTGAATTATAAAGAAATAAAATGACATAGAAAAATTCTGTGCACTGAAATAATGTCATTTCAAAAAGTGCACTTGTACATAAACCAAAAAAACACAAACCAGAATAAACAAAGAACAGTCAGTCACTGAAAGACAGTGGGCTATAAAAATATTATTCTCAGAAAGGCTCATTCTTTATGCTTTTTTTTATCATAGAAAAGACAAAATGGGGTTAGGGGACAATGAAATGCATTTGTGGGAAGTTAGACAACTGAGATTATTTAACTTGTATCTCTATCAGAGATATAATAGCTTAACTATGCTTTTGATGTGCATAGTAAAGTTATTATTTGCTTTTAGAAAGTATATGGCTCTGACCATAATAAACTGCCACATAAGCAAACTTTACTATAAAATATAATTTCAGAATGCTGTTAGCAGTTTGGATAAACATCACTAAAATTTCTCCCACAAAATAGAAGGGTTGAAGAAAAATGTAATTTTCATGGAGATTTTTGTGCTCATGGTAAATATTCAGAAGGGAAAAATATTTGCAAAAAACTGAAAATATAAAATGTGCATATCAATAATTTCTAATATTCATTACAGACAGTCCTTGGGTTACATTGGACTTGACATATGTCATTTTGTGGTTACGTTGCCATCTCCCATCTATATATATAAAAGCCTAAGTGACTGGCTGACCGGCCTACTGGCCAACTGTCAGGTAGGTATGATGCACACTGACCACCAGGGGGCAGACGCTCAATGCAGGAGTGGAAACCACAGGCATGGAAACATGGAACAGACTGATGACTCTTAGAGGGAAAGGGTGGAACGAGATTAACCAAAGATCTTATATGTATACTAGAGGCCGGTTGCACAAAGATTCGTGCAATAGGCCTTCTTTCCCCTGGCTACCAGCACCAGTTTTCCTCTGGCACCCGGGACCTAGACCTTCACTCTGGCCACCGCCTTCCATCTTCGCTCTGGACACAGTCTTCGCTGCAGCTGGAGCCTTCAGTCTTTGCTCCTCGCTCTGGCCGGAGTCTTCAGTCTCGGGCCAGAGCTGCTCCTGTAGCTCCTTCAGCCCCCCACCCTCCCCGTCATAGCTTGATCGCTGCTTTGCCTGCAGACCTCGCCAACAGGCTCCTGGGTTCCAGGAAGCTGCCTTGCCTGTGGCCAGACTTTCCAATCACAATCACAGGCCGCAGGCAAGGGGGCTCCTGGGTCCTGGGGGGCTGCCTTGCCTGTGGCCTGGCTTTTCTGCGGCTCCTGGGGTCGTACATGGGGGCCTGGATGGCGGCTCCCGGTGTCCCGCCCTGCTTGCAGTATGCAAATTAGCCACCATCTTTGTTGGCGGTTAATTTGCATATTGCGCTGATCAGCCAATGGCAATGGTAACGAAGGTATGGTTAATTACCATGTTTGTCTATTATTAGATAGGACTAGATGCCTGGTACATGGATTTTTGCACCAATGGGGTCCCTTGGCCTGGCCTGCAGGGATTAGGCCGAAACTGGCTCTCCAACATCCCCCGAGGGGTCCCGAATTGCGAGAGGGTGCTGGCCAGGCCAAGGGACCCCACCAGTGCACGAATATATGCACTGGGCCTCTAGTTTATTTATTTTTTAAAAAGTTCCATCATTTTGACGTATGCACATGTGTGTTTTATGTTTTTTATTATTTATTTACCAAAAATAAAGGTCAGGAATTGTTATCTTTCTTTTAAATTTTTTTTTACTGCTTCACTCCATTACTGCTGTGTATGTGCTCCATGTGAGTGACGTAGGTGCTTATGTAAGTGGGTTCTGACTTACAGTGAAAATCGCATTACGTTGAACCATAGGAACGGATCTCCGACGTAATGCGAGGACCTACTATAGTTATTTTTTAATATTCCACATGTGTTTTAGAAAATTGAAGCAATGCTTATGAGCTTGTGCTGTATAAATATTGATTGTTTTAATAATGTAACATAGAATCTGAAAACAAGATGTCCAGTAGATATAATCTATAAAATAAAAATTAAATCTATAAAATAAGTAAATAAAATTCAAGAACAAGATGCCTTACATGCATGTCATGATTTATTTCCTTAGAGGTTTTCTAATTACTTACCAATAGGTACAAAGGAACTTGGCTTTTCTCAGATTGCTAGAAAAACAAACCAAATATATTGCAAAGGCTTCAGAGCTATACACAAAATTTGATGAAGCTATTCTAATCAGAGTGAAACAATTGGATGAAATTCCTTATGTTAATGTTAGTTTTATATTTTTCTAGATATTATAAAATATTATTCTATTTTGTGGACTTGACTGCTTTAGATTCTGGAGTAGATAATATCAAAGGAATTATTTGACTCTCACTTTATTTTCCAACTTTATATTATATAAAGTGTTGGATTAAATAAAGATAATACTCAATATTAATTTGCTTTCTTTAACTTGAACTTTTATTTGTAACTTTTTTAGAACAGAAACGTTGCCTATAGTTAGTTTAACAGTACAGCATTGTAAAGCAAAAAGAAGAAAGGAATCCTTCTTTGGGAGAATATTGATTTCTATATATTATTTAGAAGCCTGAGGCGATTTGACTTTTCCTTTATGACCTTATTTCCTTTTTTGCAAAATCTTTCCCCAAGTCTTCCATACGGTCTCTGAAGATAAATCAAAGGAGAACCTAAAGTGCGTCTGTGAATACCTTTGACTTTTGGATTTCTGTAACTGCAAATATAAGAAATTTGTTACAATGATACATATAGATCAGGTCAAAAGGTAACGTGGTTGAATGCATTTATTTTTCTTTACAGTTGTGATAGGTTGAATGTTTTTTCTTTAAGCTCTCTATTTCTATCACATCATATCAGTTCTGAGGATTCAGGATTTTCAGAACAGAAGGTCAGGCACTATTAAGCAATAAAAATCATTGTTTACCTCAATAGGTTCAATCAACTTTAGTTCAAGCTTCATGACCTCAATTGGACCCTTATTTTTACATTGCATCCCAATGTGTTCAATCTAAAATTATAACAATATACTTTGTTCTGCTCTGAATTAAAATAGGTTGTGCTGGACCTGATTTGTAATAGATTTTAATATGTATCTCATATCAACCTATCTTTTGCAAATTGGTTGCCAGTTCAACCAATAAACACTACTATTATAGAAAATATAGTTCTAGTACAAGACAACCTGTCTTTCGTGCTTATAATAAAAAATGTGCAATATGAGCATGCTGTGTACACAAACAACACTTTCATTATAGAGGGGAAAATGGGAGGAAAGATGATAAATTAGTTCATCGAAGTCTTTGTGGCACTAACTTACAAACAAAGTAATGAGACATTATAATTCAGGGCACAATAGTAGCCCAACTGTTTGAAATTTTGCATTATACTACATTAAATTTTCAGTGATCTGCTGTTGGTGTGGATATTATCTAAGATTCAGAGTTAGCATTCAGAAGGAAGTACCCAAGCATACAAATCTTTAAAAAAATTAAAAACTGCAACAGTACAAGTTGATTTCCCAAGGATGCAAAGATAATAATTTTCTACAGATGAAGCATACCTTTATACACTGTACTGAAAATTGGGCATAGGGTTATACATTCATGATACATCTTATAGCTCCTGAAGTAAATCATATGCTTGGTTTTGGATTGTTTATCTAATTCTTTATACATATATTAGTCCTATTGTAAAGTAGATATGAGATTTTTCTTTCACAAGTCTAACTAAATCTTCACATTATGCAAATATACATCTGTTCAAAAACAATGCTAAAGAAACAATCCACATTTACTATAATACAACAAAGATTTCAAGGATATTGGAGTATAATTTTGTTTTTCCTTTATTTGTTTCAGCTGCATCAAGGTCTAATGGTTATGTGTTTTCTATTGTTTATCAGACAATAAAAAATTTCCTTTCGAGTGTATTGACCATAATATAAGCAACATGCTGAAAGGTAGTTATTATAAACAAACTAACCTCAAAGGCAAACTAATTAAGTATATTTTTATTTTTTAAAATATATTTTTATTAATTTCAGAGAGGAAGGGAGAGGGAGAGATAGAAACATTAATGATAAGAGAGAATCGTTGATCAGATGCCTCCTGCACACCCCCTACTGGGGATCAAGCCCACAACCCAGGCATATGCTCTTGATCAAAATCCAGCATGGGACCCTTCACTCCTCAGGTGGACGCTATATCCACTGAGCCAAACAGGCTAGGGCAGTATATTTTTACATATTAGTAACCTATATTTAAAAAAGGGAAATGTAATAGAAGAAACAGAGCTTGAACATAACAGCTAGCCATCAAATGATTGCATTAGTTCCTAATCCCATCAACAGTGGGTTCAGTTATAAATGCCATTCATCATTTGGATTATTTAAAATGAGCCCCCTGGAATATTCCATTTCAAGTTTGTTTGCTTTGTTAAATATTTAAATTTTTGTCTTCATCCCTCCCCATATTATTAGAAATGTTGATTTTTAATTTGGGATTTTTCCTTCTCTTCATTTGAGTAATATGGTTTAGTGAAAGTCACCTTAATTAGTCAAACAATCAATATATATTTTTAGTGCCTACAATTGTAAGGTATTATATTCAAAGGAGAGAAGGTATTCTTTTATCAATGAATCTAAACAAGGAAAAGGAAGATATACAGAGATTAAAATGCACCTGGAAAAGGAGTAGAAAAAAGCTTTAGAGTAAGTGATCAGATTCCCTTTGAGGATATTTGTGTAATGAAGAAATACTGGGTTTTCTTTTAAAAAGATAACCTTTATATTAAAGGAATTAATTTTATTCCTGAGATCAGTTAAGAAGAATCTAATCATATTCTCTATCATTAATTCAACAAGTATTTATCAAACATCACATTGTGCTAATCCTTAATTATATCTTTCAAATTTTAATGCCGTTATTCAATGTGGTATGAAATTCTATTGTTATAAAAATATTTGAAGATAAAACTACTCTAAAAACTGGATTCCCTGAAAATGCGGGGAAAACTACTATGCTTTTTTGAATTTTCAGAAAGGTCAGAAACCTCAGTACAAGCAGAATTGTTTTCACAGATGCCCAAGAAACAGTTTTAATTACTAAATTCTATTAAATATTCAAGATCCAACTTTATGAGGGGACATTATAAAACATTCAGGCTTATAAATATTAGGAGTTAATGGTTCACACTACAGAAAGTTGTTTAAACGTCACAGAATAATATCATGTAGAATTCACATAGATCACTTACTTAATATACATATTGTACTATTATTCTCCCTCTCAGTATTAAAACTCTACATTAAGCAAGACACACTTAGACTTAGATAAAACCCACACCAACTTCCTACACTATGCAAGAAATACCATGTAAATGTTCCTGACAATGTTCGTTTGACTTTAACGCTTTTAGCACAAGATAGTATGTTTTGTTCTGTTTTAGTTTGGTTACAATTCATTTCAATTTTTTTTTCATTCTAGTGATCATCACTTTATATCTGTTATATAATTTAGCAACTTTGAGTAAAACAAGAGGATTAGGTCCTTTGAGAAACGGTAAAATATTTTTGCAACATTTTTGCTAATGGTATTTCCAAGTACAGCAACACCTTCTTGCACACAACACACAACACACACACACACACACACACACACACACACACACACACTCACGTACACATGCTTGCTAGACAGCTGTTTGAATAAGGACAGAGAAACAGGGATTTAACGAGAAATGAGGTTTCATATGCTCATGAGTTAGGACTTACTACACCTACAACTCCGATATTTATAAGCCATGCATGTATCTATGAGATTAAGTTAATCTTTTCTGAAGATGGAGTAATTTACCAGCAGAAGTGACAGTACTTAGGGCTGTCCAGTTTTCTAATCCCCCATTGGAACCACTAGGGGGCATGTCTACCCATAAATCTAAAGATCAACAATTGACCTTGGAAGCCAAGTAAGTGAAATTTTAATTTAAATGGGTTAGAAATTTCTGTACTGAAACTTATTTAGGGGTTTAGACTGATTTATTCCAGATGCTTCCTGGATAGAATGTTAATTCAGGCAGATTTCTATGCATAAAAAAATTTAGGCTAGATGAAAAAATAATTTTCATTTAAACAGGTTTCTCTTTAGTAGTTGCTCAGAAGAGACACGTTTTATCTAATGTGGAAAGGCTTTTGTAGTAGAATATTGCTTTTTATTTATTTTATTTCTACAAAATATGTGTATATTTTATAGCTACCAAAGACAAACTATTTGATTTCCTCTATAGAGTTTGATTCGGGATGAATAATGGTGAATATAGGTCATTTAACATTATTTTTGGATTTCTACTTAGAAATAGAATTAGTAAGGTTGAGGTTGGTGTACATTCAAAATATAACAATAACAACCAATGACAAAAAACAACATTAAATCAAAATTACACTATCCACTTCTTTGATATTTTTCATTATTGTTCCCTAATAATTTATGATGAGTACATTTTATTTGGTTATTTTCTTTGCCAAATAATTTTAATTGTATCATTTTTTAATTCATTTTGTAAGTGTGGATATTTTAAAAATAGTGATATCAGTTTTTTGTACTCTAAATGCCTACAGATCTTTGGATCAAAAGCTGAAGAGGCCTCAAAAATAATGGGTTTAGAATGTGAAACTGAGAAAGGGTGGAATAAGAGAAATAGTTGGCAAAACTGCAGAAGCTGCATTTTATTCTAATCAATATGTATATGAACTTGTATTTCATATTGGAGATTCCTTTATCTGTCAGTTTGCTATCAACTGTTCCTACATAATCTCAGATTCATTCACCTTTTAAAAATATATATTTTTGTTGATTTCAGAGAGGAAGGGAGATGGAGAAAGAGATTGAAACATCAATGATGAGAGATAATTACTGATCAGCTGCCTCCTGCAGGACCCCACTGGGGATTCAGTCTTTGCAGTTAAGGATGTAGACTATTGTGCTTGGGAAGGAGAGAAGAACTAATGTTTATTTAGCACCAAGTAGGTTTCAAGAATTTTTACAAATATCTCATTTAGCTTATATACACCCCCAGAAGTGGGTAATAATGCTATACCTAATTTACAGATGTGGAAACTGTGGCTAAGAGAGATTATGTCTCTTGCATAGATCACAAATGAAGAAGTGAAAAATCTGAGATTGCAAACTGTTCAACCTCCAGATTCCATGCTCTTTCATTTTCCCACAAGCAAATTGGCCAATATGGAGATAGAATTTAAAAATTTGACCTTATTAGTGCCATATTTCTAATTTATTAGACCCTTGCTATTCAAAGTGTGGTTCAAAGCCTGTAATTATCAATAGTACCTGGGAGCTTGTTAGATATGCACATTTTGGGGTCCACTTCAGACCTGATGAAATTAGAAACTTCATTTTTACAATTTCAGCAGGCTAGTTATAAGCACATTAAAGTTTGAGAAGCTCTATTTTGTACAACTTGACTGGACGAATTAATCCCTATTTCTTGAAAGTTTGCAAATATACTGAAGACTACTTTTCAAGCCCTTTTTTATTTGTAGATTTTAATGTGGTGTTTAAAATAGACTGTGGAAGTATTTGAAATAATTGTAACATGGTGTGTCCATATAAAAATCAGTTTAACCACCCGCTCCCCACATTTTTGGTCTCTATTATATTTTTTCTTTATTATTATTACAACTGCAAAGTAGAGAAAATGTACAAAACTTAATAGCTTATTACAGGTTATTTCATTTCCAACTTCTCATGAGGTCTAATGGCACTTCACAGAATAATTATATAGAATGAGTAGTACAGAACCTCAACTATGATTTACCTTGAAGATTATTTTCATCTGTAAGTCTTTCTATGATACTAATAGCAATACATTTTTTTGTAAATGCCTTAAAAACAACCTAACAAGCTCATAGACTAATTAATTAATGTTATCTGCATTCGTGCTTATGATGTATTGGCTTACCTCCTGAAATTATTTTTTTTAAGTTGAAGTTTCAAAACTTATTGTAATCACCACTATATGTCAACTTTAATTTCTGCTTCCCCTAGCTGACCTAAAACTTGCTGATCACCAACTCTTTCTTTTTTCACTTTCTTGGTCTACTTCCGAATAATATTATTGGTCTTTTTGTCAAACTAGCAAACTTTCTTCATTTTATATTTCTCACCATAAAAATATCTTTGGCACTTCCCTATTTTAAGTGCTGAGTATATCTCTTTATCTAATCTTAGTGGTTTTTAGTGGTAAGGTATTACCACTTACATATATGACATCACATTCTATTGAATTTAATGTCTTAACACTTCAAGAAAGTATAGAAATATTACCTTACATTTATGTTCGTATAGCTTCCCCATTTAAAAATATAATTGTTTTAAGTATTTCCTCTGCATACATTGAGTACCAATAAGATAGTGCTATATTTTTTGCTTTAACCATAAAAGTTACTAAAGAAATTCATAGGAAGTATAGTCTATTGTATACTTCTCTTTTTACCTAGTCCTTTGTTCTTTCTTTGGTGAGTGATCAAGTGTTAATCTGTTATCATTATCTCTTTTTTATTTCTTTATTGATTAAAGTATTACTTGGAAAGCATTATGCTAAGCGAAATAAGCCAGGCAGAGAAAGATAAATATCACATGATCTCACTTATTTGTGGAATATAATGAACAACATAAACTGATGAACAAAAATAGAGAGAGAAATATCATTATCTCTTTGCTTGGTGAGGTTTCTTTAGCCATTCCTAAGAGTAGATCTGATTGTAACAAGTTCTTTGAGTCGCTTTAAGAATGTTTTCATTTTCCTTCATTCCATAAGGATACGTTCACATATTATAGTTAGCTGATGACAATTCTTTTCTGTCAGCACTTGAAAAATGTTGTTTCATTGCTTCTGTTCACCACCATTCCAGATGAAAAATCCCCAGTTATTCAAATTCTTTTTTTCCTAGAGGTAATGCCTGTTTCTCTCTGGCTGCTTTTAATTTTTTCTCTTATTATTTTACTTAGGTGAAATTAATACAGCATGAAACCAACCATTTTAAAGTGAAAAATTCAGTGGCATTAGTATACTCACAATGTTGTGAAACCACCACCTCTAGTTTCAAAATATTTTCATCATCTTAAAAGGAAATTCCATGTCCAATAAGCAGTTACTACCCATCCCCGCTTTGCCACAGACCCTGGCAGCCACCAGTCTGCTTTCTATTTGTATGGTTTATCTATTCTTGATATTTAATATAACTGAAATCATACACCTGTGAGCTTTGTGTCTTGCTTCTTCCACTTAGCACAATGTTTTTTCAAGTTTCAGCCATGTTTTAGCATGTATTGTATGCTATCGGTATATATATATGTTTTAGAGTATGTATTTGAAAATATACATCAAATGTGAATAAATAATATAATATAAATTAATAGTTAAATATGAAAGTATATTTAATATAAATAAATATATATTAAAATGTATTATACATAATATATATTTTAAAAGACTATTTCTTTTTTATATTTCAATTACAGTTTATATTTAATATTATTCTGTATTAGTTTCAGGTGTACAGCATAGTGGTTAGACAGTCATGTACTTTACAATGTGGTACCCCTGATATTTTAAGTACCCACCTGGCACCGACATAGTTATTACGATATTATTGACTGTATTTCCTATGCTGTACTTAAATTTCTGTGACTATTCTGTAACTACCAATTTGCACTTCTTAATCCCTTCAACTTTCTCACCCAACCCACCAACCCTCCCTCCCCTCTGGCAATCATAAATACCATTTCTTATAGGAGTTTTAGGTTCACAGCAAGTTTGAGGGAGATTTACCACATACTGTACTTCCTGTTCCCACACAGGCATAGTCTCCTACATTATTAATACCACCCTTCAGAATGGTACATTTGTTATCATTCATAAACTTACATTAACAGCATAACCACTCCAAGTTCATAGTTTACATTAGGGTTCACTCTTGGTGTTGTGCATTCTGTGGGTTTGAATAAATGCATAATGCCATATCATTCATTACGGTATCATAGCAAAATATTTTTATTGCCCTAAAAATTCTCTGTAACCTGCCTATTTTCCCTCCCCCCACCAACGTCAGTCAACCACTAAACTTTTTCACTGTC
>NW_005871050.1:12108301-12120140 GCF_000147115.1 Myotis lucifugus | reverse complement strand
TAAGTTTTCAACTCCTTTGGATAAATACCAGGGATCATGATTAATGGATCATACTGTAAGTGTATGTTTAGTTTTATATGAAGCCAGCAAACTGATTCAAAGTGGAGATATCATTTTGAATTCCCACCAGCAATAAATGAGAGTTCTTGCCTGTATTTGAGGTTTGCAGATTTTGGCCATCTTAAAGGTGTGTAGTGGTATCTTTTTTTTTATTTGTATTGTCCTGATGAGATATTATGTGAAGCATCTTTCATATGTAATTTTCCATCTGTATATCATTTTTGGTGAGGTGTCTATTAAGATTTTTGGCCCATTTTTTAATTGGGTTGTTTGCTTTGTTATTGAGTTTTTAAAGTTCTTTGTATATTTTGGATAATAGTCCTTTATCAGATATGTCTTTTGCAAATATTTTATCCAGTCTGTGGCTTCTCATTCTCTTGACATCGCCTTTTGCAGAATAGAAGTATTTTATTTTGAAGAAATCCAGCTTATCAATTATTTGTTCTTTGAATTGTGCCTTTGGTATATCTAAAATGTTATCATCATATCCAAGGTCATCTAGATCTTCTCCAATTTTTTAGGAGTTCTATAGACTGGACTGAATCTAACATTTACGTTGGTATCCTTTTTTTTCTTTATTGATTAAGGAATTACATATGTGTCCTTATCTCCCCAATTGCCCCCTCACCCCACTCCCGTTCATGCCCTCACCCCTCTGGTGTCTGTATCCATTGATTATGCCTTTATACATGTATACAAGCCCTTTGGTTGATCTCTCCCCCTTACCTCCACCCTCCCCTACATTCCCTCTGAGGTTTGAGCATCTGATTGATGTTTCTCTCTGTCTCTGGATCTGTTTTTGTTCAGATCCCTCTAGTCCCACTTTGCTGAGCGTTTTTATCAGAAAAGGGTGTTGGACTTTGTCAAATGCCTTTTCTACATCAATTGATATGATTATGTGATTTTTGTCAATTTGTTTATGTGATGTATCACATTTATTGATTTGCATATATTGTACCAGCCTTGCATCCCTGGATAAATCCCACTTGGTCATGGTGTATGATCTTTCTAATGTAATGCTGGATCCGGTTTGCTAGAATTTTGTTGAGGATTTTAGCATCTATGTTCATCAGGGATATTTGCTTGTAATTCTCTTTCTTTGTGGTGTCTTTATCTGCTTTGGGATTAGGGTAATGCTGGCTTCATAGAAAGAGCTTGGAAGTGTGCCTTCCTCTTGAATTTTTTGGAATAGTCTGAGAAGGAGTGGTCTTAGTTCTTCTTTGAATGTTCGGTAAAACTCCCCTGTGAAGCCATCTGGTCCAGGGCTTTTGTTTGCTGGAAGCTTCTTGATTACTGTTTCAATTTCATCAGTAATTATCGATGTATTCAGGTTTTTTTAATTCTTTCTGATTGAGTTTGGGAAGCTTATATTTTCTAGGAATGTGTCCATTTCTTTGAGGTTGCCCAGTTTGTTGGAGTAGAGTTGTTCATAGTATTTTTTTTACAATCCGTTGTATATCTGTGGGGTCAGGTGTTACTTCACCTCTTTCATTTCTGTTTATTTGGGTCCTCTCTCTTTGTGTCTTGTTGAGCCTGGTTAGAGGTTCATCAATCTTGTTTATCCTTTCAAAGAACTAGCTCTTGGTTTCATTGATCTTTTGTATTGTTGTTTTGGTCTCTATGTCATTTATTTCTGCTCTGATTTTTATTATCTCCTTCCTTTTGGTTACTGTAGGCTTTTCTTGTTGCTCTCTTTCTAATTCTTTAAGTTGAAAGGTTATATAATTTTTTACCATTTTTTCTTGTTTTTTTGAGGTACACCTGTATAGCTATGAACTTCCCTCTCAGGACTGCTTTCAATGTGTCCCATACATTTTTTATTGTTGTGTTTTCATTGTCATATGTTTCCAGGATGCTTTTTATTTCTTCTTTGATCTCTTTGGTAACCCAGTCATTGTTTAATAGCATTCTATTTAGCCTCGAAGTGTTTGATTTTTTTTCATTGTTTTTATTTTAGTTGATTTCTCATTTTATGCCATTGTGATCTGAGAAGGTGCTTGTTATGATTTGTATCTTCTTGAATTTGAAGAGACTTTGCCTGTGTCCTACTATGTGGTCTATCTTTGAAAATGTCCTGTGTGCACTTGAGAGAAGAATTTATATTCCGTAGCTTTGGGGTGAAATGTTCTGAAGATGTCAATTAAGTCCATCTGATCTAGTGAGTTATTTAGGATTGCTGTTTCTTTGCTGATTTTTTGTTTAGAGGATTTATCCAGTGGTGTCAGTGGGGTATTAAAGTCCCCTACTGTGATTGTATTGCTATCGATCTCTCCCTTGATATCTTCCACAAGTTGTTTTATGTATTTGGGTGCTCCTGTATCGGGTACATATATGTTTACCAGAGTTATATCCTCTTATTGAATTGTGCCTTTTAGTATTATGTAGTGGCCTTTCTCTACATTTTTTGCTGTAACATTTTAATTGTTTCTGTGTCTTAGATCCAACTGCTTTGCTACCCAGGTTCTTTTGGGGGTGATGCTAAAGGTGTGGTCTATCAGGTCTCCTGAGCTTGGTGATCTAGTAGAGCTCACTACTTGAGCTATTTGGGTTCTCTTGATGTAGTTGGATCTTGAATGTTAGTTCCTTACTTGTGGATGAAGTCTCGTCATGAATTGGCAATGTGACTGACCCCCGGCTTCGTTGTGCAAGCTGTTTTGAATGTGATCTTGGTTCTGGCCCTTGTGGAAAAGTTTGTCTGAAGTTTCACTGGGATATGCTCAATGTGGGTTCCCAGAGTCCAAGGCTTGGGAGGAAGGATTTTCGGGGCCTCAGGCTCAGGTGCTGTGACTTTGGCTGGTGTGGTGTGACTCTTGCGGGATTAGCGTCACTCTGCAACTTACTGCAAGGGGCCCAGGGCCCATGGCAGTGGGGGGCGAGTGTCTCGTAGTCTGTGATTGAGGCAGTGGTACTCTGGACAAAGTGATTTTGCGCTCTGAAACACGAGGGGGCTCAGGATCCAGCAGCTGGAAATGTGGGAATCTTGGAGTCTGTGGTTGAAGCAATGTGATGTTTTTCAGGGAGGCAAGTCCTCAGTAACTCACCAAGCTGTGCAAGGGCTCAGGAGGCCTGCACACTGGAAAAGTGGGACTGTGGTGTCCAGAGGTCTGCAGCTGTGGAGTGCAGTTTTTGCTACTGTGCCTTGTTTGGATTAATGTGTACCCAGTGGTGGCTCACAGAGGTACCCCAGGGCCATTTGCCAGGGTGGTGCACTCAGAGAGGCCCTGGCGCTGAAGCCACATGACTGAGGTGTCTGTGGGCAGGTATCCAGTGTGTCCTTGTTTGGAAAAGAGCGTGCCCAGCAGGGGCCCACTGAGTCACCCAAGAGGGCAGGAGTGGGATATCATATAATCTACTGAGGGAACTGTGCGCCCTTGGTTGGAGAGGCACACACCCAGTGGCAACACACAAAGGGGCCCAGGAGCCTTCTGCAAGGGATGTGTGCTCGTGGGGCCCACATGCTGGATTAGAGCGATTGTGGTGTGCCACCGGCCCCCATGGAGGGAGAAGTCCCAGTTTCTGTATTGGGGAATGTGCGCCCTTGGTTAGATATGCACACTGAATGGCTGCTTACAGAGGTGCCCTGGAGCTGTCTGCTGGGGCAGTGGGCTCAAGGGGCCCTTGTGCTGGAGTGGCACTACCATGGGGACTGGATGCCAGCGGTGAGGGTTGTGCCTTGCGGCGGCTCAGGCTCAGAGAAGCACCCAGGGGCTGCCTCCCGGGGCAGTGGGCTCAGGGGGCTTGTGTGCTGGATCGATGCAACTGCAGTGACTGGATGTTGGCAGCTGAGGAGGGGAAAATCCGAGTTTCTGCTGCCTGGGCCTTGAGTCTTTGACTGGATATGAGTGCACCTAGTGGCTGCTTACAGAGGCACCGGGGAGTGACCTGCTGGGGCGGTAGCCTCAGAGGGACTGTGTGCTGAAACCACGTGCCCGCAGTGTCTGTGGGTAGGCAGCTGGGAAGAGGGAAGTCCGAATTTATAGAGCCAAGGCCGTGCGCCCTTGTTTGGATATGAGCAACCCAGCTGGGGCTTAAGGAGGCACCCAGGAGCCACCTTTAGAGGAAAAGGGCTCAGTAGGCCCTCATGCTGGAAAGGCGCAACTGTGGTGTCCAGAGGTCAGCAGCTGGGGAGGGGGATGTCCCAATTTTTGCTGCCTTGTGCCCTTGGTTGAAATCACATGTGCTCAGTGGAGGCTCACAGAGGCACCCAGGAGCCGTCTGTCAGGGTTTTGGGTCTCAGGGAGCCTGTGTACCGGAAAGGCGTGACTGTGGTGTCTGGAGGTTGGAGCTGCTGAGTGGGAAGACTCAGTTTTTGCTGCCGGCCTTGCATCTTTGGTTGGATTTGTGCACACCCAGTGGTGGCTCACAGATGTACCCTGGTGCACTCAGAGAGGCCCTTTCGCTGAAGCCGCATTACCAAGGTGTCTGTGGGAAGGCAGCCGTTAGTGGGGGAAGTCCAAATTTCTACTGCCAGGGGTTTTGCATCCTTGTTTGGACTTGCACGTGCCTAGTGGCGGCTCACAGAGGCACCCACGGTCCGTTTACCAGGGCGGCACACTCACGCACTCAGAGGGGCCCTGGGCTGCAGCCACGTGACTGAGGTGTCTGTGGGCAGGTATCCAGGAAGGGGGAATTCAGAATTTTTATTGCTGGGTCAGTGCGTCCTTGTTTGGAAAAGAGCGTGCCCAGCAGGGGCCCACTGAGTCACCCAAGATGCTCCTTGGAGTCCTAGGGCTCAGAAGGCCTGCACACTGGAAAAGTGGGACTGTGGTGTCCAGAGGTCTGCAGCTGTGGAGTGGGACGACTCAGTTTTTGCTACTGTGCCTTGGTTGGATTAATGTGTACCCAGTGGTGGCTCACAGAGGTACCCCAGGGCCATTTGCCAGGGTGGTGCACTCAGAGAGGCCCTGGCGCTGAAGCCACGTGACTGAGGTGTCTGTGGGCAGGTATCCAGCTAGTGGGAATTCAGAATTTCTACTGCTGGGGCAGTGTGCTCTTGTTTGGATAGGAGTGTACACAGCGGGGGCTCACAGCAGCACCCTAGAGCGGCCTGTGGAGCAGTGGGCTCAACAGGCCTGTGTGTGCTAGAAAAGCATGACTGTGGCATCTGGAGGTCGGCAGTTCGGGGGGGAGGGGAGTCACACTTACTGCTGTGAGATCCGTGCACCCTTGGAGGTGGAGTTCCTAGGGTCTGCAGGTCTGTGGGTGGGGCAGCAGGATTTTGGCTGGAATGGCTGCAGGGTCACGGGCAGTGTCCAAGGCCTGTCTGGGTGGTGGTGAGTTCCTAGAAGAGGCCACTCTCCCCTTCAAGATGGCGTGGGCTCCGTGCCTGATCCCCACAGCCTGGAGAGTGCCCTCAGCGGTGGTAGGTGCTCCCTGTCCAGGAGAGTTTGGTCTGCCAGCTCCTGCTACTCCTGCCGGATTTAACTGTCCTCCCTCACTCACACACACACACCACACACATCCACACACTCTCCTTTCACCCCCTCACTCACTCACACCCATCCTGCCCGTCCTCACCTCCGTCCTGCTAGTCGCCATCTTCTGGATTGGTTTGTATCCATTTTGAGTTAATTTTTGTGACAGGTGTAAGGTCTGGTCTATATTTGTATACATGTAGATGTCAAGTTGTTTTAGTAGTATTTGTTGAAAAGACTACTTTATTTTGTTGTATTGACTTTGCTCCTTTGTCAAAGATCAGTTGACTGTATTTATGTGCATCTATTCCTCTGCTCTCTACTATGACATTAATCTTTGTTTTTGCTAATACTATACTATCTTGATCACTATAGCTTTATAACAAGTCTTGAAGTCAGGTAGTTTAGGTCCTCTTTGGTCTGTTTTAACATTGTGCTGGTTATCCTAGGTCTTTTGCCTCTCCATATAAATTTTAGAATCAGTTTATCTAAATTCACAAAATAACTTCTTGGGAGTTTGATTTGGATTGTATTGAATCTGTGGATCAGGTTTGGGAACTAGCATCTTGCCAATATTGAGTCTTCCTATCCATGAACATGGAATCTCTCCATGTATTTAGTTCATCTTTCATCAATATTTTCTAATTTTCCTCATATAGTTCATATACATATATTATAAGATTTATACCTAAGTATTTAATTTTGGGGGCACTGATGTGTATGGTATTGTAATTTTAATTTAAAATTCCACTTTTTGCTGGTGATTGACTTTTGTATGTTACCCTTATAGCCTGCAACCTTGCCGTAATCACTTTTTATTTCCTGGACTTTTAATTGATTCTTTTGGATTTTCTACAGATCATTATGTCATTTATGAACAATGATAGTTTTATTTCTTCCTTCCTCATCTGTATACATTTTATTGCATTTTCTTGTCTGTTGCATTAGGTAGAACTTCTAGTATGATGTTGAAAAGAAGTGTTAAGAGGGGTCATCCTTGCCTGTACCTGATCTTAGAAAGCTTTAAGATCAGGTTAACTGTAGATTTTACTTTTTATCAAGTAGAAGAAGTTCCCCTCTATTCTCAGTTTACTGAGGGTTTTTTTTTTTTTATCATAAGGGGTATTGCATTTTGTCAAATGCTTTTTTGACACCTATTGATATAATCAAGCAATTTTTCTTTTTCAGCCTATTGATTTGATGGGATTACATTAATTTATTTTCAAGTGTTAAACCAGCCTTACATACCTGGGAAAAACTCCCTCCCCCTTCATCATGGTATATAATACATTTTTATACATTGTTAGAGTTGATTTGCTAATATTGCATTGCAAAAAATTGCATCTATGTCCATAAGAGATATCAGTCTGTACTTTTTTTGTAATGTCTTTGTCTGGTTTTGGTATTAGGGTAATGCTGGCCTCATAGAATGAGTCTACAATTATTCCCTCTCTTTCTATACTCTGAAAGAAATTGTGAAGTTCTGGTATAATGTTTAGTATTATTCAACAGTGAACCCACCTGGGCTTTGGTGGTTGTTTGTTCTTTATTTTTTAAGGTTATTAAATTATTAAATTTCATCAATATTTATATATAGGCCTATTCAGATTTTTAATTTCTTCCTTTGTGAATTTTATCACACTGTTTAAAGGAATTGGCCTATTACATTTTGTTTATCAAATTTGTACACATAGACTTATTCATAGTATTCCTTTATTATCCTTAATATCCATGGGATCTGTTAGTGATATATCTCTTTCTTTTCTGATATTTGCAATTTATGTCTTCTCTCTTATTTTCTTATTCAATCATATGGGGAAGCACGAAACTTGGTTGGAATGTCTGTAAGGAGGATTCTCCGAAAGGTCGGGGGCCTCTGAGGGGACCTTGCTGAAGGCGGCAGCCCCTACCTTGACTTTTCCAAACAAGTCCAATCCCCGGGGGTTTTTTGCTAGAATATCTATGTTTAGTCTTTAAAGACTCAACCTTGTAAAAACATGCGCTTTGTCAAGGATACTTACCCTGCTGATTGTATCTAGAGGTTAATTTGAATTCAAGCTGTTGTTACAATAAAAAGCCAACGAGGTAGGTGAACAGGACTTCTTTTACTACTAAAGTAAAACAGTCCTTTAGCCCTCTCTTTCACAGAAACATGTGTCAGAACAACCTGTTCATCCATCGCTCAGGGTCTGCTGGTCAGCCCTGGCAAATTCTTCCTAGGGGTTTATCAATTTTATTGAGCTTTCCAAGGAACCAATTTTTTGGGGGAGTTGAATGTTTTATTGAGGTTAATGGAGTTATCATTTCGAAGAAATTATACAGAAAGTAAATTCTCTATTTGGAGCAGAGATTTTAGTGCATATTTAGCAAGGGATATTTCTCCACATTTCATTGCTTCTCTGATATAAAGAATTATCAATACATTAATCTTGAAAACATACTGTTATGGTTAGCAAGACTCAAACCTAATATGCTTTTCCTGGATTTTGCAAAATCCATCTGAAAGGATAAAGAACTGATGAAAGCATCACACATATAACCACTCATATATAGGAATGGATTTTCCAAGATATATTTCAAAGAATGCTTCTCCTGGGGTATGTAAGTCCTAGGAAATTCTATTTGAGAAAAGAGTTCTATTATCAAATACTTTTATGAGGGATTAAATAGATTCCAGTACCAATTACAGTTGGGTGGGGTTCCCCACACCAGCAATCAATTCTTGGGACTAGCTGGGTGTCCTACAAATCAACTCAATTCTGACACTGTCTGGAATAGCATCAGATTCCACAGGTTAATAATTTAGTTCTCCAAGACCATCGTCCCCACACATACTTCAGATGTCAGTCACAAGCCCATGCTGTTACCTGTGCTTCTGACCAACCAGCTACAGATTGGAGGTTCCTAAGACATTCTCCTTGGACTTAAGATGCCATTTGAAAGTCCAGTTGGTTACCTATACTTCTGACAAACTGGCTATAACAAGTCAAAGGTTCCCAAGGACACTTCCTCGGGTTTGATTAATTTGATACAGTAGCTCAGTGAACTCAGAGCAACATTTTACTTACTAGACTAACAGTTCATCATAAAAAGATATAACTCAGTAATAGCCATATGGAAGAGATGCATAGCCAAGATGAGGGAAAAGGCTCAGAACCGTTCTCGTAGCACCTCCATGTCTGCACCAACCCAGAAGCTCACTGAACCCAGAACTTTTGGGTTTTATGGAGACTTTATTACATGATCATGATTAAATCATTCCCATGTGGTGATGGTTTCAACCTCCAGCCCCTCTCCCCTTCCCAAAGGTGGGAATAAGACTGAAAGTTTTCTTAAAAAATGTTTATTGAATTTATTGGGGTGATATTAGTTAATACAATTACATAGGTTTAAGGTGTACAATTCTATCTATATATATAAAAGCCTAAGTGACCGGCTGACCAGCCAACCAGCCAACAGCTATGATGCACACTGACCACCAGGGTGCAGACGCTCAACACAGGAGCAGAAACCACAGGCATGGAAACATGGAACAGACTGATGAATCTCAGAGGGAAGGGGGTGGGGCAGGAAGAGATTAACCAAAGATCTTATATGCATACTAGAGGCCCGGTGCACGCATTCATGCACCGGTGGGGTCCCTCGGCCTGGTCTGCGGGGATCAGGTCAAAACCAGCTCTCTGACATCCCCTGAGGGGTCCCGGATTGCGAGAGGGCACAGGCCAGGCCGAGGGACCCCACCGGTGCATGAATCCATGCACTAGGCCTCTAGTAATATATAATCAGTGTATTGTATTGTGGGTTCACCAACCCAAGTCAAGTCTTCTTCCATCACCATTTATACCTCCTTCAACCTCTTCTACCTCTCCCCACCCTTCTTAGCTTCTGGTAATCATCATACTGTTACCTGTGTGTATGAGTTTTTTTTCTTTGCTTAATCCCCTCATCTTTTTCACACAGTCCCCCAAACCCCTTCCCTCTAACAGCTGTCTATCTGTTCTCTGTATCTGTGAGTCTGTTTCTATTTTGTTTGCTAGTTTATTTTGTTCATTAGAGTCCAAATATAACTGAAATCATATGGTACGTTTCTATCTCTGATTAGCTTATTTCACTTAGCATAATAATTTCCAGGTCCATCAATGCTGTTGCAAAAGAAGGTAAGATTTCCTTCTTTTTAATGACCGAGATGTATTCCTTTGTATAAATATACCACAGCTTTTTTATCCACTCATCTACTGATGGGCACTTGGGCTGCTTTCAATCTTGGCTGTTGTAAATAACACAGCACTAAATATAGGAGTGCACATATTCTTTAGAATCAGTGTTTCGGGTTTCTTCAGATATATGCCCTGAAGTGGAACCACTGGTTCATGAGGCAGTTCCATTTTCAATTAAAAAAAATGTTTTTCTAGGAATATATCCTAAGAAATCACAAACACCAATCAGAAATAATACATATGCCCCTGGGTTCATAGCAGTGCAATTTGCAAGAGCTAAGATTTGGAAACAACCAAAGTGCCCACCAACAGATGAGTGGATAAAGAAGCTGTGGTACATTTATACAATGGAATACTATGCAGCTGTACAAAAGAAAGAACTCAACATTTGCAACAGCATGAATGGACCTGGAGAGTATTACGCTAAGCAAAATAAGCCAGTCAGAGCAAGATAAGTATCACATGATCTCACTCATATGTGGAATCTAATGAACAAAATAAACTAAATAGATCCAGAGATATATAAGCATGGAACAGACTTTCAAACCTCAGAGAGAAAGAAGGGGAGGGTGGGTGGGTGGATGGGTGGGAAGAGATCAACTAAAGAACTTGTATACATATATGCATAACCCATGGACACAGACAATAGGGTGGTGAAAGGCTGGGGCGGGATAGAAGAGGTCAATGGAGGAAAAATGGGGACATATGTAATACTTTCAACAATAAATATTTAAAAGCAAACAAACAAATAAAATAGTATGCTTTTATTGATTTCAGAGAGAGGAAGGGACAAGGAAAGAGAGAGAAACATCAGTGGTGAGAGCCATTGATTGGCCGCTTCCTGCATACCCCCTACTTGGAATCTAGCCTTCAAACCAGGCATGTGCCCTGATCAGGAATTAAACCATGACCACCTGATTCAAGGGACAGTGCTCAAATACTGAGCCACACTGGCCAGGCCATTTTTAATATTTTTTAGTAAGCTCCATACTGCTTTCCACAGTGGGTTCACCAATCCAACAGTGCATGACGGTTCCCTATTCTCCATATCCTTGCCAATGCTTGTTGTTTGTTGTTTTATTGATGATAGCCATCTGACAGGTGTGAGGTAATATCTCATTGTGCTTTTAATTTGCATCTCTCCAATTATCAGTGACATTGAGCATTTTTTCATTTGTCTATTGCCATCTGTATGTCCTCTTTGGAGAAGTATCTATTTAGGTCATTTGCCCATTTTTTAAATTGGATTGTTTGTCTTCCTGGTATTGAGTTGTATAAGTTCTTTTTTTTTAAAATATATTTTATTGATTTTTTACAGAGAGGAAGGGAGAGAGATAGAGAGTTAAAAACATCGATGAGAGAGAAACATCGACCAGCTGCCTCCTGCACATCTCCTACTGGGGATGTGCCCGCAACCCAGGTACATGCCCTTGACCGGAATCGAACCTGGGACCCTTCAGTCCGCAGGCCGACGCTCTATCCACTGAGCCAAACCGGTTTCGGCATGTATAAGTTCTTTATAGTTTTTAGAAAGTAACCCATTATCAGATGTGTCATTGGCAAATATGTTTTCCCATACAGTGGGTTGCCTTTTTACTTTGTTGATGGTTTCTTTTGCTGTGTAGAACCTTTTTAGTGTTATGTAGTTGCACTTGTTTATTTTTCCTTTGTTTCCCTTTCCTAAGGAGATATATCAGAAAAAGCATTGCTAGGAGTAATGCCTGAGATTTTACGGCCTATGTTTCCCTCTAGGATTTTTATGGTTTCAAGTGTAACATTTAAGTCTTTGTGTGGTGTAAAAAGATGATCTAATTTCTCTCTTTTTTTTTTTTGCATGTATCAGTCCAATTTCCCCCAAACCCATTATTGAATATACTGTCTTTACCCCATTGTATGTTCTTGCCTCTTTTGTCCAATATTAATTGACCATAAAGGCACGGATTTACTTCTGGGCTCAGTATTCTGTTCCACTGATCTATATCTGTTTTATAAAAATATTTATTGTTGAAAGTATTACAGATGTCCCCTTTCCCCTGCATTGACTTCTTCTAGCCCGCCCCTTCCCCCTATTCCAGGCCTTTACCACCTTATTGTCTGTGTCCATGGGTTTTGCATATATGCATACAAGTTCTTTGGTTGATCTCTTCC
>NW_005871050.1:12086479-12108201 GCF_000147115.1 Myotis lucifugus | reverse complement strand
TTCTTTCTCAAGATTGCTGTGGCTATTCTGGGTCTTTGTGGTTTCATATAAATTTTTAAATATTATTTCTAGTTCTGTGAAATATGTCGTTGGTATTTTGATAGGAATTGCTTTGAATCTATAGATTGCTTTGGGTAGCATGGACAGTTTAATGATGATAATTCTTCCTATCCATGAAGACGATAATGTGCTTCCACTTATTTGTATCTTCTTCAATTTCTTTCTTAGGAGTATTATTATTTTATGAATACAGGTCTTTGCCCTCCTTGGTTAAATTTATTCCTAGGTATATAATTATTTTTGAAGCAATTATGAATGGGATTGTTCTCAGTGAGTCACCAGGAAGGGATGAGGTATTCTACCAATCTATTCAGGTTCAATCTTGGCGCCAATCCTGGTTCTGAGGCCACTCAGCTAATGTCCCAGGATATACCAAGTCTAGCTCCCACCCTCTGTGTGATCACACACCTTTTTGGTGGGGTGGGGTCTCAGGGAGTCCTTAGGATGAAGCCCGCAGAATTTATCAGGCCTAAACAGGCCATGATTTGGCTGTGTGAAAGGAAGGCTCTACACCAGTTGAGAGTGTGAGGGAAAATTTCCCATCATAGAGCCAATTCAGTCTGTCCCAGATTCTGCCAAGATCCTGATCTCAGCAAGGAGAGGCCACTGGGTGTGGAGAGAGGGGAGGTGCCAGTTAGTTTTGGAGGAAGTTGGCCTGTGTGGCCCCCACCCCAGAGCACACAACTCAGACTGTCCCGGATGCTGCCCAGACCTCCACAGTGTGGTGCCACCAAAATCAAGAGGCTGGGGCCACCAGTAGCTTGGACAGTGGGGCTAGCAGATCTGCCATGAGGGGGAGGCACCAGTTGGGATCATGGGAAGGGAGGTAATGGCCTTTGCCCCTAAGCCACACAACTTAGTCACTGACACCCTTTTAGTCTGTGTAAACCTCTACACCAGGGGTCCTCAAACTACGGCCCGCGGGCCACATGCAAATACAAATATTGTATTTGTTCCCGTTTTGTTTTTTTACTTCAAAATAAGATATGTGCAGTGTGCATAGGAATTTGTTCATAGTTTTGTTTAAACTATAGTCCGGCCCTCCAACGGTTTGAGGGACAGTGAACTGGCCCCCTGTTTAAAAAGTTTGAGGACCCTTGCTCTACACCTTGGCCCAGGCCACTGACTCCTTAGCTGGGCAGATCTGCAGGGTGGGGTGACAGGGAGACCAGAGGGTGGGGCTATTTCATTCCCCCAGGCTGATGTCATAAAGAGGGGAGTGTTCTACCAAAGGAAGGTGGTGTCTGTGGTGTGGGAGAGGGGCTCAGCACAGGGGTCCCTGCGGTTATCCTCTCAGCTCTCTCCCCAGGGCCACAACCCCAGTGTCTCCTCACAGGATTCCAGTCTATTCCACTCTCCCTCTGCCAGAGCCTGGAATGAACAGCTGGGAAAGAGATTTTGTACACTGGCCCTTTAAGAAGGTGTGTTTCTAGTGGGCTCCTGTCTCTCCCTGGTGGACAGAAACTGTACTGCTTTTCATAGGCAGATGTTATATGGGCACCTCTTCTAGGCTCTGGTGCTCTGGGCTGGGGAGCCTGGTATGGGCTTGAGATCCCATGCTTATCAGGGTGTCCACCCCCCATACCCCCCGCAGCTGAAATATCACTTTGGTACCTCAGCCGCTGCCTGTGAGAGTGGGGCCAGGTCTTTTTGCATCTCTGCATTTCCTATCATCTTGATATGGCTTCTTCTGTAAATCCTTGGTTATAAGACTTCTCTTGGGAGAAACCAAGATGGCGGCATAGGTAAACACCGGAGATTGCTGCCTCGCACAACCACTTCAAAAATACAACTAAAAGACGGAACGGACATCATCCAGAACCACAGGAAGGCTGGCTGAGTGGAAATTCTACAACTAGAAGGAAAGAGAAAAGCATACCGAGACTCAGAGGAGGCGCAATGCTGAAGTAAAATACTAAGGTGCGGAGTGCATGCGGAGCGGGCTGGCGGCTGAGGGCGCGGTTGTCGTTTTCAATCGGGAGGGAGTCTCAGGCTCTGAGCTCCAGTTCCGGGTGAGTCTCTAGGGACCCAGACTCATACGGGAGAAGCGGGACTGTCTGGCATTGGTCGGAACCGAGGGCAGCTTTCTCTCCGTGGGGCTTGCAGCGTCTACTGGGACAGTGAGAAGCAGAGCCTCTGAGGGCAAGACTGAGAGCAGCCATAACTGCTAGCCCCGCCCTGTTGATCCCGTGGGACCTGCCCCGCCCAAGCCCTGCAGGGAGGCTTTGGCTGGATAGCCGCAGGCAAAGGCTAGATTAGCACCTCCCTAGAGATCCAGGAGCCAGGAAGCCCAGAGGTCAGAGTGGGACCATCCAGTTTGCAGCTCCGTGGAACCATAAAAGGACACACTCAGGGGGCAGACTCAGTGAGCACCAAAGCCCCATCGAAGCAAGTCTAGCCCCAGAGGGGTGTCTCCAGCACAGAAGTTCTCCCACCTGCAGACACAGCTGATTCTCACAGCCAATTGGCCTGGAGGTCAATTTCCTCACAGTGATAACTCCACCAATCAAGGCTTAACTACAACAAGACTGTGCACAAAGCCCACAAGGGGATGCACCAAGAGTGTCTACCTCAGGTAATTGGGACACTTAGCACAGAAAGGCACTCTATCAACACAGCAAAGCATAAAAAATGCTGAGACAAAGAAACAGGACACAAACAACAGAATTGGAGGAAAGCAAACTGCTGGATATAGAGTTCAAAACCACACTTTTAAGGTCTTTAAAGAACTGTCTAGAAGCCGCCGATAAATTTAATAAGGCCCTGGAAAAGACTGGTGAGACCGCCGATAAATGTAGTGAGATCTTCAAGAAGACTGGTGAGACCGCCGATAAATGTAGTGAGATCTTCAAGAAATCTAGTGAAACCCTCGATGTTGTGATAAAGAACCAACTAGAAATTAAGCATACACTGACTGAAATAAAGAATATTATACAGACTCCCAACAGCAGACCAGAGGATCACAAGAATCAAGTCAAAGATTTGAAATACGAAGAAGCAAAAAACACCCAACCAGAAAAAGCAAAATGAAAAAAGAATCCAAAATTACGAAGATAGTGTAAGGAGCCTCTGGGACAGCTTTAAGCATACCAACATCCGAATTATAGGGGTGCCAGAAGAAGAGAGAGAGCAAGATATTGAAAACGTATTTGAAGAAATAATGACAGAAAACTTCCCCTACCTGGTGAAAGAAATAGACTTCCAAGTCCAAGAAGCGCAGAGAACCCCAAACAAAAGGAATCCAAAGAGGACCACACCAAGACACATCATAATTAAAATGCCAAGAGCAAAACACAAAGAGAGAATCCTAAAAGCAGCAAGAGAAAGAAAATCAGTTACCTACAAGGGAGTACCCATACGAATGTCAGCTGGTTTCTCAACATAAACTTTGCAGGCCAGAAGGGAGTGGCAAGAAATATTCAAAGTGATGAATACCAAGAACCTACAACCAAGATTACTTTATCCAGCAAAGCTATCATTCAGAAGTGAAGGCCAGATAAAGAGCTTCACAGATAAGGAAAAGCTAAAGGAGTTCATCACCATCAAACCAGTATTATATGAAATGCTGAAAGGTATCCTTTAAGAAGAGGAAGAAGAAGAAAAAGGTAAAGATACAAATTATGAACAACAAATATGCATCTATCAACAAGTGAATCTAAGAATCAAGTGAATAAATAATCTGATGTACAGTATGAACTGGTGATTGTAATAGAATCAGGGACATAGAAAGGGAATGGACTGACTATTCTTGGGGGGGGGAAGGGGTGTGGGGGATGCGGGAAGGGACTGGACAAAAATCGTGCACCTATGGATGAGGACAGTGGGTGGGGAGTGAGGGTGGAGGGTGGGGTGGGAACTGGGTGGAGGGGAGTTATGGTGGGAAAAAGGAGGAACCAATGTAATAATCTGAACAATAAAGATTTAATTAAAAAAAAAGACTTCTCTTCAGCCCTAGCTGGTTTGGCTCAGGGGATAGAACATCAGCCTGTGGTTTTGATTCCTGTCAAGGGCATGTACCTAGATTCCAAGCTTAGCCTGGGTCCTGGTCAGGGCTCCTGCAGGAGGTAACTAATCAGTGTGTTTCTCTCACATCAATATTTCTGTTTTTCTCTCTCTCTTCCACTCGCTATAAAAACCAATGAAAAAATATCCTCTGTTGAGGATTTAAAAACAAACACACACAAACTTCTCTTTAGCTAGTCCTCAGTTGATTATTACAACTATATTTTAGTTGTAGTTCCTGTTTGGTCCTGGGAGGAAGTGAGTGTAGCTTCCATCTACTCCACCACCGTCTTTTTTTTTTTAATACATTTTTATTGATTTCAGAAAGTGGAAGGTAGAGGGGAAAAAGGGATAGAAACATCAATGATGACAGAGAATTATTGGTTTGCTGCCTCCTGCATGCTCCACGGGAGATTGAGCCTGCAACCCAGGCATGTGCCCTGACTGGGAATAGAACCTTGATCTGATTCATGGGTTGATGCTCAACCACTGAGCCACACCGGCCAGGCATCCACTGTCATCTTGGATCCTGTAATTTATATGTCTTTATATTTTCTAGTTCTTTGTACATTATTCACCTGATTTCTGTTAGTTCTTTGTTTATATTTTCCTTTAGCTATGTGAGCATATTTGAACAGGTAATTTAAAGTTTTTTTTTTTCTTCTACTAAGTTCAATGTGTCTCCTCAGGGATAGTTTCTCTTAAGATTTTGTTTGAATTGGACATCCTTTGTTGTTTCTTTTCCATGATTTGAATTATTTGTTGAAAGGTAGACATTTTTAATGTTATAATGTCATAACTGTGAAATAAAATTCTTCCTATTTTTTGGTCTTTGATATTGTTCCTGTGGCTGTTTGTTTAGTGACTTTTAAAATGAATTTTTGTAATGTCTGTATTGTTTGTCTTGTGTAGTCTCTGAATCCCTGTTTCTTTAGTTTGTGTTCACTTTGTGTTTTGATGAAGATTTACTTGAATGCCAGTAGCCAAATAAAAGGTGAAGATGGGAAATAATAAAAAAGAGAAAAAAAAAAGTACTCACCTAGTCTTTGCAAATTGGTTCTGTACTGGAGCATTCTTTCAATGCTTGAGTAGGTTATTTACAATCCCATCTTAACATCTTAACTTCTTAGGTATTTTTTTAATTTTAATTTTTCAACTAGAGGCCCGGTACATGAAATTCATGCATGGGGATGGTCCCTCAGCCTGGCCTGCACCCTTTCACAATCCGGGACCTTTCAGGGGATGTCTGACTGCCAGTTTAGGCTGATCCCGCTGCAGATCGGACCTAAACCGGCAGTCGGACATCCCTCTCTCAATCCGGGACTGCTGGCTCCTAACTGCTCACCTGTCTGCCTGATTGCCCCTAACCACTCTTCCTACCTGCCTGATTGCCCCTAACCCAGTGGTCAGCAAACTGCGGCTTGCGAGCCACATGTGGCTCTTTGGCCCCTTGAGTGTGGCTCTTCCACAAAATACCACGTGCGGGCGCGCACGTACAGTGCGATTGAAATTTCGTGGCCCATGCACAGAAGTCAGTATTTTGTGGAAGAGCCACACTCAAGGGGCCAAAGAGCCGCATGTGGCTCATGAGCTGCAGTTTGCCGACCACTGCCCTAACCACTCCTGGGGGGCGGGGCCTGCCTGGGCGAGGCAGGGGTGTTCTGCACTTTCAAACCAGGAATGTTTTAAATAGGCAGTCTCCAAAAACTTGAACTGGAAAACCTAAATGTAGAGTGCTCAGATTTCAGGCATCAGGTGCTATTAGCAGGATTTCCCAATTAAACTCTAATTCTGAGCTCTCAACAGTCTGGACAAACTCTCCTTCACTATTTCCAAAGTTTCTTATTTGTCACTATCCCATTTTTCTCCACTTCAAACCAAGGTAACAAACGAATCCTTTAATTCTGATCTTCCTTGCTGCAAGGGAACAGCAAACCTCAATCAAAATAATTTCCCTCCAGAAGTCATGTCCAAATACTGCGAGACTGAGGACTATAGGGCTGGCTATGTAAATGCACAATAATAGGCTCACGTTCTAGCCCTCGTAGCCCAGGCGTCCTCCACAATCCCACAATCCTCTAGTCGCATACTTCCGGTTTTTCTAGCTCCTCCTTAAGTGGTGTTTCCTTCAGTCGCGTTGCAATGTCCAGGACCTCTAGTTGGAGAGAATTTTTCTGTTCTTTGGCATTGATAGCTGTTTACTATCTGGAATCAATGAAGTTTCTGGAGTACTGCCGCTGCCATGAACATGTCGGTCCCAAGCGCACTCATGGAACAACTGCCCATTCAGTCCACGGCTGGTGCCATCCTGGTTTGCAATGAGAAAGGTACTGTGCTGAGCCGTTTTCCAATTGTATCTTCCTCTTCCTTCTCCAGCACACTCCAAACCTCCTCTGGGCCGACCACCCCAACCCCACAGACCCTTAAGACCTTCCCCCCTATTTATTCGACTTTCCCCCATCAATCTCACAACCTATCGCGTTGCTTAGGGGCACCCCTAACTGCTCCCTGGGGGGTGGGGCCAGCCTGGGTGAGGGGCCATGGTGTTCTGGTCTCTGGTCGTTCTGGTTGTTTCACCATTTTGGTCATTGGGCTTTTATTATATAGAATTACAGTTTGCATTCAATGTTACTTTGTATTAATTTCAGATGTACAGCATAGCAGTTAGAGAATACTTTACAAAGTGGTCCCCCTGATATTTCAGGTACTCAACTGGCACCATACATAGTGGTTACAATATTATTGACTATATTCCCTATACTATATTTTATATCCCTGTGACTATTTTATAACTACCAATTAGTAATTCTAAAACCCTTTTTTTTCACCTACCCCTCTAACCCCCATTTTCTTTGACATCCATCACTCTGTTCTACATATTGAATAAGTCTATTTCTATTTTATTTTGTTTTTTAGATTCCACATATAAGTGAAATCATATGGTATTTGTCTTTCTCTGTCTGCTTCATTTTACTTAGCATAATACCCTTTTAGGTCCATCTATGCTATTGCAATGGTAAGATTTAATCCTTTTTATGGCTGAGTAATATTCCACTACATATATGTACCAGCATGTTTTTTATCCACTCATCTATTGATGGACTCTTGGGTTGCTTTCATATCTTGGCTATTGTAAATAATGCTGCAATGAACATAGAGGTGCATATACTATTTTCATTCTTTTTTTGTATATATACTAGAAGTCGAGTCACTCTCATTAAGCAGTTCCATTTTTAGTTTTTTGATGAACCTCCACACTAGTATTTTCCATAGAGGCTGCACCAATTTGCATTTCCATGAACAGTGCACAAGGGGTCCATTTTCTCCACATCCTCACCAATGCATGTTGCTTGTTGATTTATTAATGATAGCAATATGACAGGTGTGAGGTAATCTCTCATTGTGGTTTATGTCCTTTGCTGAATTTAGGAAATTTTCTACTATTGTTTCTTTAAATGCTTTTTTGGTACCATTTGTTTGCCTCATTATGATGAAATATTAGATCTTTTGTTATTGTTCTACAGATCATTGAAGCTTTTCATTTTTTAGTCTTTTTTTTCTGTTGTTTCGATTGAATAAATTCTGTTAGTGATCCTATTTTCTGTCATCTCCATTATATTATTGAGTATAGTTTTTATTTTTTATTTTTGTCATTGCATTTTTTAGTTCTATAATTTCCATTTGGATTTTTCTATAATTTCTATTTTTAATGACATTATCTAATTTTTATTTGTTTTAAGAGAATTTGTAATTGATTGTTAAGGCATTTTTATGACTGCTGCTTTAAAATACTTTTCAGGTAATTCTAGCGTGAATTGTCTCAGTTTTATCATCAATTGATTGTTTTTTTCTCATTCAAATTGTGGGTTTCTTGGTTCCTACTGTAATGAGTAATTTTAAATTATATCCTGGACATACTGATTATTATATTACACTTTTGATCCTATTTAAAGTTTGTTTTAGCAAAGACTCACCTTGTTTAGGTTTAGCATGTAGATTCTGGTCTACTTTTGTGGACTTTAATTGCACTGACAATTCCATTTTCTGAACGCTTGCAATGTTATGCTGGTCTGCTTCATTCATCTAAAACCACTGGGACTACCACTCAATCCCTGATGGTGCCAGCTCTCAGTGCAGAAGGTGCTTCGCTGTGCCTGCACTCTGCTATTTTGCTCATTATAAGGATAAATAAAAACTTAATTTTCCATGTTGCCAAAATGGAAAAGATGATTTGCCCCCTGCTTTTTTCCTCACAGCCTTTCTATGAGAAACCTTGTGGTTGTGAATTCTTTTTCTAAGCTAACCTTTTGATATGCATTTACATCTTTTTAGAGACTTAGTAACTCTTTTGCCATGCTTACAGCTTAGGAATGTTTTTTAAGTGTCTAGGAGTCATCCCCTAAAAATATAAACATTTACAAAGCTAGTACCTGTATCTTCCTGTCACCGTGGGAGTTAAGCTTAGGCACCTTGCTCTGAGTTATAACCATCTGCTTGTCATAGAGATAAGTTTTAATATACAGTTGGAGAAATGCCATTAACTAAAATAAATGATTACCTTCATTCCCAAGTAAATTTAGGATGGAATTCATGAAATTGTAGCAAATAACGTATTAATTCTATTTAGATAGGACATGAAAGCATATGTTCATAATGGGTGGTGTCTATTTGCTTGTATAAATAGGGTGAAATTTATTTGGTTTACCTATGAGGCATTGTAATCTGGTATGCTTATTTAATAAATCTTTCCGTCTTTTCTACATTTTGAGGAGAAGATTCTCTGGGTTGGCAGTATTGTTATTTTTCATAAACCATACACCCGTGACCTGGCTATGATTCTATGAATATTGGAATAAGACACACTTGCCAGAATTCAGCCAGTGAAAGTGTACTTCATTTCCAGGTGTTTAATTAGTTGGCATTCCAAACCCATTGACTCCTCCTGAGCAATCTCCTCCCTAAACTACACTGTTCCAAATCCCATCTACTGTGTTATTCTGGAGTTCTGCCAGTGTGAAATAAAAATACCCTATAATAGCAAAATAACAACCCAAAGAATAAATGCACATCTGAAGGGAGGAAATGTAAAACAAAAATGTTGTTGGCTATAAAAAATATATTTGTGTACTCTCATATTAGATCAAATTAACAAAATCTGCTTTACTTTTATAGTCATTATTTTATTCTATATTAAACTTACTTTATTAGTGCTTTGAACTTTTGACTCCTCTGTCATAATTAAATGCAAGAGACACTTGGGAACATGTGACTTCCTATAAGAACAGGAGTTCAGGTAAAATTTTGCATAGGTTTTGTATTATGCAAATGTATGCTTATGCCATGCTTCTATACCAGAGTTCCTAAAATAATCACTTTGAAATTTTGATATGGAAATGACTGTAAAATAAATTGTTATATAAAATTTAGATTTTTCAATCTAAGAAAATATATGATTTGCTTTAATAATTTTATGAAGAAATATAATTTTTGTTTTAATTATGATTAAAGATAAAATATGCTCACACTCTTTTCCCTTTATTAATAAAATAAAATATTAAGAAATAAAACATTTTAATTCAAGATTTTATTAACATTATTTAAATTATCTTTGCCAGTCACTTTCTTGTTATAAAATCTGAATTATAATTAAAGTAGTTTTAGAGAAAGTTGCAGTTTATGAAGAAATTGTAACAAATGGATTTTGTTACAAGACTGAGACAAATGCTCAGTATAGAAGCTGCAATGCACCCTAATGGAAAATGCCAATTTCCAGGGTCTCTTAGGTAACTATAAAATCATTACTCATTCAAGTTAAATTATGTGTAACTCTTTCATGTATAGTGCAGTCAGAATTTAGGATTACGGTTAGTACAACAAAGCACTGCACTACTATATATAAAGTACTTTGTGAATCACAAAAAAGTTAATATAGATTTAGTCTTGTTGAGTTAAGTGTATTTAAATACTTTGTAATTTTATTGATTTAGTAAATTCTTCTGGAAAGATGATAAAATATGTATAGGTGTCAAGAATCTCCAACCTGAGTTCCCTGTAAAATTGATGTGGAAAAAGTTCTATATGTGCCATTGGGTTGAAAAAATTAGAAATTTATTTCTGATCTTGGCAGTAATTGATTTTTTTTCTGAGAGGCTGAGTTTATTTCTTTCCTGGAGTCTACATAGTCATTTCTCCCAGTTCCTAAAGTAACTCAGGTTGCTACCTTGGATTACTCCATAGTTCATGCTAATAGTACTTCATGGTCATCAAGGGGTATTCCCTGAAGCCTGCTTTGTCTCAGAATTTTTCAGGCAGTATGGTTGAATCCCTAACTAACATTCTCTTTTAAAAAACCCAAATGAGATGCTTATCAGGGATGCTTCCCATGGACCATACCCAAATGTGCCTTTGAGTTGCTTGGTCTCACACCTGGAGAAGGAAACTAGCATTTGTTGAATCACTGCTTTGTGCAAACAGTCTATGCATGCTACAGGAAACCCACTTTAAATAAATAACAGGCTTGACATTGGAGAAAATTGAATCAGTGATGCAAATGACAAAATTTTGAATCAATATAAGCATACAGAGGAAAAGGATAGAGGAAGGAAAAGGAGGGAAAGATAATGGATAGAGAAGATAGATTATAAAGATCCAACTGGCAAATAATAGATATTACTGAAGAAGAGAGAAAAATGGATAAAACCAAATAATCAGAGAATAAAACTGCTGTTGCATATTAAGACATACAGGAGACAAGTGAAAATAATGGACAGGAATCTATACTATTATAGTGTGTTTCTAGTGTAATTTATAAGGCAGGCTAGGAACAAAGGAGAAACTAAATCTGCGGGAAAGGGTAGATAATAGGAAGACAGGAGGAAGTTACCGATGGGCTATGTGGGCAGAGCTCTTGAAGATGAAACTTTAATCAGAGACCAGGTGTGCATGGGGAAGAGAGAAAGAGCATATACTTAGTCCAACTTGGCCAAATATGGAGAATAGATGGGCATGTAAGAAAACACATAGCATGGAAAGATCACAATCCCAGGAGACTAAGATTTAAAATACTGTCACTTTCATTTGCAATCAGTGAGACTTTGGAAATTTAACCTCTCTAAACTTCCATCAGAAGCCTGGACTTCTGATTATCTCTATCTATCTATCTATCTATCTATCTGTCTATCTATCTATCCATCCTTGGCCAATATGCAAGGTGTCCCCACGGGAGTTCAACCGGGAGTTCTATCACTCACTATAACGTGCGCTGACCACCAGGGGGTGGCAGACAGAGAATGAAGGAAGGCCGCAGCCAGCAACCAGCAGCCAGGAAAGGGAGGCCCCAGCTGGCAGCTGGAAGGCTCCGATCAGCCCTGATTGCTGGCCAGGCCTAGGGATCCTACCTTTGCACGAATTTCGTGCACCAGGCCTCTATTATATCTTGAAAACGTAGATGATACTGATGCAACAGCAGTTTTGAAGAGGGCAGCCAAGTCTCCAGTTGTGGATACCTGATTCTGAAGGGAAGAGAGAGAACTTTGTTCCCAAGGAATTGTGTTTATTTTAACTTGTCTGGTGGTTCCCTAAAAGAGTAATGCAAGACACTTGCCTTTGCTTTATGGAACTCAGAGCTCTCTCAGGGCAGAGAAGCAGCTAAGCAGAGGATACTCCTTGAACACATTGAAAGGCAAATGAGTAATCTGCTGCTACCTGGGGCACAATATTACAGTAGGGGCAAACATTCAACATGAGAAAAAATATGGAAATCCTGGGGAAAGAGTTGCTTTGAGGAATAAGGGCTGTGAAATGTTTCTCATGTATAACTTGATCTAGAAAGCCAAGTGAATGACCAGGACAGGAAAAATGGCTAGAAAACCCAAGGTGACGCTAAGCTTCCAACTATGGCTGGGTTTTAGGTTCAGGGGAACCAGGAAATGAAGGCTTAAGGGAGATAAAGTTGTAAATGACATGATTAAACCTTGAAATAGTGTCCCCAAACAGAGGCATACTGCAAAGACTGGAAAATATTTCTTTTTGTGTGTGTGTCTGTTTTTAGTAAATCTCTGTCAAACCACTAGTTGACCACAAGCTAAAGAAACCAAGACTTCCTAGGCCAAACATTACAAAAATACAATTTTTGAAACTCTTTGAAATATAATTTAGAGTCATTAAACAAATAAAAACCTACAACCACAGCAATCAATACCAAACTCTGAGGAGAGAAAATATTCTGATTTTCAGAGATATCAAATTATAATACCTCAAACTCCAGTTTTCAATCTCATCAGTTAATTGATCAATTCCATTTTTTCCCTAAACACCCTCCTCCTGGAGTCCTCTGTCCTTCTGTTCCAGTCTGGACTATTAGTTATCTAGGACTTTAAAAAAAATATATTTTTTATTTATTTCAGAGAGGAAGAGAGATAGAGGTAGATAGAAACATCAATGATGAGTGAGAATCATTGATCTGTTGCCTCCTGCACGTCCCCCACTGGGGATTGAGCCTGCAACCCGGGCATGTGCCCTGACCAGGAATCAAATTGTGACCTCCTGGTTCATAAATCAATGCTCAACTACGGAGTCATGCGGGCCAGCCAGGCAGCTCTCTAGGACTCTTGCATACTTATTGTCAGGGACCTCTGGCCACTGTGGACCTGAAATATCATCTTTATTGCCTTAGAAAAACTATACAATTTGTGGTTTCCCAATATCTTTTGAAAACCCCTTCCCACTTTAGTAATGTTGCCTTTCATGTGTAGATTTTTAAACAAATTTCATTATCCCCTTTTTACTGGAGTGTAGTCACATGACTAGCTTCTACCAAGCAGATGTGCCTGATACATGGAATACATAAGTAAAGATCTGAGATTGTTTGCCTCTCTCAACAAGCAGAGACATCATGATCATGAGACTGTTGCTTAAGTTTGGCAGCATAGGTCAACCTAGCAGAGATAAATTGTAAGAAACTGTCATTTCCATTCATTTACCACCAATGTATTTCCCCTGGTAAATAGCTTATTCTTTTAGGTAGTCTTTATTTTTATTAAATGATGCTCCAACTGCATCCTGTCCCACTCATTTTTATGTCTTTGTTCCGATTCAAACTACCTAGGTCACTCCTGTTGCTTTCATTCTTGTGTCATATATATATATATATATCTCCCCCAAAAGGAAAACATTCAGAAGGGCTACCCTTTATTGACTGGAAAAGTAAAAGTCCCATGACCTCAATAGGGTGTGTTTTTTTTAATATCTTATACATCCCACTTAATGTATGACCTGCTTCAGAAATACTATTTCCATTTACAGAGTTACCCTTCAACTATTCCTACACTGTGTTCTCTAGGCTTTGTGTTGCTTTTCTCACAAAATACTCAATTTCTTTCTGTCATTTATTCCCAAGTAGTTTTTGTCCAAGTCAGGAATTTGTGTTAAACTGCTGTGGACTCTTTGTAGTCATTGTTTATTGATTTTGTGAGCTATTCATGACATAAAAAGGAAGAAAAAGAATAAGCTGTAACAAGCCATTCTGAATAAAATCATTCACAGAGAAGAAGGTCAGGGATAGTTTGTTTCAGAAAGGTACTCAATTCTAGCCAGTCCATTCCTCAGCCATACATTATCTCTCAGTTTGCTAGACCTTAGTTAAAACTAAAACACAGTCCCATTAAAGTCAAGGGTATTATTATCATTAGAGAAATCTTTTGCAGTTATAATTATGAGGGTCTCTGACCCTTCACGTTAGAATATACTTTGTATTTAAAGTGACAGCCTAATTTGGCTAGAGCAAGTCTCTGTGTAAGTTAATTACATGTGGTAATTTTGCCTGAAAGGAGACTGACTTGAAAGTGAATCCAATTTAACGGTAAGGAGATTGTTATAAGAAACATTTCACTGTGGGCTTGGAAGTCCCGTAAAGTGCTCATTTTTCACTTGAATAACCATAGTGCCATAGTGAGGATTTTTCAAATTACTTAATATTTGTGAGATATTATTTGAACTAAGAAGAAATAAATACAAATGGTGAGAATTTTAAAGAATTAGGGGAACAATTTAGGATTCTAGTTATTATTTACACACATTAAAATTAGCTTCTATTTCCATCTCCCCACTTGTTCTTAAGTTATTGTGGGCCACCTTACTCCATGAAAGGGCAAAGCTAATTCCTTCATTACATATTCAACTCAGAAGGAGCATAGTTTGTCCAGTTTATCAATCTTTTTGAGTTTTGCTTTTAAAAAATATAATCTCCTCTCTCAGGCATTTTAATAATCATTTTTCAGAAAATCATTACATGCAGCTAGCAGCTATTGTATGTTGAGTTGAAATATGGCAACTGCAAGCAGAAAGAGCAGAAGGGATGCTTTAAGAGGACCTGAAGCATGGCTTTAAGAATTGTTATCTGGCTGTGGATGGCTAGGCAAAGGAGCTCTTTGGAGCACAGTAATCAGGATCAGGGCCTTTATTTTCTAGCAAAGACTTTCTTATAAATCCATGTCAAATCCAATACAAACCCTGCATGTGGTAACCACAGGTTTGTATTATACTTTACACAGTATTAGGGTTTGTAGAATACAATGTAGAGAGCTGGCAGGGACACTGACCAGCTTCAAACCTGAGTAGGACACCCTGACCTATTTGAGGATCACCAAGTATACTTCCTATTCTAAAACTCCCTTTCCTGTGAAGTTAGCCCAATTCTTATAATCAGCATCATAAGTTATTCCATTGTGTTAAAACCTAATGCTTCCAGAAAACTCCTGAAAAATTACAAATCTTCTCTGGGAAAAGTGTATTGGGTGCTGTGGCGATCTGCCCAAGTCTCCCCTGCAGAAAGAGGCAGTAATGACTCCAGTTGTTTGGAGGGGTTTGTGACTAATGGCTGTCACTTTATGAATTGCCCTCAGCAAAAGAGAGTTATTTCACTGAAAGCCATATCTCCTCTATGGAGTTAGCTCACATCCAATTACTTCAATAATGGAGCATAAAGTCCTGGCCTTATTGTCTCAAGGTGAAAGAACACTGAAGGGCTATTCCAGGTCCAGACTTCTCTATCACGATCAACTACTGTTGGAGCTTCCTCATAGTTCTACTTCTCCCTCTGCCCATTCCTGCTTCCCTCCTCTCTCATAAGTGTTGTTACCTAATACATCTCCTGCAAGCAACTCCGAGAGCCTCAGAATCTGTTTCTTGAGGAATCTAATATAGAGAGTTGGTATTAGGAAGTTTCCTAGAAACAGACTCTAAAATGTTGCCCTAGCCAGTTTGGCTCAGTGGATAGAGTGGTCCATGGACTGAAGGGTCCTGTGTTTGATTCCGGTCAAGGGCACGTATCTTGGTTGCAGGTTCCCCAGCCCTGGTCAGGGTTCATGCAGAAGGCAACCAATCAATGTGTCTCTCTCATATCGATGTTTCTCTCTGTCTATCCCTCTTGCTTCCACTCTCTCTAAAAAAATCAATGGAGAAATATCCTTGGGTGAGGATAAACAAAAAAAAATAAATAAAATAAAATGTGATGGATAACTGGTAGTTCATGAATAACTGATAGCCCCTGGTATATGGTTGTTATACAACACAAACTTTTCATTGGTGTTGAACTGGGATGAAATACTAAGGAGATACATACAGCCCTGGAAGGTAGGATATCCCCGGTATTTGAGAGTTTTCTTGGGGGGAGTGGTGAGGGTGAATAATTATAAGAACTTTTCAACCAGATGCTTGTGCTAGAGGTTATCTATGCACTTAAGAAATACAATTAAAGAATGAGAATGATTAATAAGCGATATAAGGTGAATATGAAAGCCAAATTTCCTTGGCAGCATATAAAGAGACTCCCATCTCCTGAACCTGGAGGTAGAAAACAGCTCAGTGCACAATTATAAGAATATCAACATTTCAGTGGAGACTGAATTCTCATCATTGGCAGGTCTGATATGCCAAAGTCAGGGGCTCTGATTGGGAAAGGTAGTGTTTTCAAGGCTTGGGATGGGGACATCTGTGTTGGTGTATTTGAAAATCTTACAACTTAGTACCACCTTGAACCCTATGAGTCTACAAAAATAGCTACATTTCCATGTTGAAGGCAAAGCACTACCTTGTTTAAAGACAACCAAAAGAACTGTCCCCTCAAAGGTAACACCTGCTCCTTCAGAATCTACCTCCACATCCACTGGCTAACAGGTCAATAATTAGAGTCAAGTTACAACATAATCCAGTCAAAGTAATGTTGGGCCTTCCAAAGAAGAAAAGGAGCTCTTTGGAGCACAGTAATCAGCACTATATAATGAAAGTGCTGTCAGATCTAAGGCAAAATATAAAGTTGGATAATGAAGAGTATATCAGATTAAGGTCACTGTCTTCTAATACAGGATTTAATATCTTGATAAGGACAGTAGAAAACAGTGCTACTATACTGCTAGGTGGCCTCTTTTAAGTCTTACCTGGAAAACAGTAGAGGAAAGAATGAAAGACTCAGATAAGTGGGCATACTGATGTGTATATACTATTTAGGTCTAGAAAACCCTTCCAGGTGGCTGTATTTTGTAGGAAATCCCAGGAGACCCTCTATTGTCAAAAATGGTAAGGAATCCAATGGTGTTGGGGCACAAGTATTGTTAAAAAGCTCAGATATGGTTGTTTTTTGAAGTCATGTGATGAGAGTAGGAGATACTATTATAGAACTAACTTTGATATAAATGGATATGTTAGAATCCCAAAATAATAGATGCTAAGTAGTGGTATGGAACCTTCAGAAGCAAGGTAGGCATGATACCGTAATATGAGGCAGGATTGAAATGGTAGCCTGTAGGACCTGACCTGCAGAGAGCTGTACAGATGATACTAGAACACAGTATTCTTAGGGGGAATATAGATGGGCAGTCAAATAGAGTATATCCCAATCTATACACCCCAAAATAATCAAGAATGGATAATTATGAGGCCAAGGCTAGTTCCTTCAGTATTGGTCAGCCAAGAACACATTTATTCATTCTTTCCTTCACTGAACCAAATATTTATTGAGAACTCTCAGGTAGTATGTTAGATGTTAAGTGGGGAGTAAAACACTGAAGCCCTTCTTGAGTGGTTATAATTCCAACTAATACTACATTCTATATAAATTTATTTAAACAACTACTTCAAGTTTCAAAGAGGAAATTGTACATTTTATCCTCTGGGATTTATTGAGTTGAACCAAGCTCATTATATACAAAGGTCATTTAAAAATTTTTCTTTCTCTAAGTGCTAATGAAAAGCACATTTATTTTTATGTTGTAGCAATAAAAGTCACAATTAGTGTGCTTAAAGTATGCTGCTTTGTCTCTGACTATTCTGGAAATAGTGATCTGATGAGATTGATGAATGGTCATAAGGGGGGAAACAGAAACATCTACTTTTGGCTTTTAGATGAAAATAATTTCACAAAATAATTAATTACAAACTAAAACATTTGCAGAATAAAAATAGAGATGCCTCATTAGGACCAGTAACAATATGTTAATTTATTTCTGTGTAATCCCTCTTCTGTCATATTCGCAGTTAGCTATTTGATTTGACTTTTATTATACAATTTACATGACTTCTTTTTACTAAATATCTTCCCACATAACAGGCTTTGAAAAATTGCAATTAACAGGGACTACAGTTTTACAATTTAGTCATTTAACATGACAAATATTTAAGTAACCAGTGCCTTGGTTACTATAAAAATTTTAGTACCTTTTGGTATATTGAATGATTTACTTATTTACATAATACATGCTACATATTAAATCACACATGTATTGATTGACATATGAGATCTTCACCATTCTTAGATTACTTTGTTCTCCATTGCAGTAATAAAACTGAGTCATTTCAAGTAATTTCAATCTAACTGAATATTCCCCTATGTATATTCAGCATTTAATTTGTAACTATGGTTCCCTTGTCTTAGAAACTGAAACATAAAGGAACATATCTTCATTTGCTCTCAAATAAACGCCAACCCATGCTAATGTACCTAAAGTGGCAATGTCATTTTCTATTAAATACTGACATAGGACTGACATAAACACATTTGTTCATAGTCTTACAGGCAAAGCTAGCCACTTCCTCTTCAGTGCTACCACAGAGGACACTAATGGCATACTCTTCATATTCTATCATAACTTCTGTCGGTTGCTCTACTACAGGAATGTAAACCTCTCAAGACAGAGATCTCATCTTAGTTATGTTTGGTTTATTAATATGTAAGTAATGCAAAATAAAAATGATTATATATTTCCTTTTCTTTTTATTTAATATTTCTTTTCTGAATAAACTTTATTTTAGATTTTAAATCTTCTTTCTAAATACCAACTAAAACTTATTAGTTTCTTAATATAACCTAATGCTTCTGCTAGAAAAGAACATGCTCAATAAAAATTACTATAATTACAGCAAATACAAATTACTCTGTAGGGAAAGTATAAATTAATTCTAAGCAAACATCAATTGAGAGCCTATTATGTTATTCTGTGCCAAGTTCTGTGCTAACTTTTGTGAATACAGAATTGAATTTTATTCAGTCTTTGTCCTCAAGTAGCTCATGGTCTAGTGTGGAAACAGAGATTTAAGAAGAGAATAAAAGCCAGAATAAAAGTATGTGTTGTATCCTATGGTGCTACAAACATGTCTGTGACTTTAGTATTCACTTCGTACTTATTTTTAAACTATTTTGCACTATCATATGTATTTTCTTGTCAGTTGGTTATATGGCCAGCTACATGTTATGTTCCGTGAGGGCAAGAATTGCAACATATGCTGGTATTCCCTAACTGTGCTAGTGAAGACCATTGTGCAGAGCAAGTAAGTTGAGGAACCTTTGGTTCAGTATAGAAATGTATTGGACTCACAGCATAAGACCTGAGCTCAAGTGTAACTCCACTCTCTTCAACTGGTTGCCTATTACTTTGAGCATATTATAAGCATAATCTCAAAATTATTTTTTAAAAAAATTTCCTTCCAGGTCTTTGTAGGGGTTAAATAAAATAAATTTGTGAAAGTCCACAGTGGATGCTTCTAAATATATTTTAATAAGAATTGATTTGATGCAATTAGGCTAAGAACTTAGAGAATATTTACAGAAGAGCTAGTTATTTAAAACCTGGTTGGCCCTGTTTTTTAGTATCAGCAGGTAAGGTTTTGTGTCAGGATCATGGTGTGCTATTTATCTTAACTTTCTCCTTTGGTCATTCTCTGTTTATCTTTTCCTGATTGCTAGGTAAATACTGTGGTTGCACAGTGGTCGGCAAACTGCGGCTCGCGAGCCGCATGCGGCTCTTTGGCCCCTTGAATGTGGCTCTTCCACAAAATACCGACTTCTGCGCATGAGCCATGAAGTTTCAATCGCACTGTACATGCACGCCCGCACGTGGTATTTTGTGGAAGAGCCACACTCAAGGGGCCAAAGAGCCGCATGTGGCTCGCGAGCTGCAGTTTGCCGACCACTGGGTTAGCAGAATTCTGAGAAACTCTGAATACCCCCAAAGACTCTTGTCATGTATAATCTCCTCCCCTTGAGTTGTGAAAAGCTGGAAATAAGATGGTTTTACTCTGGTGATTAGGTCATGATATGTAACAAAGGTGAAAGGATTGTGCCAATGTAATTAATGTCCCATATCAGTTGAATTTTGAGTTAATCAAAATGACAGTTATTCCGGCCTGACTCAATCAGGTGAGCCAAAATAAGGACCTTGCCTTTCTTGAAACTAGAGATTTGAAGCAAGTGGGAGGTGTTCCTACTGGCTTTGAAATAAAAAAACTGCCATGTTGTGGAGTGCTTCATGAGGGAAGGAATGGCTGGTCACCTCAAGAAGATGAGATGACCCCCAGCAGATAGCCAGCAAGAAAATAGGGATTTTATTCTACAACTCAAGAACTGGTTTGTGTCAAAAGCCATATGAGCTTAGAAGAATACCTGAAGCTTCGGATGAGATTGCAGCCCCTCGTCAACACTTTGATTCCATCCTGGTGAGACCTTGAGCATAGCTAACTCAGTTCACCCAGGAGCCTGACTTGTGAGAACTATAAGATAATACATTTGTGTTGCTTTAATTCAGTCAGTTTGTAGTAATGTGTTATGCAGTAATAGAAAATGAATACATTTAGCTAATCTGAAGTGATACTTTGATTTCAGATGTTAATTGGTGATAATAGTTTTGTGTCACTGCTCCCAAGTAATATATTTGGAGCTGATAAGCTGCATGGTAGGAATTACAGTTGGTAAAAGCAGAACAGGAAAGAGCAAAAGAGGCAGCCTCTCAGTACTCCTCATTATTTGGGAAATTGTGGTGCTAGATATTAAAATCAATTTTGAGGCTAAAACATTCTTGTTTTGTTTATTTGTTTTATTTAGAAGAGGGATAAAAGGTAGGAAAGAGATCTAACAGTTTGTAAAGATGCAGGAAAATGGTGAGAGAGCATAATGTGTGGACCCAAACCCAAGAGATGCAGATTTGAGCCATGATACTGATTTTAAGTAGTTATTAACCTGAAAAGCTCTGAAATTCAGCCTCCTTACAGGTAAGTTCAAGGGATGGAACTATGTGAGTTCTATATCTCCTTCTGATAGAAAATTATGATTTCTAAATCTCCTTCTGATAGAAAATTCAAGCTCTTATAAATGATGAAATCTAAGATTTGATTCAATAACAAGGAAGGATGTTGTAGACTGTAGGAGCTTGGAGTGGTTTGAGGGGTGTTACATGGTTATAAATTTTAGTGAAAGAGTAATATATTGATATATAATATAAATATTTATATGAGAATATACTTTTATCATATTTTGTGGGTATATGGAAAATACAACATAATATTAGTTATAATAATACTAGAGGCCCGGTGCATAAAAATTTGTGCACTGAGGGGGCGGGCAGCCCCGCCTGTGCCCTCTCGCAGTCTGGGACCCCTCGGGAGATAACGGCCCGCTGGCTTTAGGCCTGCTCCCGGGTGGCAGAGGGCAGGCCCAATCCCTAGGTGCAGCCCCTGGTCAGGCTCAGAGCAGGGCCGATTGGGGAGTTGGGGCGCCGCCCCGTCATGCACAGAGCAGGGCGGATTGGGAGGTTGCAATGCCACCCTCAGTCACGCTCAGGGTAGGGCCGATTGGGGGGTTGGGGCACCGCCCCCTGTCACACTCAAGGCAGGGTCGATGGGGAGGTTGCGGCGCCACCCCCTGTCACGCACAGAGCAGGGCCGATCAGGGGGTTGGGGCGCTGTCCCCTGTCACTCACAGAGCAGGGCCAATCAGGGGGTTGGGGCGCTGCCCCCTGTCACTCACAGAGCAGGGCCCATCAGGGGGTTGGGGCGCTGCCCCCTGTCACACACAGAGCAGGGTCGATCAGGGGGTTGGGGAGCTCCCCCCTGTCACACACAGAGCAGGGCCGATCAGGGGGTTGAGGAGCTCCCCCCTGTCACTCACAGAGTAGGGCCAATAGGGGAGCTGGGGCACCGCCCCCTGTCACACACAGAGCAGGGCGGATCAGGGGGTTGGGGCGCCGCACCCTGTCACACTCAGGGCAGGGCCAATGGGGAAGTTATGGCTCTACCCTGTCACACACAGAGCAAGGCCCGTGGAGGGGGGTTGGGGCGCCACCCTCTATCACCCACAGAGCAGGGCGGATCAGGGGGTTGGGGCGCCGCACCCTGTC
>NW_005871050.1:12047302-12086379 GCF_000147115.1 Myotis lucifugus | reverse complement strand
CTTCCCACACAAACCAAACGGCAAGAAATGTGATTTGGCTTTGCCTCTCTCCCTCACAAGACTCAAAGCAAGAGACGATGGGTGGGGTCTCCGGCCCTCTCCCATTAGCGCAAAACACAGAGGTAAAGAATATAGCTGTGGCATTTCTCTCTCTAAACCACAGCACCTAGGGGGGAGAGAGGAGGTTGGGGCGCCCGCACCCCTGTCACACACAGAGCAGGGCCGATCAGGGGGTTGGGGAGCTCCCCCCTATCAGGCACAGAGCAGGGCTGATCAGGGGCTTGGGGCGCCTTCCCCTGTCACGAACAGAGCAGGGCGGATAGGGAGGTTGTGGCCCCGCCCCCTGTCACACATAGAGCCACAGGGCGATCAGGGGGTTGGGGAGCTCCCCCGTGTCACACACAGAGCCGCAGGGGGATCAGGGGATTGGGGAGCTCCCCCCTATCAGGCACAGAGCAGGGCTGATCAGGGGGTTTGGGCGCTGCCCCCTGTCACGCTGATCCCAGTGCCGGGAGCCTCGCTGTTCCGCTGATCCCGGTGCTGGGAGGCATATTACCCTTTTACTATATAGAATAGAGGCCTGGTGCACGGGTGGGGGCTGGCTGGTTTGCCCTGAAGGGTGTCCTGGATCAGGGTGGGGGTCCCCACTGGGGTGCCTGGCCAGTCTGGGTGAGGCGCTGAGGGTTGTTTTCCGGAAGTGGGTGACTGAAGCTCCCAACTGCTCCTTTTTTTCTTTTTCTTTTTTTATTCTGGGCCAGCTTTAGCTCTGAGGCCTCGCTGCTGAAAACATCGATACAATGTTGCGGTCCTGCTGGCTGAAGCCCGGCTGAATGAAAGCCGGTTTCTGGGGTTTTGTTTAGCTTCTTATTTGCAACATAGTACATAGTTGCTTAGAGTTGCAGCTGAGAGGCCAGCAGCGGCAGGCGGGGAACGTTGGAGTTCGCCGTCACTGGAGCAAGCAAGCCTCCCTGCTCGCTTCAGTGCATGGCTGCCGGCCGCCATCTTGGCTGACAGTTAATTTGCATAAGGATATGCTGATTAGCCAATGGGAAGGGTAGCGGTCGTAGGCTAATTACCATGTTTCTCTTTTATTAGTGTAGATAAAAATGTTATATATCACATAATTTTAGGGCAAGTACTTGGGGCCATCTCAAATATTATATATCCTAAAATTATGTGATATATGTATTTTTTACACACAAGTTTGTCTGATTCAGCAGGAGAAATGTCAGAGCAGTGAAAGTCCTAAATCTTCTCCAAAATGTTCTATAACCTGCCCCCACTCCCATAAGATGATCATGTTTCTGCAAGCAGCTACTATTTTCTAGTCTTCTGTTATTTAAAGGGCTGAATTAGGTGAATAGGGACAGTGTTTTCATGGACATAATCTAATCCTTTTTAGAACAAAATGAGAACAAAATGATGCTTTTCACCAAAAGTATGAAAATACACTGAGATGTGAAACTAGAATGAATATTTCGTTTTGCTGAATAATGTCTCATTACTGAGTCTTAATGACTGAATTATAAATAAACCTGACATAATCATACATCAACATTTTTTATTCCATACTGCTCTAATTTTTAACAGCCAGTTGGTTATCTTAATGATAATTAACGTACTAAAAGTACATTTAAAAAGACATTATAGTAGCAACAAATCAGTGAAAGCAAAGAAATAAAAAAATGAAGATCATATTTTATTCTTTAACTATATTAGCTAAAGCTTAACTCATGGAGTCATTAGAGCTAAAAATTTCCAATTAGGTCAGAACGTCTTTCCCTAAACAGAAAAAGAACTAAATGGTGGGATACCATCTGCTATCCTATTTAATAAAGAGGTAATATGCAAATTGACCATCACACCCTCGCACAAGCTGGCCACCCCCATATGGTCACAAGATGGCCGCCATAAAATGGCCACTGGGGAGGGCAGTTGGGGGGGACCAGGCCAGTAGGAGAGGGCAGTTGGGGTGACCATACCGGCAGGAGAGGGCAGTTGGGGGCAACCAGGCTGGCAGGAGAGGGCAGTTGGGGCAACCGGGCTGGCAGGGGAGGGCAGTTGGGGGTGATCAGGCTGGCAGGGGAGGGAAGTTGGGGGTGACTGGGCCTGCAGGGGAGGGAGGGCAGTTTGGGGGCCCCAGAACTGCAGGGGATGGCAGTTGGTGGCGATCGGTCCAGCAGGGGAGCAGTTACGCATCGATCAGGCTGGCAGGCAGGTGAGCGGTTGGGAGTCAGCAGTCCCAGATTGTGAGAGGGATGTCCAAGGGGTCCCAGATTGGAGAGGGTGTAGGCTGGGCTGAGGAACACCCCCCCCAGTGCACGATTTTTGTGCACTGGGCCTCTAGTCTTCAGATATAAAAGAAAACAAATGAACTCTTCAAGTCACTTTAAAGTGTGGTATTTTAGTACATACTCTGTGTTTCAGTTATAGTCCTGCAAACTGAAAAAGCATATACAACTCAAAAGAGGTAATGGCTTGAAAATATCATTAGTTGTACCCCATTTCTAAAGTCTGGTCCTAGGAAAAAATATGATATAAACCAAGTTGTCCATTTTGCTTACTTTTACCTTTTCTCCCTTCTTTCCACCCTCCATTATTTTATCCAAGCTCCCCTAAATGCCTCATGATTTTTTCAACAACTTGCTCATTTTAACAAACTATACAGTATTATTGTAATTTCAAATATTCAAAAATGATTTTAACTCAATAATTGTCAGTTTTATGGGTTTGGAGAACAGAGAATAAGTGTGTGTGTGTGTGTGTGTGTGTGTGTGTGTGTGTGTGTGTAAGAAAGAGCATTGCACATCAGCTTGGTGGATGGCACTCTTGATTTAACCACTGTGAATGATTCTTTTGCAGAGAGTATGAAAATATAGGAAACTGGGTAATTTAGAAAGCCTCATTGTTTCCACAGACTATCTGCAAGGACAGTATGAGACTCGGACTAACAATCTGCTTCTAGCTAATTAAAACTGACAATACTTATTTGCATCCTTAGAGCTTGAAGTGTGTTAATTATAACTTAAATGAATTCACGTTGTGCATAAAGTATTTGTGTTTTAGGCAGAATTTTGAAAAGAGAGAAATATATTGCATATAATATTCTGAATATCAAAATTTGAGAACCATGTTCATAAGAATTATGTGTTGAATTGTATATAGTCATTCCATAGTTTTCTTTTTTGAAACAAAAATGCAGATAAGATTAAATACACTTGGGTTTGGAAATGAAATGCTATATACAAAGAATGGGCATTCATTTCTGGGTAGAAGGAAAAGTGCTTAGAATGTACACCACCCTTTCTCTCTGGTAATAACCATACTGTTTTCTGTGTCTGTGAGTTATTTTTTTCCTTCTTTTTTGACTTAATTCCATCACATTTTCTCCCCAGGCCCCAGCACCCCTCCCCTCTGACATTTGTCAGTCTGTTTTCTGTATCTATGAGTCTGTTTCTATTTTGTTTGTTAGTGTCTTTTATTTATTAGATTCCACATATAAGTGAAATCATATGATTTTTGTCTTTCTTTGACAACTTATTTCACTTCACAATACTCTTCAGGTCCATCCATGCCTTCACAACATGTAAGATTTTCTTTTTGGTTACAACCGAGTAGTATTCCACTGTGTAAATATACCACAACTGTGTTATCCATTTATCTACTGATGGGCACTTGATCTGTTTCTAGATTTTGATTATTGTAAGTAATGCTACAATGAATATAGGGGTGCATATATTGTTTAGAATCAGTGTTTCTGATTTGTTTGGATATATTCCCAGAAGTGGAATCATTGGGTCATATGGCAGTTCCATTTTTAATTTATTGAGGTAACTTCATACTGCTTTTCACAGTGGCTGCACTGATTTCTATTCCCATCAACTGTGCATGAGGGTTCCCTTCTCTTTACATCATCTCCAACTCTTGCCATTTGTGGATTTATTGATGACAGCCATTCTGACAGGTATGGGGTAATATCTCATTGTGGTTTTAATTTGCATTTCTCTGATGACTAGTGATATTGATCATATTTTCATATGTCTGTTGACCATCCGTTTGCCCTCTTTGGAGAAATGTCTATTAGATCCTTTGACCATTTTTTCATTGAATTGTTTGTGAGGTTTTATTGGTATTGAGTTGTATAAGTTCTTTATAAACTTAGGATATTAACCCTTATGAGATGTATCATTGGTGAATATGTTCTCCCATACAGTGGCTCCCCTTTTCATTTTGTTGATGGTGTGCGTTTTTTTCCTGTGCTGAACTTTTTTAGTTTGATGTAGTCCCATTTGTTTATTTTTTCTTTTGTTTCCCTTGCCCAAAGAGATATATCAGAAAAAACATTGCTATGAGAAATATCCTAGATTTTACTGCCTATGTTTTCTTCTAGTATTTTTCTGCCTTCCAGTTTAACATTTAAGTCTTTAATTCATTTTGAGTTTATTCTTGTGCATGAAGTAAGAAAGTGGTTTAGTTTCATTTTTTAGCACATATCTGTCCAATTTTCTCAATACCAGTTATTGAATAGACTATCTTTACCACATTTTATGTTTTTGCCTTCTTTATCAAATATTAATTACAGTATGGGTCTTTTTTTGGGCTTTCTATTTAGTTCCTTTGATTTATATGTTGTTGTTTTTTCCTGTACCATGCCATTTTTACTGTCACCTATGGTGTAAAAAGGTGGTCTGGTGTCATTTGTAGAATGTATCTGTCCAATAGACTCTCTTTACTCCATTTTCTATTCTTGCCTCCTTTGTCATATATTAATTGACCATGTAGGCTTGGGATTATTTCTGGGCTCTCTATTCTGTTCCTTTGTTCTCTGTGTCTGTTTTTATGCCAGTATCATTCTTTTTTAATTACAGTAGCTTCATCATATAGTTTGATATCAGGTAGCATGATTCCTCTAACTTTGTTCTTCTTTATCAAGATTGCTGTGGCAATTTGGGTATTTTGTGATTACATATACAATTTTTGAATATTTGTTATAGTGCTGTGAAATATGCTATTGGTATCTTGATAGGAATTGCATTCAATCTATAGATTGCTTTAGGTCATATGGACATATTAATGATGTTAATTCTTCCTATCCATGAACAAAGTACAACCTTCCACTTATTGGTATCTTCTTCCATTTCTTTCTTCAGTTTTTTATAATTTTTTGACTACAGGTCTTTTACCTTCTTGGTTAAATTTATTCCTAGGTTGGTTTTTTTATGCATTTGTAAATGGGATTATTTTCTTAGTTTCCTATTCTGATAGTTCATAATTGGTGTATAAAAATGCAGCTGATTTCTGGAGATTTCTACTGTTCTTTCATTTGGGGCATATTCCTTTGTCTCCCAGTTTTAGCTACCTTTTTGTGTTTGTTTCTATGTATTAGATAGATCTGCTATGACTCCAAGTCTTGGTGGGGTGGCCTTATGTAGTAGGTGTCCAGTGGAAACCAGTGGCACATTCTCCCTGATCACTTAGCTGGATGTTCCAGGAATATTCTTTTAGTGGGTTATGTTGGCCCTTCTGTTGTGATTGAATCTTTATTGCTATTGACCCATCCGTGTGTGGGATCAACCCTCACGCTGGTTCACTGTGAAGATTGACCCATACCACAGTGATGAGGTGAAGTGCAGGTGCTGACCACATAGAATTTTCCTCAGCATGGTCTGGAGCAAGGGTCCTCAAACTACGTCCCGCGGGCCAAATGTGGCCCGCTGAAAACATTTATCCGGCCCCCCAGGTGTTTTTGCCGCCGCTGTGTGCATAGGAATTTGTTCATAGTTTTTTTTAAACTATAGTCCGGCCCTCCAACGGTCTGAGGGACAGTGAACTGGCCCCCTGTTTAAAAAGTTTGAGGACCCCTGGTCTGGAGTCTGCTGAGATCTCCCTTTAGATGTGCCGCTTATGAAGCTAATTGGATCCTGCTCTGATATCTGAAGCTGGTCACTAGGTGTATTGGTTGTGGAGCCTCTTAGGAGAGACTGGTGCAGGACAAGTCAGATACTGCCAGTGACTGTCCCCTAGCAACCTGTTTGGAGGTACAATGTGATCCACAATTTGTAGCTGCCTCTGCTGGGCTTGGGTGTGCATGGAAAAAACCAAGATGCATACCAAGGCTTTTACCAACAGTAGGCCTGGGGGCAGATCAGCAAAAGTCCCAAGGCACCCCAAGATCCACCTCTGCCCGCCTCTGTCTGCTGTCTGCCTCTTAGGCTCAATCACTGAAAGAGCCTCTGGCAGTACTTTGAGTCAAATGAGGTAGGTTCTCAGTAATTCATCAAGGAGGGGTGAGTGGTGTTTTCCAGATTGACACAGATTCAAATTCAATGCCAGTACTGGTTCTGAGGCCACTCAACAAATATCCCAGGGTATACCAAGCTGCTTCCTTCCATGTGCCCATTGACCTTTGTGGTGGAGCAGGGTCTCAGAGAATCATTAGGGTGAGGCCAGCAGATTTTATCAGGCCAAAACAGACCAAGATTTGTCTGTGTGAAGGGAGGGCTCTGCGTGGTTAGGCATGCAATGAGAAAAATGGTCCTGTCTTAGAGTCACACAACTCACTCTATTTAAGATTCTGTCCAGAGGCTGAGATATGCAGGGTGGGGCTGCCTGGTCTCTGGAGGATGGAACTAGTGGATCTCTTGGAAGGGGTGGTGCTGGTCAGGCTTGGGGGTAGATGGGAGGAGTGGTTCCAGCTTCATAGCCACACAACTCAGTTTGTCAAGGATTCTGCCTAGACCTTGGCAGGGTGGGGCCACCAGGAGTTGGGAAGGTGAGGTCACTGGGAGCCTAGAGGGTGGGCTAGTGTATCATCCATGAGGTGGAGGCCAGCAAGGTTCACGGAAAAGTGTGGGGAACAGACCCTGCTCCAAAGCCACACCATTCTGTCACTGACACCTGAGTTTGTTAGAATGTCTACACGCCAGCCCAGGCAGCAGACTCCTCAGCAGGGAGTGAGCTCTGCTGGGTGGCACAACACGGAGTCCAGAGAGTGGGGCTATTGCATTCTCCCAGACTGATGACGTATGGAGGGGAGTGCTCCACCCAAGAATGATAGTGTCTGCATTGTAAAAGAGGGACTCAGCACTGGGGTCCTGGTGGCTGTCTCTTTACAGAATGAGTCCTCAGTATGTCCTCACATGACTCTAGTCTGCTGCATCCTGCCTCCACTGGAGCCCAGGGTGAGTGTCTGGGAGCAAGATTTTGTGCAGTGATCCTTTAAGATGGCGCCTGTGTTTCTGGCAGACTCAGGTCTCTCTCTGCTAAACAGAATCCTCACTGATTCTCACAGCCAGATGTTATGGTGACACCTATTCTTAGCTCTCATGCTTTGTGTTGGGGAGCCTGGTGTGGGGTTGAGACCCCTGTTCCTCAGAGAACCTTTGCATCTGAGATATCCCTCCGATCTGAGCTGCCACCTGTGGGAGTGGGACCAGTCCATTTTGTGTCTCTGCCAGTTCTACCAGTTTCCATGTGGCTTCTTCTGTAAATCCTTGGTTATAAAACTTCTGTTCAGCTTGTTATTCAGGTTGATTGTTCTATATTTTAGTTGTAATTCCAGTTTGGTCCTGGGATGAGGTGAATGTAATCACTTCCTCTGCTGCTATCTATGATCCCTCTGAAATATTTTAAAATGCAATGTGATACAATCTGTGTAATGTCAGGACATTGTATTAGTCATTATTAAATTTTCAAACTGTTATTATTTTTGGAGGAAAATGGAGCTAAAAATCCAATGCCATTATAAATAGACAATAACTACAAAATAGAAAGGGAGCTAGTTACTGAATAATGCACCCGTTACAGAGATTTTCAATGGACTCTTCACTGCCCATAAAGTGCAGACTGACTATAAATAAATAAACTCCTTGGTGCAAGTGTTTCCTATACTTAGTGGCACGAATAGCAAACTCACCCTGACTCATCCCGCTGATGGGGACCAAAAACAGTGATGCATGCGTTATGCCTTATATTTCCAGACCAAATTTACATGGTAAGTACAAATATTTCAGATGAAGAAGGAATATTTTTTATTCATTTTTAGCATGTTTGGCAAGAAATATTCTTAGAAAAGGGGTACTTGAAAACATAAGTATAATCAGACAGCTGTATAGAAAATAACAAAAACAAATGACATCTACATCCAAATTTTGTTTATAGTTGGTGCAATTTGATATTATAAACTTCAATCATTTAAGTAAGTTTTCCAGTATCACATATATAGCATCCCTACCCCACTGTTATTAAGATTGCATCATAAGCATATTTGCAGTTACATGCTCTCTGGAGCATGACCAGTACTGTACAGTTCAAATGAGAGCAGTTCCTTCAAGGTTCCCAATTATTACAATCAATATGATAGATAGTGATGAACTCTAGATTTATTTAAGGGATTTTATTGGTATCTTCCAGTTTTTATTATTTCATGATTCATATACCTATATGGAAGATCATGTGACAGTTGGCTGAAATATGAGTTTCTGGAAAGCAAGAAGAAATTCAACTATTAGGTCATTAATAACTTGGGACTTTATTTTAAAGTTTTTCATTGTGAAGTATAAAATGCTCATTTGAAAGATCAATTTTTCTTTATTTGAATAACTCTTAAAAAGACATTTTTGAAAATTTCAAATCTAAAACTTCACTTTGTCCTGGGGTTCTAGTGAAGGAAGTTACAAAATAAGTTGGCTCCTACCTGTTGGTTTCAAAAGCCTTCAGACAACTGGTAGCTACAACTTTTATTCAAAACCAGCTGAAGATGATCTGCCTCCCAAATATCCTTAGTCTGTAAAAGTAAGCTTTAAGTGCCCTGCAGACATTTAAAGCTGCAATCTTCAAGAGATACTAAGGCAAAGGTAAAGATATTTTCTGATATAGTTGGAAGTTGGGAGGAATGTCTGGGGAAAAATCCCAAAACTATTTGTGTTAACTGCTTTGTTCAGGAAAATAAAAGTCTGTAACAGGATATGAGCAAGAGAGCATGAAGCTCAATAACCCATTGAGCCAAAATATAGAAGCTGGGAAATAGAATTATGGTTTAAAGACAAAGAGGCATGGTAACCAGTGGCTGAAATGAAGAGTCCATCATTGTGTCCCAAACCCTATTTAGGTCTTCTGATGGAAGAAGAGTTCTGATACTGGGGTCAAATAAGGGACAGTCTTCCAGAAGATGATAGTAAACTGAAATGATGAATAAGTTTTTCTTTAATGAATCACCTAACCACTGCTTTTAAAAGTCTTCTAGGTCAGCTGCACTAAATAAAATATAATGATATCTCAGACTTACCTTATGGTGACCTTCTTTGTCAGACCTCAGTGAGTAGCCATACTCTAAGCAACCAATACACCTATTACTGAATTCTATCTATATATATCTTGAAAAAAAATTACCTATATATCAAAAGACTGCCTCACACAGAAAAAAGCCTATCTTTGTGGGAAGAACAATTAGGATATTTTACTATTTACTTTATTTAAAAAGATCCATTAATTCTAAAGAAAATGTGGCATCCTGATGTTAGCATAAATTGTAAATTGGTTTAGAAAATACAAGGAATGTTTCATTATCAACATTTGGCATTATGTAAGTCACAGCCTTACCTTCCCCTATTCCCCCAATGCAATACAAAAAGAATACTTAAATTTCGATTAAATAGTGCATATAATTTATTTAAGAAAAAATGGGATTTTATTGGTAGCTTTCAGTTTTTATTAATTTTGAAATAAACTTTATTATTTTATGAAAAAAATACTGCCCTCTAGTTTATGCTTAAGATACTGTAAATAGAAAGGCTTTGGACATGCACACCTTAAAATGTTAGGAAGCAACACTGGCAATTTTTAATTTGAAAAAATCTCTTCACATTCCCAGGCAAAATTCACGTAGACAGAATATGACTTCAACTGTTTTTGTTTGTTTGTTTTTAACATTACATTAAATATTTGGAAGAAATAATCCAAGATGTTGCCAATAGTAAAACTACCAGTAATGTTTATATTTCATGTGCTTTCCACATTTACATAATGAACATGCATTACATCTTTACTGGAAAAAAGTAAATTTTATTTTTGAAGTACATTTTAAAAACATTTTGACATCTTTCAAAACATGTCATGTTATGAGGAGGAAGGTTGTGAAGTAAGTAGAGGGAACGAAAAAAAGAAACCAGAAAAAATGAACAGGAAGAAAGGGTAGATACTAGGAAAGAAAGAAAAGGGGGAAAAAACTAATGTAAAGGGGTGGGAATTACACCTGGTGACAAGTGCTACCAGGTGTAAAACTAAAGTGGTGTTATGCAAAAAATACTGATACTTCCTCTTAAGGGCTTTCCTATTAACTGGTAATGATTAATGAATTATTATGAACATTTATCAAACTATCTACCATTTTTAATCAAAAAGTAAAGCATAGAATAGACAGATTGTGAGGATACACAGGGAAGATGTAAGGAAGGATGATTAGAGGGCTAGACTATTGAGGCAGCTTTTTAAGGGAAGAAAACACATAGATTGGTAGAGATGGAAGAGTGAAGAAAATCAAAGGGGGGGATGGAATATACAAAAGCATAAAGTAGAGACTAAATAAAATGTGTTGGGATAGCAAAATAGCAGTTCAGGATAGAGAAACATTCCTACTTTCAAATCTGATATGTGAGGTTGCTGTGAGTGCTAAGGGTGAACAAAGGATAGGTCTTATGATTTGAATGGTACTAATTTCAAGCAAAGATATTTCCATTTATGTATGCCTTCATTCATTCAAAAATTTTTATTTTTATTTATTTGTTTTTGTTTTTTGGGGGGTTGATAAAGATTTTTATTGTTGATAGGAAACAGGCTGGCTTCAATATTTGTGCCAGAAAACAGACCCAGAAGTTGGAAGACCATTAGGGACATTTTTCTAATTCACTGTGGTTTTGCAACAGCAAGTTAAATGAATTATTGAAAAAAAAAGAACCTTTAGGAAACAAATAATGATAATACCTGTCCCTGAACAATAAATATGTTTCCCTCTACCTTTATAAAAACTGCTGTGACTTTGGCAGAATTCTTAATGTTATTTATATCTTGAGCAATGCACTATTTTTTAAATTTATTTATTGATTAAAGTATTACATATGTGTCCTTATCCCCCTATTACCCCCCATCCCCCCTACTCATGCCCTCACCCTCCTGTTGTCTGTGTCCATTGGTTAGGCTTATATGCATGTATACAAGTCCTTTGGTTGATCTCTCCCCCTTACCCCCACCCTCCCCTACCTTCCCTCTAAGGTTTGATGGTCTGATCCATGCTTCTCTGTCTCTGGATCTGTTTTTGTTCATTAGTTTATGTTCATTATATTTGATAAATGAGTGAGATCATGTTATTTTTTTTATATTTCTCTGACTGGCTTATTTCGCTTAGCATAATGGTAACCAGTTCCATCCATGTTGTTGCAAATGGTAAGAACTCCTTTTTTACCACAGCGTAGTATTCCATTGTGTAGATGTACCACAGTTTTTTAATTCACTCATCTATTGATGGGCACTTAGGCTGTTTCCAAATCTTAGCGATATTGAATTGTGCTGCTATGAACATAGGGGTGCATATATCCTTTCTAATTGATGTTTCTAGTTTCTTAGGATATATTCCTAGAAGTGGGATTACTGGGTCAAATGGGAGTTCCATTTTTAGTTTTTGAGGAAACTCCATACTGTTCTCCACAGTGGCTGAACCAGTCTGCATTCCCACCAGCAGTGCACAAGGGTTCCTTTTTCTCTGCATCCTCTCCAGCATTTGTCATTGGTTGATCTGTTGATGATAGCCATTCTGACAGGTGTGAGATGTTACCACATGGTAGTTTTGATTTGCATCTCTCGGATGATTGGTGACTTTGAGCATGTTTTCATATGTCTCTTGGCCTTCATTCTGTCTTCTTTCAAAAAGTATCTATTTAGGTCCGTTGCCCATTTTTTGATTGGGTTGTTTATCTTCCTTTTGTTAAGTTGTATGAGTTCCCTGTAAATGTTTGAGATTAAACCCTTATCGGTGATAACATTGGCAAGTATGTTCTCCCATGCAGTGGGGTTTCTTGTTGTTTTGTTGATGGTTTCTTTTGCTATGAAAAAGCTTTTTACATTTCTATACACCAATAATGAACTTACAGAAAGAGAGACTAAAAAAGCAATGCCATTTACCATCACACCAAAAAAAATTAAGATACCTAGGAATAAGCTTAATTAAGGAGTTGAAAGACCTATACGCGGAAAACTACAGGACACTGAAAAAAGAGATAGAGGAAGACATAAACAGATGGAACAACATACCATGTTCATGGATTTGTAGAATCAACATCATCAAAATGTCCAAACTACGCAATCTATAGATTCAATGCACTTCCCATTAAAATACCAACGGCATATTTCACAGACCTAGAACGAACTTTCCAAAAATTCATCTGGAATAAAATATACCCCGAATAGCTGCAGCAATCCTGAGAAAGAAAAACAAAGTAGGTGGGATCTCAATACCAGATATCAAGCTGTATCACAAAGCCACTGTTCTCAAAACTGCCTGGTACTGGCACAAGAACAGACATATAGATCAATGGAATAGAATAGAGAACCCAGAAATCCACCCAAGCCACTATGCTCAATTAATATCCGACAAAGGAGGCATGAACATACAATGGAGTCAAGACAGTCTCTTCAATAAATGGTGTTGGGAAAATTGGACAGATACATGCAAAAAAATGAAACTAGACCACCAACTTACACCATACACAAAAATAAACTCAAAGTGGTTAAAGGACTTATAACATAAGAAGAGAAACCATAAAAATACTAGAGGAATCCACAGGCAGCAAAATCTCAGACATATGCTGATGCAATTTCTTCACTGATACTATTCCTAGGGCCACGGAGACTAAAGAGAAAATAAACAAATGGGACTACATCAAATTATTTTATTTTATTTTTAGCAACCACTATATGCCAACACGCCTGTAGGCACTGGGGTTGTAGGGATTAACAGGGTGGAAAGAGAAATCCCTGCCCAAGTATGTTCTAGCAAATACATAATTAAAATATATCAAATAAATAATTAAAATACATAATAATATTTTGCATTTTAGTATATATAAAACATATAGCACATATGGCTTTTTCATTATCATAGGAAACAAGCACATAATCTTCCCATGGGATCTCATTGGCCCCTGTTGGTGGATAACATCAATGGAATGATATTTTAATACACGATGCCACATATGGGCCTTGCCTTAAAATATTGGGTCTTAATACTTTGTGTTGTGTGTAAAACAAGAAACCCTTTGTTACCAAGATTATCTGCTGTTAATTGCAGTAATGAACACTACAAATATGATCTACTTTTTCATGTCAAAACAAGAAGAACAGCAGGATGTCAGAGGTGTCAAAACAGCCAGACATTATTTATTCTTATTCTCTTCACACATTTGGCTTATTGAAATTGAGTTTTTTGAAATTGTGCATGTGAATGCAATTAATCTTTAGACTCCCTCTGCCCAGGAACATAGTTAATGTGTGTGTGTGTTTCGGGGGAGGGAGAGCAGACGACAATGCAGGAAGGTGTTAGTGAATCACATTCAGTTTGAGTGAGGTGCACCTGCTAGCATTTCAAGTCCTCCATTAGCATTTCCATGTAATTCTATGCACACATCTAGAGATGAATCTCTCTCTGAGGCTATACTCAGAAATGACTCACTGTATGCCGGGAAGTACATGACTCTCCTATGTAACCTACACAAAAATCAATTTTCATTAACAGGAACCTTGGTGTGCACTGGGGAGTGAGAAGTTGCTGTATGGAAAGATCTTTTACTTACTTATTTATTTTTAAGAAAGAACAAGAAGGAAGAAGCATCTCTGAGATGACCCAAAGGCGAAGCACTCAGACAAAAGTGCCTTACTAATTTTTTTCTTTTTCCAAAAAGGATGGATGAAAACACTGCAGCAGCCCCAAGGCGGATTATTCAAGCAAGATCCTGACAGTGGAAGCACTTGGGAGGTTAAACTTTAAAAAGAATAAGTTGATTTTGAACAATTTCTTCTATGTTCTGGATTAGAATCAAGCATTCTTTTCTTAAATATCAGCCATTCATGCCATACCCACCCCCATGTGCTTTTGGAAATAGAGAGCTAGCCACTGTTCCCGAAGCAGAGGACTTGCCTGTGTTTTGGAATCACCTGATGCCCTCCCCAGGCTGCTGGAGGAGAACCTGCTGGACAACACACTGTTATTCTTTTGTCCATACATCAGCTGATCAGAGAGCACGTTTTCATTTAGAAATCTTCTCCAATGCCAGCTCTCTCCCACAAATTTTGAAGAAGACTCTTCTCTTTTAGGATCCTGATTATTGCTACTCATTGCTACCTTTTAAAAAGTCCTGTGTTCAGATATCTTTCAGTGTTCTAGTTCAGGGTACAATCTATATATCTTTGGCATATAATGTTCAAGTCATAACCTAATTTCAAATTACTTAAGGGGAAAATTAGTGAGTTTATTTTATATCTTTAAATATATTTTGATTGATTACAGGGAGGAAAGCAGAGAGAGAGAGAGGGAGAGGGGGAGTGAGAGAGAGAGAGAGAGAGACATTGATGTAAAGTGACACAGATCTGCTGTCTCCTGCATGCCCCCCACTGGGGTGCTAGTCTGCAACCAAGCATGTTGAAGGAGAGAGAGAGAGAGAGAGAGAGAGAGAGAGAGAGATATGAGAGAGAGAGAGAGAGAGAGAGAGAAACATCAATGATGAGAGAGAATCATTGATTGACTGCCTCCTGCATGCCCCACACTGGGGACTGAGCCTGGAAACCAGGCATGTGCTCTGACTGGGAATTGAACCATGATCTCCTGATTCATGGGTCAACGCTCAACCATTGAGCCACACTGGTTGGGCTAGTGAGTTTAACACTAGAGGCCCAGTGCACAAATTCGTGCACAGGTGTGGTCTCTTGGCCTGGCCCGTGATTGGGGCCAATCGGGTATGGGGGTGGGGCTGGCCTGCTGGGGGGAGGGACCACGGAGGTTGGCACCAGCAGCAAGCTAACCAGTGGCTGATTCCGCGAGGAATCAGACTCCCTCCTCCCTCCTGTCTGGGTTCAGGGTGCGGGTGAACCAGATTTGGGGCTCTCAGGGCCCCAGCAGCAAGGTCTGGGTCAGTGCACATCAGCTACTGGCCAGTCGTTCGGTCATTCTGGTTGTTCGGTCATAGCAGTCACTTAGGCTTTTACTAGGTGTACCAGTTAATAATGGCGGATTTTGTAATCAAAGAAAACACGATAATTTTAAGAGAAACATCAGAAGTGCTTTATTCAAAGTAATGTCCATCGCTAGCTACACATTTCCCCCATCTTTCAGGTAATTTGTGGATACTGTCCCAATAGAACTTTTCTTGTTTTGAAGAAAACCAGAGACTCAATTTTCCACTTCTTCATACGTTTTGAAGTACTGCTCAGAAAGTGCGTGTGCCATCGACGGAACAAGTGGTAATTTGAAGGAGCAAGGTCTGGTGGGTTAATACTTCCCAGGCAAGATCTTTTAACGTGTCTTTAACTGGTTGTGAAATATGTGATGATGCATTATCATGAAGCAAAATTACTTTGCGTGTCTTCTGGCACATTCTGGTTGTTTCACGATCAAAGCATGGTTCAAGTTGATTATTTGTTTTGGTAGTAATCAGTATTAACAGTTTCACCTGGTTTTAGAAGCTCATAATACACCGCACCTTCCTGATCCCACGAAACACAGAGCATTGTCTTCTTTCCGAAGCGATTTGGCCTTGCAGTCAATGTTGATGGTTGACCTAGATCAACCCATGATTTTGTGCATTTGGGATTCTCAAAATAAATCCAGTTTTCATCGCCAGTCACAATTTGATGCAAAAAAGACTTTCTTTCATGCTGTTGAAGCAACATTTTACTGATGACTTTTTGGTTTTCCATTTGTCTTTCGTTCAGTTGATGTGGCACCCATTTTCCTTCCTTTAAAATCTTTCCCATTGCTTGTAAACAATTGGAAATTGTTTGCTGAGCAACGTTTAATCTTTCTGCAAGTTGGTTTTGAGTTTGACACACATCTTCATCCAATAATGCTTGTAATTGTTGGTCTTCAAACTTTTTCGGTTGACTTGGACATTCTTTGTTTTTCACATCGAAATCATCACTTTTAAAGAGTTTAAACCAGCGTTCACAAGTATCTTGAGATGGAGCATGTTCACCATAAGCTTCCTGAAGTATACGATAACTTTTTCTTCAAAATAAAGTAATGAATTAAATCTTCCCGCAAATGCTCTTTTTTTGGCATGAAATTCAACATTTTTAAGTATAAAAATATCTATGATGTTAACACCTTCAGCAAATTTGACATAGGAAGTTCTGAAGCTTGCTGTCAATACAACAAAATAGCATACATATCAAACCGCATATATATCAACATATGTGTAATTCCATCTAGTGAAAAAAACTGCATTATTAACTGGTACACCTATATATATATATATATATATATATATATATATATATATATAGAGAGAGAGAGAGAGAGAGAGAGAGAGAGAGAGAGAGAGAGAGACACTAGAGGCCCAGTGCATGAATTCATGCACGGGTGAGGTCCCTTGGCATGGCCTGCTGGGATTGGGCCAAAACCGGCTGTCTAACACCGCCTGCTGCTTCTGCCTGCCGCTTCTACTCATCCTGGCCCCACTGTGCCTGCTGCAGGCTTGAGCCCAGTCAGTCCTGTTTGGGAGAGGCTTGCGCCACCACAGCAGCAATTGCCAGCCATGAGCCCTGCATCTGGTGCTCGTCCCGAGTGGGGGGGGGGGGCAGGATGTGATTGGCCCTCCAGGTGGGCAGTGGAACACCCTTGCCTGCCTGGGATCCCGATTCTTCCTACTGACATTCGCACTGGTTTTCAAGAGCCACCTGGTGGCTGCTTTTATATCCCAAGGCTGACTTCCCAGAGGCCAGCGGCACTGTCGGGATCATGCTGGCTGCACTGACCCCTTGGTGCTTGGCCCATTCTCCAGAGATTGGACCTATAGGACTACTGAGGGAGGGAGTGGCTGCAGCTGGGCTGGTGGACTGCCTGCCAGGAGGGGCACTCCCCATGTGGGAGCACAGTGACCACCGGGGGACAGCTCCTGGGTTGAAGGTCTGCCCTCTGGTGGTCAGTGCACGTCATAGTGACCAGTTGACCAGTCGTTTGGTAATTTGGTTGCTTAGGCTTTTATATATATATACATATAGTAAGATACCAAAGTAGTACTGACTGGTACACAGTGTGCATGAAAAAAATACATGTTGAAAGAAAGCTGTACTTGACAAAAATTAATTCACAATATTATTGCTAAATCCAATTATTCAAAATCACTAACTATATATGTGCCAACTGTTTCTAACGACAATTAGCAAGAAAACTTTCTCTGCTTGTTATACTATATGTTGCATTAATAGTCACAAGGGCATAAATAACACTTAAGGTAGAGAAAATGGCAAGGTTACTTAGATATGCCTTTGAAGTAGACATGGCTTTTTTCTTCAATAAATATTTCCCTCTAAACCATGATTTGCTTAAAAAGACTATTAATTTTACTCACTGAAGCAATGTAGCATTCAATTTCCCATTCATTAATTTATTGAACTTTTATTAGGTACCTACTCTGGGTCAGGGTTTTCAATTGGTACTGAAAATATAACATGAGCAAAATCATCTCTACAGTCATGTTATAGTTGAGGTGACAGATACAAAAATAAATAATAACCATGTGATAACTGATGAAATAGGGAGAGGCACTCCTCTTCCCCTCTGTCCAATAACATAGGTCATCATGTATAGTGGATTAATTCTGTTAATGTGGATGGGAAATGAGAAGGCTCTTCAGAGGATAAATTATATAAACTGTGCTTTAAAAATAAATACATTTGCTAGTTTAAAATGAGGTTTGAAGTGATGTGAAAGGTATTTTAAGTGGAGAGAATAAAATAGAGGTATAAAAATGGACAAACCAAACAATGTAGAGGAATATCAGAGAGAATATGATATATAGTCTGATAGCTGCAGGCAGAGGCTATTTTTCTTGGAAGATGATGCACATGCCGATATTTGAATTGTACTTCATGTGTATGCTCACGTGTGTATGTACATCCAAATGCATGCTGCATTTTTTAGTCTTTGTAGCTAAGGAGATGGTGATACACATATAACATGAACCTATTTAATATGTTCTGTGTCATAGAAAAAACCAAGTTCTTTCTTGTATACTAAATATATACTCAGATATAAGAAAAGAAATGCTATCACATGTAATTTACTTTTTAAGTTTATAAAAAAGGTAACCTTGAATGTTATAGGAATAGACTGCTAATGGTTGTTTTATGCATGGACTTAGTTGAAAATTATCCACACTGGTTATCTTTATATATATTATCAATTTCAGAGAAGAAGGGAGAGGGAGAGAGAGATAGAAACATCAATGATGAGAGAGAATCATTGATTCGCTGCCTGTACGCCCCCTACTGGGGATCAAGCCCGCAACCCGGTCATGTGCCCTTGACCAGAATTGAACCTGGTACTACCCCTTCAGTCTGCAGGTTGATGCTCTATCCACTGAGCCAAACTAGCTATGGCCACACTAGTTGCCTTTATTCTTAAAAAGAAATTAGCAAACTCAATATATATTTTTCAAATATATTTTTATTGATATAAGAGAGGAAGGGAGAGGGAGTGAGAGATAGAAACATCAATGATGAGAGAGAATCATTGATCAGCTGCCTCCTGCACACCCCCTATTGGTGATTGAGCCTGCAACCCAGGCATGTACCCTTGACTGGGATAAAACCCTGGACCCTTCAGTCCACAGGCTGATGCTCTATCCACTGAACCAAATCAGCTAGGGCACAAACTCAATATTTTTAAAGTGTTTGAAAAAGTAAAAAATAATTCATATTCCTATCAACTCTGAGATTTGGGTTAGACATTTAAACTTTTAAATATATTTTCTGATGTAAACAGTGGAGGAGAATATCACTTATATGAAGAATAATTCTTCCCCTACTATGCCCATGTCTCCCCTAAAATACACATCAGCTCTGTGCTGAACAGCAATATTTTACACTTCCTAAGTTGAATCCTGAAAATTCAGGCTATGACACTCGTTATGATGTCACTAATATCCCAGATTCATATTCTGGGTCCTTTCACCCATGATTGCAAGAGATGGGCCTAAATAATGCTTGCTCCTAAGTCAATTATTTGAAAATAGAACCCATAATATGAGATTTACTATGATACTCTTAACTTTGTAGTGAATTGAAGTGTTTGTAGCGTCTGTAAAATTGACTGATAGTTTCTCATACTGCCAGCAGTTCTACAGAGAATAAGACTTTTATGTTCAAAAAAGAAGCAAGGTCAAACAACTACAAAAGGTGGTCTGGAAATGCCACTTCTGATTTTGTAGAAATACTGAAAGCAGCTTTTACAAATGTTTTGCTTCAAGGAAGTTAATGTATGGCGAGAAGGAGGATACTGACAGAGAGTGAGGAAGATAAAGATAAACAGGTTCACTGGGGCAGTGATCTGAAAAACAAATACATGCAAATTGATACAGATAATATAGTTAATGTCTTTTAATATTTTATTTTGAGAATGAATGCATTGTTTTTATATGTTTCATTTTGCCAGGTGCAAAAATATACTAGCATACATTAGGAAAGCAAACACCTAAGCCTGTACTAGTTAAGTGGTGAGAAAACAATTGAAGATTCTTTAACTCTAGTTAGTCTGTTCCTTTATTCTGTAGAACTGAGGCTAAGTTTTCAAATTTGCATAAGGAAGTCCTTCATGTGAGGATCTGAGAATAGTTTCTTTTTCCCACCACATATATTAATTAATTCAATTTTAATGATCAGAGTAGAGTTTTCTCCCACGCATAACTTTGGTAGAGTACATCTTTCTTCCCTGTGAGAATCAGAGAAATGTACCCTGTTATGGGCTTCTTTGTCCCCACCTGAATATATTTCCTATAGTATTAAGATCCAGTATTAACATGTTTAACAACTATTTCATTTAATTTTATTACTTTTTCCAAAAGATGTTAGGATTCAGTTGCCTAAACCATGTCCTTTTATAAATCATTCTCCACTTTCTCCCTCTACTTTTCAAGATTCTTTAGGTTAAGTAATCATCTTCCTTACTAATATTCAAACTCAATCTTATTGGGTAGTCACTAGTTATATGGTATGTTGTAATTCCTGACAGACAAATTTGTCCATTTGCTTGCTTCTGATTCCCATGATATCCCAATAATTGCATTTCACATTAGTAAGTTTCTAGGCAGGCCTGTGGGGCTTCTCTACTGAGAGCCTTAATTAAACTTGTTCTAAATTAAAACAACCTTTGCTGAGACACTTGTCAGACCAGCTTTACAGGCTTGCCTGGGACACAGGAGGCAATGCCATGATCAGTGGAAGCATGACAGGGATCAGGACCTATGCAGTAAACTTGATGATTCACAGGGAGGTAATTTATTACACCCACCAGACCCGCTAATATGATGGAGGACAAGTAGGGAGGTAGGAGGATTAGGAAAGAATGTAAAATATTGGGACAAAGAGTAAAAGTGATATAATCTCACAGTGCTGCTGTGTGCTCCTCCCCCCCTCCCCTAAATAAATCACCAAAATAAAGCAAAAACCACAGATTTATTTTATTGTGCTAAGAAGCTGGAATAACAGTTAAACATTCAGTCAGTCTTCTAGGCTTTGGTTTACTTAAGTTAGTGCTGAACCTTGTCTTACAAGATTCATCCCCATTTTTAAAAATTTTCTGTGGACTCCTCACCATTTGATGATACCAGCTTATGATCAAACTAGAGGCCTGCTGCACGAAGAGATTCATGCAATAGGCCTTCCTTTCCCCTGGATGCTGGCATCGGTTTTCCTCCGGCACCCAGCTCCCAGGCCTTCGCTCTGGCCGGGCTCCAGCCAGAGCCGGCCCCGGAGCCGTGAGGCTTTGCTGTGCCGCTGGCCGGCCGTCGCTGCTCCGGCCCCTGGGCCGTCAGGCTTCACTCTACCGTTTGGAGCCTCTGTATGCAAATTAACTGCCATCTTTGTTAGGTTAATTTGCATACTTTCCTGATTGGCTGGTTAGCATAGTGAAGGTATGGTCAATTTACATGTTTGTCTATTATTAGGTAAGATTCTTCCTGTGATTCAGTGACCTCATGCTCTCTTCATCCTTCACGTGATTCAAGAAAGCCATTCTCAGGAAAATGGATTAATCCAATTATACTAACATATAAATGAATTATAAGGACCAAGCTATTAATTTTTTCATGGATATTTATATTTCATAGGAGGAAAATCCCTGATTCATTTAACCCCCCAAATATTAGGCTGTGAATATAAAATTTCAAAATTAGTACACCTTGCTGGATCTATGCTTCCTTCTGGAATGTCTACTTTTGACTATAGGTCAAAATTTTTGGTAAAAACCTTCTGCACAGTAAATGAAACCAACCAAAATATAAAAAAAAATAACTTACAAAATGGGGGAAAATATTTTCAAACCATCTATCTAATAAGAGGTTAATATAAAAATATATAAATAACTCATACAGCTGAATAGCAAAAAGCAAACAATTTGTTAAAAAAAACTTGGCAGAGGAACTGAAAAGAAGACATATAGATAACCAACAGGTACATATAAAGGTGCTCAACATCACCAATCATCAGGTAAATACAAATCAAAACCACAATGAAATAGTACCTCATACCTACTAGAATAGTTACTATCAAAAAGATAAGAAATAACAAGTGTTGGCAAGGATATGGAGGAAGGGAATCACTGTTGCAGTAAATTGGTGCAGTAAGGGGGTTCCTCAAAAAATTGGTGCAGTAAGGGGTTTCCTCAAAAAGTTGGTGCAGGAAGGGGGTTCCTCAGAGTAAATTGGTGCAGTAAGGGGGTTCCTCAAAAATTAAAACCTGAACTGCCATATGATCCAGCAATTTCACTTCTGGGTATCTATCCAAAAGGAAATGAAAACACTAACTCAAAAAGATATTTGCACCTTCATGTTCATCGCAGCATTATTTAAAATAGTCAAGACACTGAAACAGTCTAAGTGTCCAAAGATGGATGAATGCATTAAGAAAATTTATTTATATATATATGGAATAATATCCATAAAAAGGAAGGAGATCTTGCCATTTGTGACAACATGAATGAACCTTATGGGCATTATGCTGAGTGAAATAAGTCAAACAAAGGAAGACAAATGTCATATGATCTCACATATATAGGGTGAGGCAAAGTATTTTTATAATTGTGAGTATGCTAAACAATTTATTCTTATATTATTATTTATTAATTATTTGATTATTTTCCACACAAACAGCTGTAAACCTACTTTTGCCTCACCCTGCATGTGAAATCTAAAGAAAACAAACTCATAGAAACACAGAACAGATTGATGGTTACCAGAGGCAGGGGGTGGAGGAAATGGATGAAGGTTATCAAAAGGTACAATCTTCCAGTTGTAAGATAAACATGTCCTGGGGATATAATGAATAGCATGGTGGCTATAGTTAACACTACTGTGTCGTATATTTGAAAGTTGCTTAGGGAATATATCTTAAAAGTTCTCATCATAAAAGTACACACACACACACACACACACACACACAGCATTTGTTACTATGTGAGGTGAAGGACATTAACTAAACTTATTGAGGTAATTGTTTTGCAATATATACATATATCAAATCATATTGTACACCTTAAACTAATACAATGTAGTATGTCAATTACATCTCAATAAAATTGGAAAGAATAGCTGAGAGTTTGATAAACATGAGTTAAATTTTGGATCCTCTACTGAATAATTGTGTGACCTTGGAAATCTTCTAAGCCCCTTTCCTTACCAATTAAATGAGAATAATTACAGTTTCTTCCTCATGGTATTATTTTTAGTATTAATGATATAATTCATATTACTCCCATAGCTTTGTGCCTGGCCTACAGTAAATACTCAAAAAATGTTACCTGTAATTATTAAGCTTCATGTACAAGTTGGGCATGCTTTGTAGACACAACATTTAATATACTATATACCATATAGATTTATTTTTATAAAACTATATGTGGGAAATAATATTTTCATACTTTCTATCTGTGACCTAATATTTATTTTTTTATTTTATAGTAAATAATGTTTCTTGTGAGATATTGATAGAACAGAAAATTTGTTTTCATAGTAGTTCATGGCTCTACATTAGCTTATATTAATGTGAAGCCAAAGTTCTCCATGTAGGATAGACTCCCCAGCCTGACACTTGACATTAGTTTAAGTTGCTGGTTATGTTCCCTGATAGGAAGGAAACACTGTACCCACTTCTATCTTCCAGGGGAATATCATGTTTTATTTTAAGTAATGTATTCTTTTATTTAGTAAAATACCTTGATGAGCTTTTAAGATCATCCTGAGTTATTGAAGGACATTATTCCCTCATAGTAGTGTTCAAATCAGGGGTTTTGTGAAAGAAACAGATTCTCCCTCATAGGTACTCCAAACAGCTTCTTTTATATAATTTTACTGCTACATTTTTGCTTCTTTCCTTGAAACTTACCCATTCCAGATATCAACTACCTAATTTGATTAAAAAAATAGTTTTAAAGCATCCTCACAGATAGCAGCTTTTTAGCAGAGTCCTTCTTATGTTGCCTAATCAATTAATGGCTCTTTCATGGGAATTTCACTCAGTGGAGGATAGTGGCTAAGAAGATAGATATTTAGGGCAAACCACTCATACTCAATATTTTTGTAAAGAAAATTGTGCCTGCCTCACTGATTTCTTGAATGGTTCTTGGTAAATAGTTTTATATTTATATTTTTAATGTCATAATTTATTGCCATAGGAGGTGACTTGCTCAGAAATCACTGAGGTGTTATTATAAACTAGAGGCCCAGTTCATGAAAATTTGTGCACTCGAGTGGGTCCCTCAGCCCGGCCTGCACCCTCTCACAGTCGGGGAGCCCTCAGGAATGTCTGACGGACAGCGTAGGCCTGCTCCTCTGTGGGAGGTGACCAGCTTGCCAATCAGGGGACAGCGCTGGCGGCGAGTGGTCGGCCATCGCCCTGCTGGTGGCCTCCCTCTGTGGGAGGTGACCCCGGTGGGCTGATCATGGGATGGGCACTGCCCCGCTGCCCCCCTGATTGCTGTCCCCTCCCTCTGCCTGATGGTACCTGCTTTGGATGGCCTGGCACCGCCCGCTTGCTGGCCCCGCCTCCTGCCGACTGTTCGTTCTGCTGTTTGGTCAATTTGCATATTACCCTTTTATTATATAGGATAGTGCTCTTATTCCTGTGATTATCATGTTAAATAAGACCTAACCAAGGTAATATACAATATACTCCTCACTCAATTTGAAGTTTTTAAGATGCTTAAATCAACGGGGTTTAAAAAAACCTCAACATTAGGTAGGAAAATGCAAAAGATAGAGAAAGTGCAGCAAGGAAGGAAAACATAGGCTTGATCACTATAGAAGGATAAAGAAAATGCAGGAAATTCATAAGATTGTCTGGCTTTTTTCTTTTCAAAGCAATATAAATTTTTGTAGATAAAAGTAAATTAGTTGTCTAATTTCTTTGCTCATAGTAGGCACTCAATTCATTTAAAACATTCCCAGCAAGCGCATTGTGAATAAAATTCTATTTGGCAGTCTGATACTTTGAAAGTTAGTTTTATCATTCAGACATTTAAATCAAAACAATAGCAATATATACTATATTGCCAGGTCTTTGTATGTATTTGATTATTTTACATATAATATTATAGTAAATTATTAGTGCATATATCTTTCCACCCTACCAGATCAGGACCTTTTTATGGATAATCATCTTGTTTTCATCATCTCTGTGTCACAAAAAATTTCTTATGAATAGTAGGTACTCAGTGTTGAATAAATGGTTGGTAATGACAGTCATTTTATTTTCTATTGTTATAAAGGTGAGGGTTGAAGTTCCTGTAATCATACATGTTTCTGGTAAAAGATGAAAGTAGAGCCACCATCCATTAAAAATATGATTACCTACACATTAAGCAACAACATAATAATACTTTTATCTCCATCATCAAAATATATATAATTAGTTTCCAGACTGCACATGTCTAATAAGATGATTCCACTATTTAGAGGACCTTTAACTCTACCAGAATGTCATGGAAATAGATTCATACATGATTTTCTAGATCATTTCAATAACACATTAGAAATATAACTCATGCTTCACTTGTAATTAGAAAACATACCTAAGTGCAGTGCCTATCAACTTTACTAATATTTCACTGTTTATCATAAATGAGACCTACACAATTATATAAAATAAAATCACATAAAAATTTTCAATCATGTTCCAGGGTGCATACATGTTAGTAAATCAAGCTGATATTCTACCACCTACATATGAAAATTAATTAGTAGGCCTAAAGCCAAATCACATCATTCTAATGTTTTGTTTTGTTTCTAAAATTTGTTTCAAATAACCATTTGTATTTTTTTCACCTGATAGTATAGAATTTCACTGCTCCAGTTTGGTTGATAAAGTAACTACTATATGTATTTTTTCAGGTATGAGTAATTGCATTTGTAGTCACAATAATTGTACCAGAGGAACCAATAAAAATAAATTATAACCACTTTAGAGATGGCTTTTGACATAACTATAGCAGAAAAATGGGGGAGGGCCCTGCTATGATAGTGCTTCAATATAATTTATGTAAATGAACACTGCATATAAAAACAGTAATATTTTAAACCTATTTTTAATTATTATATTACTTTCAATGAAACCCTGGTATAATTGTGAACATTATTTCTTAGAAGTCAATGGACAATACTAAAGACATTAATAATGTCAGCAAATACACAGTTTTGACTGAAAATAAAAATCTACAGTATAAACAAAACCATTATTTAAAAACATGGAAATATATTTCACATTCAAGTTGTTACAATAAGAGCTGGCCAAGCTGCTCACTTTCTTCTCAAAATGGGATGAAACTAATACAACTACCATCATGAACATTTTGCAGAAATATAATGCTTACAAGTAATAAAATTAATTTTCAGAAAGAATGCTATATTCTTGGCTTCAAATTTAAGTAAAAAAAAATAATGGCAGGAATGGATAGTTAGGTAGATAATGAAATAATCTCACCTATTACTTTCTAAGCCAAAGGATCTTTTAATATGTATATTTAATCTTGCAACTGTTTATACATACAGAAAAAAAAGAAAATGCCAAATGTATGAATTCATTCATACGGTGAGCATAGATATAATGTATACAATTTTCAGTTGACCTTTATGTAGCTCCAGGCCCAAACTATAGCATCTTTTATATCCAGTGGTTCTCAACCTTCCTAATGCCGCGACCCTTTAATACAGTTCCTCATGTTGTGGTGACCCCCAGCCATAAAATTATTTTCGTTGCTATTTCATAACTGTAATTTTGCTACTGCTATGAATCGAAATGTAAATATCTGATGTGCTATATGTGTTTTCCGATGGTCGCGAACCACAGGTTGAGAACCGCTGAACAATCCATGTCCATTATTTTTTCAAACTTTTTTTTCAAAAAAGTTTCTCTATGAAAGGTAAGTGCAGGATTTTCTTTTTTTACTTTTTGGCACTTATGAATAATGTATACTATTTGTTCATAATTTAGAGATCCTCTTAATTGCATATGCATTTCCACAGATGAATTATGAGCCCCGTGGGTATGAAATGGCTGGTATGATGTGTCTGTATAAAACAGTGATTTAGTAAATGTTTAAGAAAGAGCATGTGTTCACCACTCCTGTTTGACATAGTACTGGAAGTGCTAGCCGTAACAATCAGACAAGAAGAAGAAATAAAAGGTATCCAAATTGGAAAAGAAGTTAAACTGTCATTATTTGCAGATGACATGATATTGTACATAGAAAACCCTAAAGACTCCATCAAAAAGCTACTAGACTTAATAAATGAATTCAGCAATGTGGCGGGATACAAAATTAACACCCAGAAATCTATGGCTTTTGTATACACCAATAAGGAACCCACAGAAAGAGAAACAAAAAAAGCAATCCCATTTACCATTGCAACAAAAAAATTAAGGTACCTAGGAATAAATTTAACTAAGGAGGTAAAAGACCTGTACTTGGAAAACTACAGGATATTGAAAAAAGAGATAGAGGAAGACATAAACAAATGGAAGAATATACCGTGTTCATGGATTGGTAGAATCAACATCATTAAAATGTCTATATTACCCAAAGCAATCTATAGATTCAATGCACTCCCCATTAAGATACCTATACACCTTTTTAGTGTATAAGATGATGGTCAACCAACTGAGGCACACAGGCCAGGTTGGGTTTTCTATTTTTCATTAGATAAAATATTTAGTTTAGCCAACAAATCATACTTAAATCAAATAATAAAATATCAAAGTAATATTTCTTTGATTATAATGGATTATATTAAGAAAATTTAAGTGATCTAAATGGCATTTAATAATTATATTTTAAAAGAAAGTACCACATAATTTCTGTCCTATCATCCTGCACAGTTTATGAAATATTTTCCATGATACATAAATAGCAGAAGTATTCAACTTCATGGTCAAAACTGTGTTGGATGAACAATATATAATGAAGGACACAGGCTGGTATGTTTAAGGTCTTATTGTTAACATTAGCAGTAAAACTCTTTCCCTATATAGTGTAGAATTTGTATGATCAACTAGTAGAACAATGAAGACAAGTTTTGGGAATTCAAAAATCAAATAGGCCAGTTAACTATGTAAAAATGTACTTTGTTTCTTGTTCACACATTGTACATTTCCTCCCAGTCAGTTATCTGAAAAGTAGCCATGAAGGGAACTTGGAAAACAAAAGTTTGTGAATAGCTCACTGTGAGCACTGATTATGAGTCAATAGTATCAGCAGAAATATGCAGCACTTGAAGGTGAAGACAGCCCTAGAATTGATAAGGCATCTTTCCTTGAAATAAACAACATTCTTCTACTCTTGTAAGAGCTCGCCATGTGTGGCTGCTTTTATTTGTGTCAATTTCACTCTTAAGTCATAATTCTTTATAGCTAAATTTGACATTTTCAGCAAGAATCACAGCATGAATAGTCCCTGTGTTCTCCTTAGGTTTTACCTTTACCCTATCAAGGAACTTGAAATAATTAAAAAATAATGTTCTTCAAAATGATTGATTGTATCAAACTAGTCTCTGTTGGCTTGCAACTTTTTTGACTCCTCAGCTCATCACTATTCCACATACTCTCCATATTGTCAGATCTTCTCTCTATGATTAATTGATCAAAAACAATGACAACCATAAAAGTGTAGACTGCACAAACTCTGTGCCCTTATTATTTTTGGCAAAGCACATTTTCTTGGATAAGTGAACATATGTGAAGTAATAAATCTATAAAGATGGTTTATGAGGTATTGCTGCAAAAATCAAATTATGTCACAATTTATGCATAAAATGATAAATGCTCACTAAGGTGTTTTTCTTTGTTTTCTTTTGGGATGGTAGTGTGGTTTGCTATTTGTTTTGTTTTTAATTTTGAAGGAGACAAAAGGAGATGTTTCTTGGTTAGAAGTTTGCTTTTGGTGCAGAAAGTGCTAACATAACCATTATGGCTAAATGAACGCCCAATAACTGACCCTAAAATGGAATATTTTGGAGAGTTTAGTAGGTAATGAAAACTGACAGAGAAATTACAGTTGTGGGGCATGAATCCTAGGAGTAAATGGATAAGTTCTATATAGGAATGTGATGGTGGCTAAACACATACGAGTATTGGGCACTTGAAATGTGGCTAGTCCAAATTAATATATGCTGTCAGTGTGAAATACACACCAGGCTCCAAAGACTTCGTATGAAAAAGAGACTGTAAAATGTCTTATGCTAGGCACATAGTAGGCAGTTTTAGTACTTGAAGAAAATGAAAAAAAAAAGGGAAGGGAATTTAATATGATGTTTGCTTGCAGTGGGTGGGATGCTCTTTTAGATGACATGCTCAAAAATGTTTTCCCTGAGCCCTAACTGGTTTGGCTCAGTGGATAGAGCATCGGCCTGTGGACTGAAGGGTCCCGGGTTTGATTCATGTCAAGGGCATATGCCCAGGTTGTGGGCTTGATCCCCAGTAGGGGGTGTGCAGGGGGCAGCCAATCAGTGATTCTCCCTCATCATTGATGTTTCTATTTCTCTCTTCCCCTCCCTTCTTCTCTGAAATCAAATATATATATACATAAATATGTTAAAAATTAATGTTTTCCCTGAGGAGGAAACATTTGAGTAGAGACCTGAATGTAGGACCAAGTGATGCAAAAATGTGAAAGGAACATGTTTCAAAGCAGAAGTGTGTATCCCATTAGGCTTTCCCTAATTGTAAATCAAATCCACATGGAGTGATTATTTTTGTAAACATATAACTTTATTTTTGTACATTCCATGAGAGTAAGGGCTATATCCTCAGTTTCTAGAACATTACAGTACCTGATAAAGAGTAGGTATTCTGTATTTGCCAAATGAATAAATGAACGATCCTCTCATCAACCAATATGTATTGAATCACTTCATGTTGAGTAAACATGTTAGGCACTGTGGAAAACATAAGATGTATTAGACAAATCAGTGATCTCACACTGCTTGTAGTTGGCAAAGCAGAAAAAACAATGCATAAGAAAGCTAATAATATCCCAAGAAAACAGAAACACCAATCAGAAAGGATATATGCGCCCCTATGTTCATAGCAGCACAATTTACAATAGCTAAGATTTGGAAACAGCCTAAATGCCCATCAGCAGATGAGTGGATTAGAAAACTGGTACATCTACACAATGGATTACTATGCTGCTATAAAAAAGAAGGAATCCTTACCATTTGCAACAGCATGGATGGAACTGGAGAGCATTATGCTAAGTAAAATAAGCCAGTCAGAGAAAGATAAATATCACATGATCTCACTCATTTATGTATAATAAAGAACATTATAAACTGATGAACAAAAATACAGAGGCAGAGAAGCATTGAATGGATTGTCAAACGACAGCGGGAAGGCTGGGGAGGGTTGGGGGGAGGGGGGACTAAGAGATCAACCAAAGGACTTGTATGCATGCATATAAGCATAACCAATGGACGCAAGACACTGGGAGGGGGGTGAGGGCATGTGCCGGGGGGTAGGGGAGGCTGGGCGAAGGTCAATTGGGAAAAAAGGAGAAATATGTACTACTATTTGTAATACTTTAAATAATAAAAAAATAAAAATAAAAAGCTAATAATGCCAGGCAGTTTGAGGAAAGTAAACAATAAGTGGCTATAGGAGCTCAGAGTATGGAAAGACTGGTATGTAGATGTCACTGTAAAGATGGAAGATGAAGTGAGTTGGTACTTAAGCTTGCAACATGGGAGGTGTGAGCTCTCTAGGGGAAGTGAGCTTCATGAGTAAATAAGAACCTCAAAGAAAATATTTTCTCAAACATGCATATAGCTTTCCAGTTTACAAAGCACTTTCACACCTATTTAATCACTTATTTCTCAATAAATTTTGAGGTCAACAGAGAAGGGACTGATGTCAAAGTATATTTTTAGGAAAGTGAGGCCACTTGACTGGAGTTGAAAGTAAAATTCATGTTTTCTAATTCTTGTTCTTAATCCTCATCTGAGGATATCTTTTCCATTGATTTTTTTTAGAGAGACTGGAAGGGAGGGAGGGAAGGGGAGAGAGAGAAATATCCATGTGAGAAAGACACATCATTGGTTGCCTCCCGCTCACACCCTGGCCAGGGCTGGGAGCAAACCTGTGACCAAAATAAGTGCCCTTGTCCAGGAATCAAACCCCAAACCCTTCAGTTGGCTGGCCAATGCTCTAACCACTGAGAACACTGGCCAGGGCCATGTTTTCTGATTTTTAGTCTAGGGCTCTGTCCTCAATGCCAAGAGTCAAAGGGTAGAGCTATTACACAGCTGGGATCTTGTCTCTAACTACAATTATGAGGTGTTTCTCCTGGACATGTTTGGTTAACTGTGGCTAATTGTGTTTCTATTACCGGTGTTTATTTGTGTTTATCTAATCTCCCTATTAGATTAAGCACCTCCACAAGGGTTGGGTTATGACCCCTATTTCCTTTGTAATTTCCACAGAACATAGCACAGTTGTTCTAAATCAACATTAGGTGTTGATTTTCCTATCTCTATTTTAAAGCAATATCATGAGAAAGGAAAACATAATAAATTCTATCAAAATATATTATAAATTAAATTATTTATAGATTAAGCTACAAAAATATATACTCACAAAACACATAGCTTACATTATTTTATTAAGAGGACATGATTACCTACTGCCAGTGACTACTTGGAGCTTTAAATTATCTATCTATCTATCTATCTATGGACATATAATATCCTCATCACAGATTGAAGGTCACAGAAACTAACAATTTAATTACAAGATTTTATAAACAAAAGGATACTGTTTTTATTGTACTAATCAAACACCAAATTACTTAGTTAATAGTCTACACAAAAAAGAAAATATGTTTTAAAAGCAGGAACATTAAATTAATTTCCTAAGTTTCTTCAAAATTTATTTTTCAACTAGAGGTCCAATGCACGAAATTTGTGCAAGTGTAGGCTTCCCTCTGGCACCTGGGACCCGGGCTTCCCTCGCAGCTGTGGCTTTGTCCCGAAGGTCAACTGGAAGGATGTCTGGTCTAATTAGCATATTTTGCTTTTATTATTATAGACTAGCATTTTTAGATAAGCTTTTTGACCTGAGGATCTTAAATTAAAATAAAGGAGCCTAACCATAATTCAGCATTTTAATTTCAACATCACAAGAAAAACTATGTCTCTGAAACCTGTTTTAGCTGGAAAAGGACAAGTTTTTTCTGCATTAGCTGTCTTAATATTATTTACTTATCTTTTGATAGGTCCTCTATTAACTGGAAGGCTAGATAAAAGCAACAGGTATATTATTGCACTGCCTTTTACATACACAATAATAGCAAATAGCCCATTAACCAGAATTTTCTCACATGCCCAACATGGTTTAAATGTTTTTACTATATTTGAATCTGTTTTAGGTTTAACAATTTTGAGATTTTGTTGTTTTGAGTTGTTTTGGTTGTATTAAATGGAAGAAAGTTCATGTTTTGTCATTATTTTTATAACTTTCTTCAAGTTTAGTGTTCTCAATTATGAATAAATATACATGAGTGAATACATTTTTTAAACTGTGAAGCATCATACAATTGTAAAAACACAGTATTTCTGAAGTAAATAAATTACTTATTTCTAAACTCACCTTGAGCACTAATGCTCTATAATTCTATCCTAAGTATCTAAAGTTAAACATCCAATAAAAATCTGCCTGGCTAAGTGGTGTTCCTAGGATAAAACCTTTAAAAAACTCATTTTTGCCACCCAGTCTGGCTCAGTGGTTGAGCATGGACCTATGAACCAGGAGGTCATAGTTCAATTCCCAGTCAGGGCACATGCCTAGGTTTCAGGCTCAATCCCCAGTAGGGGGCGTGCAGGGGGCATGGAGGAGGCAGCCTATCAATGATTATCTATGTCTCTCCCTTTCCCTTCCTATCTGAAATCAATGAAAACATATATATATATATATATATATATATTTTTTTTAATCGTTTTTAGTTTATAGTCATGACCCCATAACAATGTTTTGGTCAACAATGGACTACATATATAACCATGGTCCCATAAGATTATAATGGAACTGAAAAATTCCTATCACCTAGTGACATCAAAGCTGTCATGACATCATAGTGCAACATGTTTGTGGTGGTGCACTCTTTTTACTTATTAAAAAAAGTTTGCTAAGTAAAATAAAGTCAGACAGAGAAAGACAAGTACTATATGATTTTATTTATATGTGGATTCTTAAAAAAGAAAATAAATGAACAAACAAAACAGAAACAGACTTATAGATACAGAGAAAAAACTGATGGTTGCCAGAGGAAGGAGGGACTAGGATGAAAAGGGGGGAAGAAGTAAAAAATACAAATTGGTAGTTACAAAAGAGGCACAGAATATAAAAGTACAGCACAGGGAATATAGTCAAAAATATTGAAATTACTATGTATGGTGCCAGGTGGCTACCAATGTGGGGGAATCACGTTGTAAATTATATAAACTAGAGGCCCAATGCATGAAATTCATGGACGAGTAGGCCTTCCTTCCCCCAGCTGCTGGCAATGGCTTCCCTCTGGCACCGGGGATCCGGGCTTCCCTCCAGGCACCGGCAGGTACCCAGGACCCAGGCTTCCCTCGCAGCCCCGGTTTCATCCTGAAGGTTGTCCAGAAGGATGTCCAGTCTAATTAGCATATTATACTTTTATTATTATAGATTATAGTTGACATACAATATATTAGTTTCAGGTGTACAACATGGTGATTAGACATTTATATACTTTTTTCTCATCTGCTCTTATTTTTATTTTTTAAATAAACTTTTATTGTTGATAGTATTACAGATACTATCCCCTCTCCCCCCCCATTTTTTATGCCCATCCTCTGAGCCCCAATCCCCCCACAGGTCTTCACTACCCTATTGCCCATGTCCATTGGCTATGCCTATCCTATTAATAAAAGCCTATGTGGTTGTCATGCCCTCACGCTGTGACGCCCTCACGCAGCAATGAGTGATCACCAGGAGTCTCCGTGCACAGCGGGCGTGTGTGGGTGGGCGGGGGCTTTATGCTGCATGTGTGGCGCAGAGGCGAGTGCCATGGCTCCACGCTGTGAGGCCTGGGGGTCCCACGGCTCTGCATGGCATGGAAGCAGGACCCCCGGCTCCGGGCAACCTTTTTGGGGCAATCCATCAAGGAGCCCCAGATGGGTGGGCGGGGCCTACCTCTTTGGGGTGATGGATCACGGGACTCTTGCACTGTGAGAGGGCACAGTCCAGGCTGGGGGAATCCCCCCCACCAAGTGCATGAATTTCATGTACCAGACCTCTAGTACATATATAAGCTCTTTGGTTTATCTCTTCTCATCCCCCCTATCCCACATTGAGGTATGTCAGTCTGTTCCATGACTCCATGCTTCAGGTCTTATTTTGTTGGTCAATTCATTCTGCTCATTAGATTCCACAAATAAATGAGATCTTGTTATATTTATCTTTCTCAGATTGGTTTATTTCACTTAGCATAATATTTCCAAGTCCATCCATGCTGTCCCAAAGGGTAAAAGATCCCTCTTTTTTAATTTATATACTTATGAAGTGACCACTCCAATAAATCTAGCACCCATCTGTCTGATCTAGCTTCTTACTATACATTAAGAACATCTTTTCTGCTCCATCCCAATTACATTTTTTCTAGCCTATGACATATCGGTGTTTATCCATTGAATATAATAAATTGAGTTTCAGTGCCTTTATTTTTTGAAATCTGTCCAAGTCATTTTTAAAGGTAAGAAGACCTCAGTATTTTTAGTAGACGTTCTGAGCAAGAACAGATGCCATGTGATGTATAGCCCACTCTGAATTAGGGAAGATCAGCATGACACTTTGGCCTCTGAGTGGTTAAATGTAATGTTAGGGACACTTATCTAAATGGATAGTTATGTAAAGCTAATGCTTTTGCTTGATTACTATTCTGTCTCTTTCAGCAGGTAGTCTCTTTTCTGAAAAAGGTTATAAGCATCACCAAAAAGTATACTAAAGAATACAATTGATTAATGTAACATATTTGAGTTTCTTCCTACCACTCTCTCAACAACATGTCATAGAGAGGCAGTTCCAGACACAGTGAATTAAATTTAAATTACACAGCTTTGGCTAGAAAAGTGTTCAGTTAATTCAGCTTCTGAAATGAAACTATTTCTTTAATGTCCAGGGTTATTAGGAAGAGACCATTTGGTAGGTTAGAAAGTAGAGAACACTGATGTAGTTTATTATTTTTTTCTCAGTTGCAGGGAGTCTTTCCCTTACCTACCGTTAATGGTGGAATTTGCTGCACACTCACCTGCTATCACTTTTTAAAATATAGCACAATTAAATATCAGTATGGGGAAAAGATATAAGAAGATACATAAACTTAGTCTGAAATATTACATCTCTGATAAGAACAGCATTCTTTTTTAAAAAAAATATATTTTATTGATTTTTTACAGAGGAAGGGAGAGGGATAGAGAGTTAGAAACATCGATGAGAGAGAAACATTGATCAGCTGCCTCCTGCACACTCCCTACTGGGGATGTGCCCGCAACCAAGGTACATGCCCTTGACGGGAATCGAACCTGGGACTCTTGAGTCCGCAGGCTGATGCTCTATCCACCGAGCCAAACTGGTTAGGGCCAGCATTCTTTTTTAAAAAAAAAAAAATTTATTGATTTCAGAGAGGAAGGGAGAGATGGAAACATCAATGATAAAAGAGAATCATTGATTGGCTGCCTCCTGCAAGCCCACCAATGGGGATCGAGTCCACAACTCGGGCATGTGACCTGACCAGGAATCAAACCATAACCTCCTGGTTCATAGGTCGATGCTCAATCACTGAGCCATGACGACCAGGCAAGAACAGCATCCTTAGGCTTACTAGTATTCCTCATGCTAAATAACTTCGTTGAAAGCTGATTCATTCCTATGAACACACCTATAAATCTCTACTAGGACAAATCTGCTTTGTGAGGAAAAGATCAACTCCCACAGTGAAAATAGCATGCCCATTATGAATTTGATACCCACAGAGAAACCCTTGATCTACTCTAAAATTTCTATTAAAACTTTGTTTCTAAACAGAATTAGTCTATCTGGCTATACATGTGAAAAGAAAAGGAAAATAAATATTATCTCAAGCAAATGAGATAAAAATAAAAAGCAGGAACAGAACATCTTGTCTTCATATAAAATGTTACATAAGATACTGCTAAACTAAGTAACCTTGCCCTAATTTTCACACTTGACTTGAAAGCAAAGAAAAAAACAGTGTCTTTGTGTTAATCCATGTCTAGGATGCTTCTCCCATTTCTTTTTTTCTTTTTCTTTTGGCAGATTAGTAACAAATTATTCCTATATTTTAGACATTGTAATTCAGGTTAGAGTCATATTACATATTATTTTAGAATCATGAATAAAACTGAATTAAAATATGATTTTAAAGTAACATAAAAAATATAAGCCACAACTGGGCTAGAGGTATAACATTAATATTTGACTATACAGTGGGGCCTTGACTTACGAGTGTCCCAACTAACGAGTGTTTCGAGATACGAGCCATCTCTTGGCCGATTTTTTGCTTTGAGTTGTGAGCTAAAATTCAGGTTATGAGCCAGCTTCAGATACCCCACCGCTAGTTGGCACAGCGAACGTCACAGTGAACGCCACAACATCATCCCAGCATCATGTGTCTCACTTGTTCACTGTTGATTTGACATACGAGTTATTTGAGTTACGAGCTCCGTCACGGAACGAATTGAACTTGTAAGTCAAGGCCCCACTGTACATTTGTCAACTTGGACTCTAAAACTCTTTTCAAACCTTGAATTAGGAAAAAACCATGTCTATAGCTGATGTTAAAGAACAGGAAATTACTTCCACATTAGGTTTTCTTTATTTCCTTTTTCTTTAGGACTTTAGGTGCAGAGATTTGAGGTATTCATTGCACACTCTCATCATCAATCTATACAAGGCAACTCTCCTATTTATTTCCCCTATTCATTGCTGATCTCCACTATTCATTGCTGATCTCCATTTCTGTTCCCACACTGGCTCCCACTCTAATATGGATTCCCTTTAACACATTTGTTATTTTAAGCACTGTTGTGTGTAATTGTTTAATATATTAAATGATGGTGTGTTATAGAGCTTATTTAAATTTTTTAATTCAAGCACACTTTCTAATTTTTAAAATTATATATATATATATATATATATAAAACCCTATTATGCAGACAGACTGTATGGCAGAACAACCAAACAACCAGTCGCTATGAAGTGTGCTGACCACCATGGGGTGCGTTCAGAACATGGTGGGCGTTGGCAGCAGGCATCAGAGCACGGAACATGGTGGGCATCTTCTGTGGCAGGATGGTTGAGCAGGTGAGCAAGGGCACTAGATCAAGGCAGGGTGCCAGTCACTGTCATCAGGGCGAGCCTCTGGTGGTTACTGAAAATTCTTTGCTCCCGCACACTGTGGTCCCACCTGGCACTCACACCTGCTGCTGGTGCTTGCCCCGCTTACACCCACTGCCAGTGCTGGAGCCACTGCTCACACCCGCTTCTGTGCCCGGCGCTGGCTCTGATTGCTCGGTGCCGTCAGCCGGTGCAAGCGATGGCTGCTGGCTCCAGTCGCCCCTCAGGGCTTCTCCACCTTCCCCTGCTCCTGAGGGTCAATTGGGGCCAGTAGCAGCCTCTCACACCTGCTGCCGGTGACTGCCCCACTTACACCTGCAGGCGGCTCCAGAGCTGCCACTTGCATCTGCTGCCGGCACTGGTCCAAATCGCTCGGCACTGTCAGTGGGTGTGAGCAGTGGCTGCCAGCCCTGATCACCCCTGAGGGCTTCTCCACCTCCCCCTGCTCCTGAGGGGCAATTGGGGAAGCAGCCACCGCTTGCACCTGCTGATGGCACCGGCCCTAATCACTCCGCACCGTCAGCAGGGTGTGAAGTGGGCTGGCGCTGTCAGCATGTAGGAGCAGTGGCAGCGGGAGCAGGGCTGCAGGCAGACAGGGGACCAGGGGCCGTGGTGGAGGGGCTGGAGGGGCATGGAGGATGGGCCAAGACCTGTCCCTGTGCCTACCACACCTTGCAGCCCATAGTTCCTTTCAAGGTGCACGAATTTTTGCACTGGGCCCCTAGTCCTATCTAATAAAAGAGTAATATGCAAATTAAACATCACTCTGTCACTCCCTCACTCTGTCACAAAGATGGCTGCAGCTACGGAGCTGGAGCGAGCAGGAGGCTTGTGTTGCCCCCTGCAATAGAGGAAGCCAAGCTTCCCACCTGCCCTGGCCAGCCCTGAGCTCCGCTCAAAGCTACAAAGTTTCAATTATAGAAGATAAATAAATCCCAGATACCTGCTTCCAGCTGCCATAGCCTCTGCTCAAGGAGGAGCTGGGAGCCTCAATTGCCAGAGGAAACCTGACCTGGGCTCCACTTAAGGCTACAAAGTTTCAATTATAGAAGTTAAATAAATCCCAGATACCTGCTTCCAGCCCGCAGGTGTGGCCAATGAATACCTACCCTAGTAGGGCCCCTCACCCTGAAGGGGCTGTGGCCAGCCTGAAAAGGGCCCTCAGCCCCTCACCCAGGCTGGCCAGGCACCCCAGCAGAACCCCCACCCTGATCTGGGACACCCTTCAGGACAAACCAGCTGGCCCCCACCCGTGCACCAGGCCTCTATCCTATATAATAAAAGGGTAATATGCAAATTGACTCTAACAGAAGAACGACTGGGAATGACTGGTCACTATGACACACACTGACCACCAGGGGGCAGACGCTCAATGCAGGAGATGCCCCCTGGTGGTCAGTGCACTCCCACAGGGGGAGCTCTGCTCAGCCACAAGCCAGGCTGCCAGCTGCCAGCACAGCAGTGGTGGCGGGAGACTCTCCTGCCTCCTCAGCAGTGCTAAGTATGTCCAACTGCAGCTTAGGCCTGCTTACCTGCTGGCAAGTGGACATCTCCCAAGGGCTCCCAGGCTGCCAGAGGGAGGTCTGACTGCTAGCTTAGGACCAATCCCCATGGGGGACTGGGCCTAAGCCAGCAGGTTGAACATCCCCCTGAGATGTCCCTGACTCTCAAGAGGGGCTCAGACCAGACTATAGGAAACCCCCTTGAATGCACAACATTTGGTGCGCTGGCGCCTCTAGTTTAAAAATAAAAAGCATATATACTATAGGGGCACAGCATGGAGAATTTGATATACTTATATGATACGGGAAATGATAACCGAGTAGAGCAAACACATATCAGTTCATCCAGTAATCATGATTTTTGTGGGATAAGAGAATTACCCAAATTCTACT
>NW_005871050.1:12044853-12047022 GCF_000147115.1 Myotis lucifugus | reverse complement strand
AGCTTTTCATCTTACAGAACTGTAGCTTTGTAACCTTTGACCAACATTTCCCCATTTCTCCCACCTCACTGCACCTGGTAACCACCATTCTATTTTCTGCTTCAATGTGTTTGATTTTTTTTTTTATTTACATTACACATGTAAGGGAGATCATGCAGTTTTTTTTTTTTCTTTTTGTGTCTGACGTATTCCACTTAGCATTATGTACTCCAAGAACAGATGAACGAAAAGTTGCTGAACACAAATCATCAGATAAATGCAAATCTAAACCACAATGAGAAATCACTTCATATCCATTAGGATGGCAATTATAAAAAAGACAAGAGATAAGTGTTGAAGAGGATGTGGAGAAAAGGGAACCCTTGGGCACTGTTGGTGAGAATGTAAATTGATGCAACCATTATGGAAAACAGTATGGAGGTTTGTAAAAAATCTAAAACTACAACTATCAAATGATCTAGTAATTTGTCTTCTGGGTACAAACTCAAAGGAAATGAAATCACAATCTCAAAGAGATATCTATGCTTCCATGTTAAACTCGGCATTATTCACCCTAGCCAAGACATGAAAACAACCTAAATGTTTGTTGACAAATAAGAAATTGTGATATATATAAACAATGGAATATTATTCTGCTTTTAAAAATAAGAACCTCAGAAGGAGATCTGACTTTGGGTGGTGAACATACAATACAATACACAGATGATGTATTATAGAGTTGTATACTTGAAACCTATATAATTTTATTAACCAATCTCACCCCAATAAATTCAATAAAAATTAAAAAGTTAAGAAAAATGACAAGGAGATTTTATAGAGAAAAGACTGATGGTTGCCAGAGGTGATGGATATGGGGGAGTGTGTGAAAAAGGTGAAGGGATTAAGAAGTACAGATTGGTAGTTACAAAATAGTCATGAGATGTAAAGTACAACATAGGGAATATAGTCAATAATCCTATAAAATAAAAGCCTAATATGCTAAGTTTCCGGTTGTTCCGTCATCCACTCAATCAAGCCGTAATCTATCCTATCTAATAAAAGAGAAACATGGTAATTAGCCGTACCTCCGCTACCCTTCCCATTGGCTAATCAGGGCGATATGCAAATTAACTGCCAACCAAGATGGCGGCCGGCAGCCAGGCAGCTTGAAGGGAACAGGAGGCTTGCTTGCTCCAGTGACGGAGGAAGCCAACGTTCCCTGCCTGCCACTGCCGGCCTCTGAGCTTGCACTCTAAGAAACATTGTTACAAATATAGAAGCTAAACAAAACCCCAGAAACCTGCTTCCAGCCGTCAGAGCTGGAGCGAGCAGGACCGAAACAATGTTACAATTATAGAACCCAAACAAACCCAGATCCCTGCTTTCAGCAGCCGAGGCCTCAAGCTGGAGTCGGCTCTCAGCTCCAGTGACAGCCATAGAAGGTAAATAAATCCCAGAATAAAAAGAAAAAAGGAGAGGTTGGGAGCTTCAGTCGCCCGCCAGCCTGAAAACGGCCCTCAGCCCCTCACCCAGACTGGCCAGGCACCCCAGTAAGGACCACCACCCTGAAGGGGGTGTGACCAGCTGCAAACAGCCATCATCCCCTCATCCAGGCGGGCCAGGCACCCAAGCGGGACCCCCATCCTGATCCAGGACACTCTTCAGGGCAAACCAGCTGGCCCCCACGCATGCACCAGAACTCTATCCTATATAGTAAAAGGGTAATATGCCTCCCAGCACCGGGATCAGCAGAGCCACGAGGCCTTCCGAACCGAGGATCAGCAGAGCCGCACGGCCTCCCGAACCCAGGATCAGCGGAGCCACGAGGCCTCCTGGCACTGGAATCAGTGGAGCCGCGAGGCCTCCTGGCACCGGGATCAGTGGAGCCGCGAGGCCTCATTGCCCCGGGGTCAAGCGGAGCCCCGAGACCTCCCGGCCTGGGATCAGCGGAGCCGTGAGGCCTCCTGGCCCCTGGAGCAGCGTGACAGGGGGCATTGCCCAAACCCCCTGATCGCCCTGCAGCTCTGTGTGTGACAGGGGTCGGGGCCTCAACCTCCCTATCTGCCCTGCTCTGTTCGTGACAGGGTAAGGCGCCCCAACCCCTTCATTGGCCCTGCTCTGTGCCTGAAAGGGGGAGCTCCCCAGCCCCCTGATTGGCCCTGCTCTGTGCCTGATAGGGGGGAGCTCCCC
>NW_005871050.1:12037776-12044685 GCF_000147115.1 Myotis lucifugus | reverse complement strand
CCATCGCCCTGCCTGAGTGTGACAGCAGTGGTGCCCCAACCCCCTGATCCGCCCTGCTCTATGTGTGACAGGGGTCGGTGCCCAAATCCCCTATCGGCCCTGCTCTGTGTGTGACGGGGGGAGCTCCCCAACCCCCTGATGGGCCATGCTCTGTGCATGACAGGGTACGGAGGCCCAACTCCCCTAATGGGCCCTGCTCTGTGCGTGACAGGGGGTGGTGCCACAACCTCCCCATCGACCCTTCCTTGAGTGTGACAGGGGCGGTGCCCCAACCCCCCAATTGGCCCTACCCTGAGTGTGACTGGGGGTGGCATCGCAACCTCCCGATCCGCCCTGCTCTGTGCATGACAGGGGGCGGCGCCCCAACTCCCCAATTGGCCCTGCTCTGAGCCCGACCAGGGGCTGCAGCTATGGATTGGGCCTGCCCTCTGCCACCAGGGAGCGGGCCTAAGCCAGCAGGTCATTATCTCCTGAGGGGTCCCAGACTGTGAGAGGGCACAAGTGGGGCTGAGGGACACCCCCCCCCCCGCCAGTGCACAAATTTTTGTGCCCCAGGCCTCTAGTATATATATAAAAGCCTAAGCGACCAGTCAACTGGTCAATTGGTGGTGGCAGGCACAGTGGGGCCAGGAGGAGCGGGAGTGGTGCGGTGCCTGGCCCGTGCTCAGGCTCCTCCCCAGGCTGCCTGCGGCTTCACACACTACTACATCCCTCGGGGGATGTTGGACTGCTGGTTTCAGCCAATCCCTGCAGGCCACGCCAAGGGACCTGGACCTCTAGTATGCTAATGATATGCTAAGGCCGCTCAACTGCTCACTATGACGTGCACTGATCACCAGGGGGCAGACAGTTGACTGGTCGACCATTTGCTATGACGTGCACTGACCACCAGGGCATAGATTCTTTGACCAGTAGCTTAGCTGATGCTGGGGTCTGGATCAGAACTGCACAAGATGGGCCAGACATGCCCTGGAGCCCTCCTGTGGTCCCTCCCCAGCTGGCCAACCTCCGGCATTCCTCCCTGGCCCCGATTGTGCATTGGTGGGGTCCCTCAGCCTGGCCTGCACCTTCTCGCAATCCAGGACCCCTTGGGGGATGTCGGAGAGCCTGCTTTGGCCCAACAGCAGAACAACCAGTTGGTGATGCACACTGACCACCAGGGGACACATGCTCAAGGCAGGAGCTGCCCCCTGGTGGTCAGTGTGCTTCCACAGGGGGAGCACTGCTCAGCCAGAAGCCGGCCTCATGGCTGACAAGCTCAGCAGCAGTGGTAGGAGCCTCTCCTGCCTCTGTGGCAACACTAAGGATGTCTGACTGCCGGCTTAGGACCAGTTGGCCTAAGCCATCAGTTGGACATCCCCCAATGGCTCCTGGACAGCAAAAGGGTGCAGTCCGGGCTAAGAAACCCTCCCAAGTGCACGAATTTCATGCACCAGACCTCCAGTATTGTAATAACTATGTATGGTGCCAGGTGGGTACTGGAAATATCAGGGGGAACACTTTATAAAATATATGATTTTCTAACCAATATGCTGTACACCAGAAACCAATACAAAATAATATTGAATGTAAACTGCAATTGAAAGATAAAATTAAAATACAAAACAACAAATCATTACTTGTCAAGCAAAAAATTTAAAAGGGTGTTGCCTTTTGCATTGATGTGGATGACGCTTTCTAATTTTGTAAGAAATGTAGTATTCCCTTTTATTTTTGAACATTTTTATTATTTTGAAATTATTTTCAACATATTAATTTAGTATATGATAAATAATTAAAATACATTTAGAATTCTCAAGCATACAGTGAAGTTGAATGAATTTTACAGTGAACACTCACATATTCACCACCTAAGTTTAACCAATAATATTTTACTGTACATGGTTTATCACATATCTATCCATATTTTCAAACTTTACCAATCTATCAATCCATTGTACTTTTGGAATATTATAAAATAAATTATAGACCTAAGTATACTTCACCCTATATACTTTAGAATGTATACTAGGTAGGGTTCAATATTTAACAATATTGTTTTCTGCTTAAAATTTACATAAATGAAACACATAAATCTTAAGTGTATGTTTGTATGACAGACCCATACATCTTTATAATACAAACCCCACTGAAGATATAGAACATTACCACTACCAGAAATTTCCCTCATGCTCCTTCCACATAAATCCTTACTAGTACTCCCAACTTCTATTATTCTTACCTTTCTCACACATAAAATAATTTTGCCTATTTTAGAATGTCATATAAATAAAGTAACATAGTATATAGTCTTTTATATAAGGTTTATTTCACTCAGAACTTCGTGTCTTTTTTCATCACTGAGTACTATTCTAGAGCATAAACAAAGTGCCATCTGTTCATCCATTCTCCTGTTGATGAACAACTGGATACTTTACAGATATGGGCTATTATGAATAAGCTTGTTATGAAAAATCATTGTACAACTATTTTTGTAGACATATACTTTCATTATTTTTGTGAAATACCTAGGAGTGGAATTAATTGGTGATATTTTCTTAAGAAACAATTATTTAATTTGCTTTTGTTCGCTATTTTTTTAAAATTTCTAGTTCCTTCATATCTGCTCCCATTTTTTTATTTTTATTTTTTTATTATTATTAAATCTTTATTGTTCAGATTATTACGTTGGTTCCTCTTTTTTCCCACCATACCTCCCCTCCACCCAGTTCCCACCCCACCCTCTGCCCTCAATCCCCACTCACTGTCCTCATCCATAGGTGCACAATTATTGTCCAATCTCTTCCCACATCCCCCCCCTTCCCCCCCCCAAGAATAGTCAGTCCATTCCCTTTCTATGTCCCTGATTCTTTTATATCACCAGTTCATACTGTTCATCAGATTATTTATTCGCTTGATTTTTAGATTCAATTGTTGATAGATGTATATTTGTTGTTCATAATAATTATCTTTACCTTTTTCTTCTTCCTCTTCTTAAAGAATACCTTTCAGCATTTCATATAATACTGGTTTGGTGGTGATGAACTCCTTTAGCTTTTTCTTATCTGTGAAGCTCTTTATCTGACCTTCACTTCTGAATGATAGCTTTGCTGGATAAAGTAATCTTGGTTGTAGGTTCTTGCTATTCATCACTTTGAATATTTCTTGCCACTCTCTTCTGGCCTGCATAGTTTCTGTTGAGAAATCAGCTGACAGTTGTATGGGTACTCCCTTGTAGGTAACTGACTGTCTTTCTCTTGCTGCTTTTAAGATTCTCTCTTTGTCTTTTGCTCTTGGCATTTTAATTATGATGTGTCTTGGTGTGGTCCTCTTTGGATTCCTTTTGTTTGGGGTTCTCTGCGCTTCCTGGACCTGTAAGTCTATTTCTTTCACCAGGTAGGAGAAGTTTTCTGTCATTATTTCTTCAAATAGGTTTTCAATATCTTGCCCTCTCTCTTCTTCTGGCACCCCTATAATTCGGATGTTGGTACGCTTGAAGTTGTCCCAGAGGCTCCTTACACTATCTTCATATTTTTGGATTCTTTTTTCTTTTTGCTTTTCCGGTTGGGTATTTTTTGTTTCTTCATATTTCAAATCTTTGTCTTGATTCTTGGGATCCTCTTGTCTGCTGTTGGGTGTCTGTATATTATTCTTTATTTCAGTCAGTGTATGCCTAATTTCTAGTTGGTCTTTTTTCATATCCTCCAGGGTCTCACTAAATTTATCGGCGGTTTCCATAAAATTCTTGAAAAACCTTATAAACGTGGTTTTGAACTCTATATCCAGTCGTTTGCTTTCCTCCATTTCTGCCATTTGTGACCTGTTTCTTTGTCTCCGCATTTTTTATGCTTCCCTGTGTTGGTAGAGTGGCTTTGTGTGCTAGGTGTCCTATAGGGCCAAGTGGCTCAGTCTCCCCAATTACCTGAGGTGGACACTCTTGGTGCACCCCTTTGTGGGCTGTGTGCACAGTCTTGTTGTAGTTAAGCCTTGATTGTTGTAGTTATCACTGGGAGGAATTGACCTCCAGGCCAATTGGCTGTGAGAATCAGCTGTGTCTGCAGTGGGAGAACTTCTGTGCTGAAGACACCCTTCTGGGGCAAGACTTGTTTCAGTCGGGCTTTGGTGCTCACTGAGTCTACTCCCTGAGTGTGTTCCTTATAGATCTGAGGAGTTGTAATCTGGATGGTCCCACTCTGACCACTGGGTACACTGGCTCTTGGTTCTAAGGAGGTGCTAATTTAGCCTCTGCCTAAGGCTCCCCAGCAGGAGCTATGAAGAGATCTGCAGATTCCCCTTCCTTTTTTGGGGGGTTTGGAGATGCCCAGATGAGGCCCAGCTGTGAAGCAATGCAAGCTGCTGTGGGGCCTTGGGTCTTCTCTTGGAAGTTCTGGGTCTGTCTGGCCCAGCTGCAGTTTGTTAGGTACTTTTCAGATTTCAAAGGGCCAGGGCATTCATATGCAAAAGCTTCTGTCACAGCCTGGGTGGGGCGGGGTCTCGGAAGCAACAGGGCGGAGCAAGCAGCTATGGCTGCTCCTCAGCCCTGCCCTAAGGGGCCACGTGTCTCAATATCCCGGTAATTGCTGCAAGCACCTCTGAGGGAAAGCCGCCCTCAAGTTCTGAGTCCTGCCTGCTGCCAGACAGTCCAGTTTCTCCCCGTATGAGTCCTGGGTCCCCAGAGACCTCCCGGAACTGGAGTTCAGAGCAGTCGGGAGCTTGTGACTCCCTCCTGATTCAAAAAGACAGCTGTGTCCTCAGGTGCCCGCCCCTTTCCGCGGGCGCGCTCCAGCCTCTGTACCTCTGCACTTTACTTCCACACCTCCTGGGTCTCAGTGTGCTTTTCTCTTTCCTTCTAGTTGTAGAATTTCCACTCAGCCAGCCTTCCTGTAGTTCTGGATGATGTCTGTTTTGTCTTTTCATTGTTTTTTTGAAGTTGTTGTCGGAGGCAACAATTTCCGGTGTTTACCTATGCCACCATCTTGGTTTCTCCTGCTCCCGTTTTTATTATTTCCTTTGTTCTCAATTTACTTCATTTTTTTTCTTCCTTCTATGTTGGAATCTTAGGTCACTGATTTTATAATTTTCTTTTCATTCTAATATATGTATTTACTGCGCAACATTTTCTTCTGAGCCCTGCTTTAGCTATAATCCATAAATTTTCTGTAATTGTAGGCTTAGATTTCTTTCTCTTTCTCTTTTGTGTTTCTAGTATTGGTTGTTGCTTTGTGGTTACCATAAGGCTAACATAAAAATCTTACATTTATAAGCTGATAACAATTGACTTCACACACATACTAACGCTCTCAAATGAATGACATGCAAAGTTAGTTCCAAATTTGGAATTCCTGAAGAGATTATCAACGTTTAGTTTTAAGAAATTAAGTATCTCTAATACATGACACTTGACTATTCTCTAAGAACATCTAGCTCAGTTTTCTTATTGAACTCAGAAGATACAAAATTTAGGGAAATAAATATTCTCTCTTCTGAAATTATTTTGATATAATTTATTCAATAGACATTTATGGAGTATCAACTGTGTGTCAGATATGTAGACTAATATGGGTGGGTTCCTCCCCTTTATCTTTGTCTAATAATGTTCAGATAGGGAAAATACTTTTACTGGAACTAGTAGCATTAGTCATAAGATATCTTCCCTGTGCCCTTGAAGTGGAAAAAACTGCCATAAGCATGTTATGGCAGAACCTTCCAAGCCACCTCAAAACCAACCATGTCTTTGCATACTTTTTTTTCAGTTTTCTTTACATACTTAACCACAACTTACTTAGAGATAAATGCCCAAAGAGTGCAATGTTTTCTATTTAATGCGCATAGGCATTCAGAGTAGGCTGAATAATAAAATTATAAATTTAATTTTCTATTATTCTGGTACTTTATTTTTTAAAAATAGTTTCCCGTGGTTGGCAAACTGCGGCTCGCGAGCCACATGCGGCTCTTTGGCCCCTTGAGTGTGGCTCTTCCTAAGCCTTAGGAATACCCTAATTAAGGTAATAACAATGTACCTACCTATATAGTTTAAGTTTAAAAAATTTGGCTCTCAAAAGAAATTTCAATCGTTGTACTGTTGATATTTGGCTCTGTTGACTAATGAGTTTGCTGACCACTGGTTTATACTATTTATTTGTATAATTAAGAGATAAATTCATTGTACAGATTCACCTCAGTCTATTTGAATTTGGCTTCCTCTCAATCATGAACTTAGTGAAAAACTAAGAATATAATCACCATTCCTTCATCAAAAGTTCAACATCTTTTAAAATGCTTTATGTAGAAAACAAGTATTTAGTTTTATCCAAAGGAAAGCGGTCAAAATGACTCCAAGAAATGTCATCAAAGTAAAGGACTGCCTTGTGTTCTCTCTCTCTCTCTCACTCACTCTCTCTCTCTCATTGCTTGTAATGAATTCTCCAGAGGAATCTATAGCTATACAGCTCTCGGTTTTTCTGATGTAGATAAAGTCATATCAAACCATCACAGATTTCTTATCATAAAATTACACTTGAACATTTCCTTCATTCAACTGCTAGTTCTCTTAGCTAATTCCAAAATATAAGTGCTTGTTCAATCCTCCTGATGAACCTATAATGGATGGATACTTGTTCAGATCTTGCCATAAGCAATACAGTTCATAACAGATCTTCAACTTTGAACTGAAAATGTCCATCATTTGTCATTGGAAATCTATTGTGTTTAGAGAAAGTTTATTGACCTTTGAAATTTTACTAAAACTTTGATTTTTCTTTTCTCATTACTTTCTGTGTGATGTAAAGTTCAATTAAAATTATAAGTATTTGGCAACCTTTAATCAATGCAGCTTCAGTTGTATGGGTTTACTTTTAGGAGATAAACATTATTTTTAACTGCCATAATAATGCTTGTTTATATGGTATTATATATATATATATATATATA